>NW_026606666.1:655000-1182500 GCF_029890125.1 Rhinichthys klamathensis goyatoka | reverse complement strand
GACACAGCCTGTAAGTTTGGTTTCATATTTAAAGTCCCACTCCGATCATATTTTGAGCTATTTTTAAACATTCCCAGTGGTCTTTAAATTATGATTATGCCATTTTTAGCCAAAATCACAAAACCTGTGCCGTTTTCTGGGACTTCGCTTCAGCAGAGCGGCAGTAGCTCATTAGCAATTCGCCTCTGCGTTGTGGGCGGAGCCGTTGGCACGGAGACGACCCTCCCCCTGCCCGTTGCTGAGAGCTCTGTCTCTCCCGTTAGCTTACACCCCCAATACCGGTGGGGCAACAGTATTATATACACGTTAATTATTATTATCCGAAGTTAATCAAAGTTATCACCGATCATTATTTCACTCCAAGACGTCACGTGTGGAGACGCCCAGTGGAGTTACTACGTCACAACTCCAGTCTATTTTAGCCGGCATTTTAGCGTCTGCTACTGATTCACAGCCATTTGAATGTAGAAATACTCAGAAATACAACTTTGAGCTTATTTTTCTCAAGATATGTCCTCTAACATCAGAAAAATGCCACAAGAACATGTTAACACCTAGAAAAACATTATTTTCATCGGAGTGGGTCTTTAAAGAATTTGCTACTGACTATTTAAATGTGAGTTTTGAGCAGTATAGAGTAGCGCTTGCTTGTCGTTACTATGATCACAAATGCAGACATAGTTTTATGTTTAGTGTTCTCACACCCGTAGCGTGTAAAAACACAGATTATAATCAGTAATTATGTACCCAATGAAATAAAACCTTACCAATCTAATACGATCTGGTCCAGTCACGCTGGCAAAGTTGATCGATCAGCTTGGTAGTACCGACATTGGCCCTCATTTATCATTCTTGCGTAGAAACGGGCGTATATGTTGGCGTAAGATTATGCTTACACTCCTCTCACCGCCTGATTTATGAAGCTGTGCGTACCTTTGAAATCCAGGTGTACGCAATACCTGCCCTTGATAAATCCCGCGGCTGAAAACGATCGTCATTAGAATAACACGCCCCTATATATTCAAGTCTCCGCTTCCCCCACGCCCTCATTTTACGCCATGGACACACGGAAGACGGCATAGAAGAGAAACTTCTCCGACGTGGAGCCGAAATGTCCTATCACAATGCATTATTTTACAGCACGTCTTTTGAATTAGCATTCAATTTCGAATCACGTTACATGTATGGGGTGTACAATAGTGATGATGATGATGTGATGTGGAGTACCATTCATTCACATTAATAATTGCATGACAATTTGTAATATTATTCTTAGTATTATTAGTATGCTTTGTATTATTAATGACGCTTATTGTTATTTAGAAGAAGAATGTCATTATTATTATTTGTATTATTATTATTATTTAAAAGAAGAAGAATGTTTTTTTTATTATTTTGTCAGTCTGAATTATTTTTTGGTCATTGAAAGCCTTTCGTTACCGAACCCAGTCCGTGCGCACTTGCCGGGCCTAACCATGAAACGTCAGGGTAAAGCGCACAGGCTCGCAACTGAAGGAATACATATGCTTATAAATCAAATGCTTTGGTAAAGTCAAATTAAACATTGAAGTCCATGTTGCACAAAAATAAACACTGAAGTTTATAATTACTGTTGTTGTTGTTGTTGGTCATATATCAATATATCATATCTTTTAGTTATGTCAGTTTGAGCAGTTGATCAGTTAGTTTGTCAGTGCGTTTTGTGGTGTTAGGAATTGTTTTTCTGCGCATTTCCGCACTAACTCAAAACGTGCGTACACCACCTCCTGAGCTGGCGTAGGATTTGAGCGTGCCGTACGCCAACGTTCATATTGATAAATCTCAAAGTCACCGTGGTTTTGGGTGTACGCCAGGTGTACGCTGGAAATTTGGTGTACGCACTTTTGATAAATGAGGGCCATTATCACCTGTCATTATTGCTTTGGGAGCTGATGTTCCAAATATGGTCAGGGGCGTGACACTTCCGTCACATGATTAAGGTTTTTGGGCCAATCACAATGCACTGGATCGATGGCCAATCAGAGCACACCGCGCTTTTCAGAACGATGAGCTTTGTAAAAATCTGGCGGGGCATAGAGGAGCAACAATAATGTAAGATATGTGTAAAATAATGATTTTTTTTTTTTTTACCTAAAACCGCGTAAACACATTGCATTAAACCAAATACACAAAATAATGTTCTTTTTAGAACCATCATATGGCCCCTTTAAAGACATGAGATGTCAAGACATTACTGTAGTTATAACTCAACATTTTTTTGTGAGTGACTGGTTAAAACAAAATGATAACTTTTCACTCACGCGTTTAAATGCAGTTTTCAATCCCAAAACCTAGCTGTGTGTATGAGGCCTCTGAGCATTAAATATTTCTATAATAAAACCTTCTAGATGCATCATTTCATATGAGTGTGTGTGTGCTGAACATGCCACAAGTTCATGTATTATGTCACATTACAGATGCCCTTTCATTAGTTGCTGGGTCAGGTGTGTGTGTGCGTGTATGTCTGTCTCTGTCTGCTGAATCATGTGGTTGTGTCACATGAGGATTATCATGTTTTCTCAGATGTATTGCAACAACCACACTTACTGATTTTCACATTGTCTTCTAATCCTCAATTTTCTGGCATTATGGGTATAGGCTAATCGTCATTGAGTGTGAATGTGACCAAGTGGGAGAGAGGAGCAAGTTGTGTCGTGTGTAGTGACCGTGTGTGTGTGTGATCGTGTTGAGATGCTATTTTTATCCTCTCTCCTCTTGTTCCTGTCTCTCTGTTGCTAGGAGCTCAGTTCTGGGATGGTCTTCTCCAGAGACTCAGGTTAAACAAACGCACAAGTCCCTGCATCTTGCGTATTGTTTCTGAACCGTATGTTATGTATAATTGTTATTAGTGGTGGAGTGGACAACTGATTGGCATTTTTTTAAATATCGCCATCAGCCGATACGTTTTTCTGTTTGGTCGATGTGTTGGAAGTGGGACTTTTATTTTGACATCGCTGAGAACGCCAGCAACTGAGCACACAGCGCTCCATTCTCCATCTTCTCTGTTCAGCAACTTCTATACGTTATTATTATAGTGTCTGCTTTTATATTATTAGTAATAGAAAGGCAAACAATATAACACTATCTAATCTACAGTCAGCATTTAGCAAAAAACAGATTTATATTCAAATCTTTGAATATCTAATAAACATTGGATTTCACAAACCTTGCAGACTAAGTCGAATCCATCTTGTGAAGTGTGCATGTGTAGACTGCATGAACGCTTGTATTCCGTGTGTAAGTAGCCTATATGCGGATTGAATGCGGAGAGGAGAGTTCAAAAGCCACTGGACACACACACAATTGACAAACTTTAAACCCTTGATTTCAAACTATACTGTGCTATATCCAGTTGGCCATATGGCATTTTAATTTTCACTAAATTAATCATATTAAATATTAGGTATAATACTTTGCTCTATAAGATATTGGCACCAGCCATCAAAAAATCAATATTGGTCGACCATTAATTATCATACATACAACTCTCTATGCACAAACATTTAGGCCTTTATTCACATCTAGGCTAAACATTCATCAACAAGCTCAAGCATGTTCGGTTGACCTAAGAACTAATGAGGTTCATTCTCGTGTGTTACGCAGCACATATAAACCAATGAGGTTCATTCTCGTGTGTTGCGCATTACATTTGAACCAATGAGGTGCATTCTTGTATGTTGTGCAGCACGTTAGAGCTTCCGCAAGAGGTTTGTTCTCTCGCATCAAACAGGTTTGGTTGAGCTTCTGTTTATGTTTGCTGATCAATGTTTAAATGTGAATAAAAGCCTAAATTAATTCTGTTTATCATATAAAGCGATCGAATCTCTTCAGAAAATTTGGACTAAACCTCTCAATTCATATGGATTCGTTTTACGATCTCTTTATGAACTTTTTGAAGCGTCAAAGTCGTAGTTGTGTAGCTGTCAATGGAGGGACAGAAAGCTCTCAGATTTCATTAAAAAAGATCTTCGTTTCTGAAGATGAATGAAAGTCTATGACAGACAGGATGAGAAATTAATGACAGAATATTTATTTTTGGGTGAACTATCCCTTTAATTTATTTGAATTAAATCAAAAACAAACTGGAAGCAGAATAAAAGCATAATGCTTAATTGAGAAATACTTCTATTTTATTTTTTAATTTGTTAATTTATTTAAAGGATAATGTTTATACTTTTTTTTTTTTCTGTAGGCTAGTATTGTGAAATTTCACTAGTATTGGTACTTTTGAAGTTAATATCACTCCATGTTAAAAATGCATGAGCAGTCTTCTGAGGTGTAGGGCAGTGTGTCTGTGTGAGGCTCATACACGAAAGAGTTATAATGATGGTGTGGAAACCTGGAGTGGACTATTCCCATCTGGCCCGCGTGACTAACTCTGACGTAACCGCTGCTGACACGGTCAGGCTGCTTTCTGAAACGCTTAAAACACACACTGACTCAGAAACATGGAGGAGCCAGAATTGTTTGAAATAGATCATCCATGCTTACTTATTCTCTTTAGGCTATATTTTGTGTCAGCTTTAAAGGCATTTGTATCAATATTGTATCATTTTCTTTAGTAATATTATGGATAATGGACCACAGTCTGGAGGCCTAAACTTAGTGTGCAGCTAGTTGTCATAAATGTGCTCATTTTAACTACGTTCTTTTCTTTAGTTTCGTTGTTTGTTTCTGTCTTCATGTTTATAGGGTCAGTCATTCATGTATAATCAGGATTATTGGTTGGTTCTGGTTGTTCTCTCGGAATCAGATGAACTGCTGTTTGTCTACTGTTGTCATGACTGCATTCATGCTGTCTGTATTATTACGGTTGTAATTATGATTTAGTGATGAGGCAGATCAGGCAGGATGACAGCTGATGCAAATTATAAGCCAGCTATAAGTATATAAAAAAAAACATTAATAATAATAAAAAAACATTCAGCACTGCATGGATTATGTTGTATGGCATGACATGATTCTTTAAAAATTGTAATTTATGTTAAAGGTGAACTATGCAGGTTTTTTACCTCAACCGAACAGCTTCGGAGTCGTTGGAATGGTTATATTACTCTTTTCGGGTTGAATGGTGGTCGTTTCCAAAGTCCTTTTAGGCAAGTCATGCCACTCGGCCGCCATCTTGGCAACGCCTCTGGGCAGCTATTTCGGACTAACAAGACCAGGCTCCTATCTAAATGAATGGGCAGAGAGTCAGAACTGCAGTTTCACTGGTCACCGGGACATAAAAACTGCATGTATAGAAACAGCAGTAAATTATGATAAAAATCGCTGAAAAAGTTTGATGACTTTGCCCCAAAATAAGGTTTAAAACGCCTTTTTCCCCACAGGTTATACTTTTACTACGCATGCGCAAGGGTTCTCTCCCTCGGTCGTGCGTGCGCTACACAGTTTGAAGCACAGTATGTGCAAGCTCTTGCTCGCTCGCTCTAGATTCCGGGAGATTTGAACTAATTTGCGGGCATCAGGGAGCCACTATCAATCTGCGGGAGACTTCTGATGTCTGATATTTACACAACTCACACATACACTGCATATCAAATCTGCCGCCTTTTCAAACAGTAACGTATTTTGCGCTGTCGCAAACCTCAACTGTGCGCATGCGTCAGTGGAACCAGACGATAGGCTTAAATGTTTCCCGGCTTGACTGTTAAAAGCAGACGATTGGCTTTCCAGCGGGAGGGGCGGGACATGTGCATACAACCGCCATCTTTGGTGTTACGGGTTTTCCCCATATAGTTGTATTAAGGATTGATGAAGTGGCATGTCTCTATATAAATAGTCTCTGTCGTTTCGCACCCCCCTATCGCATGTGAGCGGAGAAAACACACTTGCAACTTTGAGCCGGCGTGCCGCCGGCCGCAGCATCGGGAAGTGTCGCGTGATATCAGGTCTCGCGATGTAACGAATTGCTTTACGGCAAAAAAGATCTGATAAAATTCTGATAAAATAAGCATCAAACAGAAATAACCCGGCGCCGTATACATGTGGTGTTCGAGGCGCACATACAATACAGACTGCCGACAGTTAAACAGGGCGCGCGCAGCTCTTAAAGGGGCCACACCTTATTTCAACTCGTTACAGCTTCCATCCTACTGAACAGGTACCGGTGGACAGGGGGAGGGGATCCGGCCGTGAGTGCAGAGCCATCTCTGCGTGAATGCTATTTACGACAGTACAAGTACTCCACAGCAACTCTAGGGGTCGCTGTTTGACAAAAACGGAATTCCTGCATAGTGCACCTTTAAAGTGCCCCATTATGCTTTATCGAATATTACCTTTCATGCTGCGTGTAATACACTGCAAAAAAGCTTTTCTTACTTAGTATTTTTTGTCTTGTTTCCAGTCCAAATATCGAAAGATTCTTAAATCAAGATGAATTTACTAGACAAGTAAAATGGTTTAAGATTATGTTTCTTGGGGAAAAATCTAAATTAGTGAGTTTTTGCTTAAAACAAGCTAAATTATCTGCCAATGTCTTGTTTTTGTTTGAATTAAGATGGTTTTTCTTAGCAATAACTCACTTCCAGAAAATGAGACATAGCTAATACAGTATATTAAGTAATTTTACTTATCTGGTAAATGCATCTTGATATTTTTAGATTTTGGACTTGAAACAAGACAAAAATACTTAGTAACAAAAGCATTTTTTGCAGTGTATAGATGTTTGTAAATGTAAAAGGACTGACAAATTCCATCAAGCGCTTTAAGCGGTGGACCAATCACAACAGACTGGGCCATTTGACCAATCAGAGCAGAGTAGGCTCGTGGAAAGGAGGGGTTTAGAGAGACTGAATCTTCGAATGAACGTTTTCAGACTCTTTAAGAAATGAGGTGATGTGCAGAAAGTTGGGAACCTTTAAAAATAGCAGAATTGCATGATGTAATGCTGCTGGTTCTTGATCTCTTTTGCCTGCTTTTGAGTTCCTGTGTGTCATGTGATTCAATGTTTTAATCTGTTTTTCACAGTTTTTTCTGCATCAACTGACAGAATTGACTTGCTCTTATAATGAATCACAATGCTTTCAAATATGTGTGTTAAAACAACCAGATAAAGAGCAATACTGAAGGAACACTGTGTTGCCGAGTGATATTAACTGATAATTTTGTCTGTACAGTATGCCCGGGTCTGGATCCCGGATGTAGAGGAAGTGTGGAGGTCAGCAGAGCTCACCAAGGACTACAGACAAGGAGACGGAGTACTGCAACTACAGCTAGAGGATGGAAAGGTCAGTGTGTGTATATTTGAGTAATGAGTTTTTATAAGCCTCATCAGATTATTTGTATGAACATTACTCACCGTACAATGGATTTACTGGAGCACTTTAATTTTCTTGGGATTTGTCCAAGGGATTGAACCTACAACCTTTGTGTTAGCAGCCCAGATCATTAACCATTAACCATTTTGCTTCTCAATTGGTTTGGCCATGGGACCCACATTTTCCTATATGGTCATTAAACCACTACCCAAATTTGTAGGAATTTGAATCAAGCTAATTTATTTCTCAAAAATGGTTGATTCACACACCGTCCCACTTTACCTAACACACATAAATTGTAAGAATATCAATAACACTGATGAATAAATAGTAATGCTAATAAATAGATGTCTCAAACTAGTCTTAGTTAGTATTTGTCATCAAAAAATAAAGAAAATAATGTTGAAAAGGTTTTTAAGGTGACAGAGACTACAGTTACCATGGTAAAAACAATACTAACATGAACTGAACTGTTAATAAAATATATGGACAGTGACACTGATCCTGATAAATATAATGAACATCATACCTGCATGCAAATCCTTCCCAGCTAACACATGACTTATCAGTTACATAATTGAATACTTTTTGGTAATTTCATCGCTTACTAATCGAGAACGCAACTACGAGGTTGCATTCTAGTAATTTAAAGGTGCTGTCTGTAAGAATGCACTTCTTTTTTATTTCAGTTTGTACAAGAAAGGGGCATGGAATACACCTGATGTTACATGATCTGTAAAGCGCTGTTTACATGCAACAAACTCTGGAAAGATGTCAGTAATAATGTAGAAATTCCCCATTTTGAAAAAGTAGTTCCACTTAACTTAAATGTACATAACTAGAATTACGTAAGAATTACAGTATATGCAATTTTGCATAATTATTAGATATTCTGATCATATTTGTTTCAAGGTCATTTCTCCAATTCCAAACCACATCAATCATAATAGATTTTGTATGTAATAATTTATTGGTGATTTAATTGTTGATGACGGAAGATGTGGCTTGAAAAGCACCTTATTTTTAGATGTGCATAATACTTAGGTATGCGTCTTCTTTTCTTCTCAACCTATTTTTGTGATCCAATGAGCATTTGATTTTCCGATGGTCACACCATTTCTTTATCCGATTGTCACACTTTAGTTTTGAAATTTCTACAGTCCCTCTCATGGGCACTTCATAATTTTTATTCTTTTTTTTACTTTTTCCGTGTCAGTTCCATTTTTGGTCCATTTCATGTTATGTTTTGTCTTTGTGTTCACCTTCTTTTTGCTCATTTTCAGTTGACCCAGTTTTCCCATGTGTTTCTTTGATTCATCTCATTCACCTGTCCCTTGTTAATTAGTTCATTAGTCCTCGTTTGGTTTAGTATTTATAGTCCCATGTTTCCTGAGTTCTTTGTCCTGTCTGAACGTCATGTTGGTAATGTGTTGCAAGCCTGTTTTTCCTGTATCTTCCGGAGTTATTTGGATTAAAGACTTTTCACTTGTTATTTCGTCTTCGTGAGGACTCTTTGGCAACATACCGTGACAGTAGTTGCATATTGCAGTATTAAGGCTAACGATTAATTGATCGTTAATTTAAACGACGCTCGATCATGGGAATTTGTGTAAATTGACATCACCAATTCATGCACAAAACCAGTATTCATTGAGCACTTCTCTGACATATGGTTTATTTTTTTAAATTAATTTTAAGAGTGTTTGTTTTCTAGTAGATGGCAGCAATCTTCTATTAAACTATGGCACATTTTTCATGTTATCACTATGGATGAAACCGAGAAATGTAGATCTTTTTAAAAGTGAGTTCTACATAAAATGTTTCTATTTTAAGGTAAAAAAACCTGACGTTATCTCTAGCTCGATAGCTAGCTTTTTCAAAATAACCAATGTTATCGTCTAACTATTATGCAATTAGATAAAATGTCCATTCAATACATTACTTCTGTCTTTATCCTCTTTTTCTTCCTTTTCTCTTCTTCCCTAGGCACCAAAAGGCTTCTTGGCTATCTATGGCATGCTAATGCTAATTTATCATGTGTCATAAATTCGGCCATCGGTCTCTCTCAGGTGAAGTTTGTAGGAGTGTTCGAATTGAAGTGGCGCTGCGCAGACAGATCGGTGTATGACATCAAAGTATTGCGAGAGTGATTAGAGAGCATATGGCACCGTATACTTTCGAAACGCTCTTGTGGTACAGTATTAGCTTCAAGTCGAACACACCTACAAACTTCAGTGTGGGCGCCTCTAGCATTTTCCTATTCCAGCCCTGATGTTGTTCAAAAAATATATTTTTTTTTCTTCAGTGGAACACAAAAGACGTTTTGCAGATTGTTGACCTAGATATTTGCCTTATAATGCAAGTGATTATTAATTGTCTAGCTCCAAAAAAAGACAAAAACATGTGACTTTGCTCTATTAAGTATGTCAGACTGAAGTCATTTGATAGTTTTGTGTGAGTCTTCATCCAATGAAAATCGTACCAGAAGTACAAGTAATAAAATAAAAAATAAAACCTTTATTTTTTTATCTGTGGAAAAAAAAACAAAAAAAGAGAAATGTCTTAATATTTTTTTTTCATACAATGGAAGTTAATGGTACCCAAAAACTGTATGATTACCAACATTTTTTCAGAATGTCTTTTTTGATGTTCCACAGGAGAAAGAAATTCATATAGGTTTGGAATGACATGAGGGTGAACACATGACAGATGGCATTTTGGGGTGATCTATCCATTCATTTTAGCCTGTATTATCCTGATACCTCAGTGATGTCAAATGTCAAATTCTACTGTGGCGTGCAACCAATTCCAACAAATCAGATTTGAATATCCTGAAACGTAAATGAGTCCGTTTTTCAGCCTGTTCCTCACAGGAAACCATTGTTTGTCTTCAGAAGATGTATGACGGTTCCCCTCAAAACACAACTTCATATAATTTGTTGTGCTGTGAATTGTGTAATTCAGGAATTGGAGTACAAATTGGACCCCAAGACGAACAACTTGCCACATCTGCGTAACCCAGATATCCTGGTGGGAGAAAATGACCTGACGGCTCTCAGCTACCTTCACGAGCCTGCTGTGTTACACAACCTGAAAGTGCGCTTCACCGATTCCAAACTCATCTACACTTACTGCGGTAAACACACACATACACAAGACATACACGCATTTAATGTGTCTGGAAATATTTGGGCTCAATTGTCTTTTATCGTTTGACCCAGGTATTGTGTTGGTCGCTATAAACCCATATGAGACGCTTCCCATCTATGGATCCGACATCATTAATGCGTACAGCGGGCAGAATATGGGCGACATGGACCCTCACATCTTCGCAGTGGCAGAAGAGGCTTACAAACAGATGGCCAGGTGGGGCTGAGCAAGTTTAAGTTAGTTGAACTGTTGTTGGTTGATCGTTACCTGAATAAGGGCCTGAATAAAAGGCCCTGATATGCTCATGGTGAAGGTCTGTTTTGTTCTTTGTTCAGGGCAGGGGTAATAACAGATTTGAAATACATGACCGCCCATGTTGATGGGAGCAGTGTTTAGATGAATAGTATGTGCTGCACACTATTTTCTAAATGGCCTTGTTTACACCTGGTATTAAGATGCGTTTTGGTCGACCGTATCACAAGTTTTTTTTTGTCCACTTTCAACCACTTCTGTCCGGATTTTTTCGAGGAGAGGGTCTATCATGTATGTTTTTTTTTTTTTAATCTTTCGATCTAATGGACCAAATAAGCTTGTGCCATTTAGATATGAACACGAAAGGAGACGATGGAAAAACCTACTGAGAGCATCAGCTTTTGTTATTGATCTTACAGCCACTAGACCACGCTGAACGTGGTGAGTGTGTGTGTTAGAAGAACATTGTGCTTGGATTGTTTTTCATCTTCTAACCAAACTTGGGTCTTCAGCCGACAGTTTAAATCCCGTCTGGCTAGCGCAATTCCCCTAACATTTAGGCATTAAAGCTGGAGGAGGAGAGTAGGCATCTTCTGTGTTTGTTCGAACGCATTCGACCTGATGAGCGTTTACACTACGAAAGCAATCTGGTCTAATGCGTTTTCGACTACCTCTGGAAGTGGTCGGAAGTGGACAAGCTCAAAACGTTTTAGACCCCATTTACACCTGTATTTAGCATCGTCCACTTGTGATCCGATCGACCAAAACACATCTTAATTCCAGGTGTTAACAGGGCCAATAACACAACACACACACAACAAGAATGATGAGAAAAGTGCAGTTGAGAAATGGATATTTTGTCTGATATTCACTACGCCATTCAAGTTAAGTAAGGTTTATTTATATAGGGCTTTATTGTTACATAGCAATAAGGTGTGATCACATTTTTGAAATTGCAGACGAATTTCATGGACAAAAAAGGTCCATTGTTTATTATCAATAGTGAAGCTATATATGAAGCTCAAACAGATGTCAACCAAGCAGCTTTCTATTGGTCAACACAGCGAACTTGCATGACCAACTGAAGCTGATGCGAAATCTGCATGGGAAAATCTTTCAACCTTATGCAAATTCCCAGTAATGTGGATTTCTATTGAAATAACTTCCCCTGGAAAAAAGTAGCAGAACAATGGTAAATTTGACATGAGCTTTACACACGCACGCACACACACACAAAACAGCCCCGGTTCTACAGTTTTGGAAATCACAATTTAAATTATAATTACAACTTCAATTTCAACTAAAGTGTGTTCATGTTTTTAGTAAGCCTACTCATGCCTGACCTTGATGGCTTGAGTGTAGAAGTGAACCTGAAAAATATTAAAAGGTGGAGCCCCAGAGTACACCTACCTATTACGTATTTGTCATGGACCAATTTCAGATCTAAGGTGTTTACTAGCCAACGCAAAGTTATCTGGACAGTTTCGAACCACAAACAAAAACTCCAAGCGAACTTCATTTTGACCACTTTTTTCAGAATATATTTCATTTTATCGAAAACTATCCTTTTAGGTACAATGGATCTGCACTTGCATTGCATCAGCCAAGCATTCATATTTGCATAGTGTATGTCTCTGTGTTAGTATGAGCTATACTGCTCAATCTAAGGGGAAGGTTTGTAGGTCAGGATGTTGCTCACTGCAGCCCAGCCAAAAATAGCCCAGCCAAGGTTATGTTTCTCTCGCTCGTTTTCTTGGGTCTCTTGTTCCTTCTCAATGCAGCTGCAATGGTGTGCACTACTGAAGCTGTCTGTCTGAAAGGTTCATTGATCAGTGGATGCCTGTGTGGCAGCAAAAGCTACAGTTTTCTCAGTTACCACATGACGGAGCATCATTTTCTAAGAGCCTTGTGTTTTTCCTCTTTGTCTTTGCAATACACCATTATACACCAATACAAATCAATAGATTTTCAGCATTCTTAATGTGTAAACTCTAGTGTGTATTAAGCACCCTGGTATCTAGCCAAGTCAAGTCACCTTTATTTATATAGCACTTTTTACAATAAAGATTGTATTAAAGCAGCTTTACAGTGATAATAATGCAACAAAGTTTTTTTCGGCTGTACAGCAGATCTAGAAGAAAATAGTGCCGTAGTCCAGCTTAAGTAAGTTCAGTGATGGTTCATTTTTGTTGTAAAAAAAGTTATTAATTTAGTTTATTTATATATATATAAAAGTGATGTCATCGTCAAGCTCAGTTCAGTTCTCATATAATGGCGTCAATGCGGGCAGATCAATAATATTGTTGAGTGTCCTAGTGGCACTAGTAACCACTGACAACACCACATTTTCTTAAAAATCTTATTTCATTTTGTATTTTTGCATCATTCAGGGATGAGCGGAATCAGTCCATCATTGTGAGTGGAGAATCTGGAGCAGGGAAAACTGTTTCAGCAAAATACGCCATGCGTTACTTTGCCACGGTCAGCGGCTCTGCCAGTGAAGCCAATGTAGAGGAGAAAGTTCTGGCATCCAACCCCATCATGGAGGTGAGTTTTTCCTGCATCACTAGATCAGTGCGTCATTCTGGAATCAGTGCTGAGACTCGGGCGGTTTGTTTTCATGAAGGTCTTTAATAATACAGACATTTATATCTCAGAGAGCCAAAACCCTTGGGCTGGGAGACTAAAAGCTGTTCACTGGCTGAATATGAGTGCCTTGTTCAGACTGTTATATCTCCTCTTCACTGCATGGTCTTTATCTCCCCAGGGCTCATTTCACTCAGTACAACAGTAGAGAGAGAATGTGTGTGTGTGTATTTGAGTGCTCACATGTGTATTAGAGTAAATGTAGTGTTAGCATAAAGCTCACATGACCTTCTCTGCTGTCCTTAACTCACACATTTCTTCAACATACTTAAAACAGACACAATCACTATGTTTCCTCTGTATACATTTTGGCATGTAAAAGCATCATGGGAATTCCAAACATAAAGGCTGTTCCAAACATTATGTGGAATAATTATGTAAAATTATATATATATATATATATATATATATATATATATATATATATATATATATATATGTTTTTTGTAGGCCAACCCGAAAGTTAGCATCGCCCTGGTTCCCTCAACAAAAGCACAATAGGATCTTTACATTGGGTTTTGGATTATCGCAGAAAATATGCTCTGTGACCAACCAAACTATGATTCTTACACGTTTTGTCCATCATGATAACCTTCACAATTGACTACTTTTAATAATTTTGAGGCCTAAATTCAATCACCAGAAGTAAAAAGCTAAACAAAGTACACCACTATTGTGTACCTATATTTTAAAAATGAACAATTAACACCATAACAATAAGTGTGCTTTTTACCCTAAATACCTTACTTTTACATATTTGTCAGTTCTTGAAAAAATGTTGACTCTCCCATGCCCTTTGCATGAGCATTGATTTGCTTTTTTTTTACAGCCTTATAATAAAAGAGATTGTAAAATATTGTGTGAAAGTATTTGAAATATTTATACTAATATACCCCCCCCCCCCCCCCCCCCCCCCCCCCACATGATCTAGTCTCCCACACACATGATCTTCCTGTCACTCTGTTTTTGAATCAATAACCTTTCTGTGTGCTCCTTAAACCTTTAACCCTGTTCTCTTCTAACTGAAACAACAAAGAAACCCCCAGGTCAGTCCAGTACTTCCACTCAAACTGATGTCTTTTCTGTTCTCATCTCTAGTCCATCGGTAACGCCAAGACCACCAGGAATGACAATAGCAGTCGATTTGGGAAATACATTGAGATCGGCTTTGATAAGAGGTATCACATCATTGGTGCGAACATGAGGACATATCTGTTGGAGAAATCACGCGTCGTATTTCAGGTGAGGGATGAGCATGAATGACATTCTGTCACTTTGGAGATTCACTTTGGCCTTTATATCTTAAACTACCCATATTCTAAACCTTCTCAGCATATTTTTTTGGCCCAAAAGGTCCACAATCTTCAAAAGGTCCACAAATCAAATATTTATCGAGCATAAAATATTATTTATCAAGACCATTTTCCACCCTCTCTTTGACATTTAGAATGAAACAGACTCTTTGCAACTGTACCTTTAAGACTTGACCTATGTCAGGATTGGCTAACCTTTCTGATGAAAAGAGTACTGTAATAGTGCCTTTGGCATAAAATCTGGAATTAAATAGTTTATGGATATATAGTACAGTATGTAAAAATCTTGGTGGTCAAATGTTGATGTAGTGATGTTTGTGATGTCATAACCAGGACAATTTCTGAATCATTCGTTCTGCATGCGTCGAAATGCGTAGGAGAGCTTTGTTTTGTGTGTAGCCATGAAATAATAAAGGCTTTATAATCTAAAAGAGTGCCATGGTCATCCCAGAACTTTACTGAAGCAAAACAAATCCGTTTAGCAAAGGTATGATTATATGAATGTTTAAGAATCAATCTAGAATACGGTAGAGCATTGAAATCTGTGCCTCTCAGATGGAAATGTTGATTTCTCTCATTGCCCTCAAATGTGATTTTTCCATGTCAGTTTTTTTCTTCCTCAATGGAATACTGAATTAATGTGTGGTTTCTTCTTTGTAGTCTTAAAACCAAAAGCCTGCTGTATTTCAGAATTACCACCAGATGTTATCAAACACTTAGTGATCCAGAGAGTAACTTTGTTTGTGCGCTTTTGAGTCTTTCTGAGGGTTTTTATTATGTAAAAAAAAAAAAAAATTGTATCCCAGACATATCAGATACTCTACTTGATTTTTACATTTGCATGAATAGATGGGGACATACGAGTCATGCTGTTTTCCAACATTACGATAATATTAAAGGTTAAAATTAACAACTGATTTGTATACAAATGTTTAAATTGCACAATTAATTTTTATAATAATAACAACTTTATAATATAATTTTTTTAACGACATATTTATGTTTCTACTCCACTTTGTGCTTTGAAATATAAATACTTAAACGGTGGCTGTCATAAAAACTTGACTGAGGTATTCAAACACACATTCAATATTAAAGAACATGTAAAAATATAAATAATATGTTATATTGCAGCAAAATGTTCCTTTCTAGAGTTCATTTTTCCAACCAACTATCCAGCTATAGACATTGAAAGGCTTTTCTGAGGTAAATGTAATGTTAAGTGACATATTGTTTACAAGCTGTTTCGTCGACACCCTTCCACAGTTGAAACACTGATTGAGCGATTACATGAGCTGTACTGGATCTTTCAACAATCCTTCTGGTGTTCATTCATGTGTATTTTGTGCTATAACTAAATTGAAACTGCTTTGAAAAATGGCCTAAGACAGTGTACACAAAGAGGAGCAGCCGCCACTCCCTCTGAAGCACACCGCACTTCCTGCTTATGGCAGATCTAATTTTAGCTCCTCTCAGATACCTCAGGGATTTAATTCACAGTACGATTTTCATTTCTTGAAGGCTCCTATGTCTTTCTGCACTTTCAGGACTCCAAGCCCTAGTGAGCTAAGCTAATATTATGCTGCCTCCTTCGATACCTTTATCTGGCCAAATTCCAGAATGTACTGCGATGAATGAATTCCAAAATAGCGGATGAAGCGAGGAAAATGTCAATTAAAATATTATGTCAGCCAGTGCTGAAAGGGATTGCTAAATACAGTTAAATAAAATTTAAAATGGACTTTTTTTTTATATTTCTGTGTGCTGAGTGCTTTGTATGTCTATAGAGTATCACATAAAATTGTTAGCTTAGCAAGATGCTAATTTCACACTTATTTGGAATAAATTGTCAGTCGAGTCTTTGTTGAGCTTCAAGTGAGGAATGTTTTTTAAATGGTTATGAAGAGTCAGTCACCTAAGGATGCTGCCTTGCAAGGTAGCTGCCTATGTAAACAGTAGACAACAAGGCAGCCCACTAGGTTTTAAAAGAAAGCTGTTCATTGAGCAAATATAGGCTGTATCCGAAATCGTCCCCCATACCCCTTATTCATTATTCACTACATTACTCCGCTAATATAGTACACTGAATGAATGAAAACAAGCAAACGAATTCAGACACTGAGTGTGCTTGAGGTGCAGCATGGCATTCAGTGCATCGTGTTCTCTAGGTGTTGAGTATACATCGATTGTACACTCATTGTGGTGGATTATTATGGGATGAATGAGTTCACTCGTCCACTATGGTTTTCGGACACCACTACAAATGGCTGTCCTCATAGTGATGCACCAACATTTCTGCAACTGATAATAACTTATATTATATTATATAATTTTATATAAAAAATTTGTTTGTTTTTTGCACCATTATTATTGGCCCCAAAACTGATCAGGCCTACATAAATGACTTCATCTGGCCCAGGTGTGAGAAACATGTTTGGAATTCAGAGGCCTTTTCTCCTTCTGGGCAGCTCAGAAAGATTAAAGCTGGACAGGAATGAGGATAATGGAGTTAAACATGTCTGTTCAGTGTTATATAACATACTCACAGAGACTGCTGTTGTGCTTAGGGGAATTCCAGATGAGTTAAGTATGTGTGATTGTCAGATGCAGAGTTTGACCAGAAATGTACTCTATGCAAGTATGTAAATTTAATGGTATTTTGCAAGCTTGTTCATGCTTAACATGCATTACTGTGACAGTAATGGGTTGCACCGTTTTTTTGTGTATGGTATTTCATCACAAAAACCTGCATCTTATTCACTAACCACCTGCGATCCGTGCTGGTATTGTGTCATGCATGTATTTCATTTAAATAATTAGCCTTCTTTTCAGAATGAGCGCTCCTTATTTCTATATAAATTAGGTTTTGATGGGTATATATTAGTCAGAGCTTTTTGCCTGGCACAATTAACAATGTTATTATCAACTGTAGTAGGTGGTAAACAGAATTGTATTTAAAAAGGGATATTTGTCTAGAGTTTTCTTTTGATCATTGGCCCAGTAATTCAAATTATAATCTAATGGGGGAAAAATTGGTTTTCATATATTGATGGTCTAGTTTGGTGGGTCAAAAAGGCAGATTGCATTTAATGGAGAGTTATTGATTTATATTAGTTATTAAATTACTCTTAAGAAAGAAATTATTCTTGACTTTATTTTCAATTTAGAATTTAAGAAGAAAATAGCAGTTACAAAGAATATTATTCTTTAAGGGATACTTCACCCAAAAATGAAAAGTCTGCCATTAATTACTCACCCTCATGTCGTTCCAAACCCGTAAGACTTTCGTTTATCTTCGGAACACAAATGAATATTTTATATATTTTTTATAAAATTTGAGTGATTTCTGTCCCTCCATTGACAGCTACGCAACTACCACTTTGACGCTTCAAAAAGTTCATAAAGAGATCGTAAAACGAATCCATACGAATTGAGCGGTTTAGTCCAAAATTTCTGAAGAGACTCAGTCGCTTTATATGATAAACATATTGAATTTAGGCTTTCATTCACTCATCAACTCACACATCAGTTGTGGTAAACGGAAGCTCAAGCATGTTCACTTGACGTGCGAGAGCCAATGAGGTTCATTCTCGTGTGTTACGCAGCACGTTTGAGCTTCACAAGAGGTTCGTTCTCGCAAGTCAAGCAGGTTCAGTTGAGCTTCTGTTAGTTCGCTGATCAATGTTTATATGTGAAAAGCCTAAATTCAATCTGTTCATCATATAAAGCGATCGAGTCTCTTCAGAAAATTTAGACTAAACTGCTCGATCCATATGGATTTGTTTTACAATCTCTTTGTAAACGTATGCTGGCAAAAATCTCTCAGATTTCATCAAAAAGATCTTAATTTGTGTTCGGAAGATGAACGAAAGTCTTATGGGTTCGGGACGACATGAGGGTGAGTAATTAATGCCAATTTAAATTTTTGGGCGAACTATCCCTTTAAGAATGTTCGGTCTCAGAAACCATAGTGATGTCAGTGGCCGATTGCATAAAATGCTTAGACTAGTTTTACAATTTAGTCATCAATTTTTTTCTTCAAGACTGTTCATAACTTTAAGTCAGTTACATAAAAACGTAGATTTTTCTAATTTGAATCCGAAAAGTAAGACTGATTAGCCCTAATTAACTGCTTGACAGTCTTAAGTTTATATTTATGCAAACTGGCCCCTGTGGTACAGTTAATCCACAGCTTATTCTGGCCAAGTACTTCCCACTTAGACAGGAAGAGTTCACATTGTTTACCACGTGTTTAGGGGCAGCTCATTCAAATAATGGTTCAGTAGTCATCACAGATTTAGCATGATATATTGAGTTTCTGTCCATCCATATTCTGTCCATAATATCACAGATATAATTCAAAACCAAAGTGAAATGTGATTTTGCTCATGGATATTTGGTTTACTTGGTGCTAATTGAAAGCTCTGAATACCTATTCATAAATAGATCTGATCGCATAACAAGTCAGCGTGAATGCCACAGTCAACTCCGACACACTTCATAATTAACACACTTTATGATCATATACTCCAGAAAAGTGTTGTCCTTCAAAGCCTCTCAAACATGCTAAAGTGCCCCTATTATGCTACAGTATATAAAAGGTTCCTAATTTTGTTTTGGAGGCATCTACAATAGGTTTACATGCATCAAAGTTCAAAAAACACTTTGAAGTGTCTGAAAACGATTCGTTCGAATATTCAGTCTCTCTAAACCCCTCCTTTCCGAGAGCCTACTCTGCTCTGATTGGTCAGATGGCCCAGTCTGTTGTGGTTGGTCTACCACTTACAGCGCGCATGAACAGCCAACAGACAACAGCCATTACCATATCTGAATTTCAGCTCCGGAGGCTTCCTCAGCACTTATATTCACAGTGATACGACCAGCAACGATGGCATCAGTTTTACTGTATCAATTTCAACACGAGTCCGTATCCTTTTGAACAGCATGTTCTCGACACGTCAACAACACGAACCAAACTCTCCCAGGCCTCAGCTACAACTACAGTGTTTGAAGACAGGTCAAAGTAGACGTTGCTCGCGGGCAGCCAATGATGACCATAGGGTGGAATTTGCTGACGACTCATTTCGGCAGAAAGGAGGCAATAACTTTATTTGTCGTGCACTTTTTGGTCTTTGAAACTTTGCAGACCTTTTACATTCACAAACGGCTATATTACTCACTGGATGAAAGGTAATATTTGAAAAAGCACAATAGTGCCACTTTAAATAAGTCCATGCAGCTTCATGAGCAGTAATGGATTTGGTTTGAACGTCTGTTTTTCTAAGTCCTGCAAATTTTGTTTAGGTTTCTTGTGACGCAATAAAATACTGCAGATGGAACCAACTGTTGATCTTAAATAATCTTATATGCTATTTTTGTTTTTCTTGCGTTCCTTGTTCTCCAGGCGGATGAAGAGAGGAATTATCATATCTTCTATCAGCTCTGTGCATCTGCTCACCTCCCGGAGTTTAAAGCCCTGAAACTCGGTGAGACAACATAACCCAGCATATTTCATTCAAGAGGAGAATTTCTTTATGAGAATATTATTCAGATTAGGATTACTCATTCATGGGAGTATTTTAGCAGTAATGGAATTGTTGGTAGGTGGGTCCTTATATGTTTATAAGTATTAAAGGTACACAATTTAACTTTGTTTTTCGATAATATTTTGTAAATATTATTAATGAGAGCGTGCAAAAAAAGCCATCTTGCTAACCATGCTGTTTCTGTACACATTTTTGACTGTCTATAGCGTGAAGCTGAAAGTTTGTTGTCACAATCAACAATAAAAATTGACCATGGATCACTCAAATCGGAAAAAACCTCAGAGGAATCACTGGTTGTAAAAACAAAATAAACATACAAACATTATTTATTTGTCCATCCGCTCTAAAATAGTATCCCGTAACCATCAAACCACAATCAACCAAATCCAAAACAATGTTCCGCAGTTTTTTGTTATTTTAACTGCTAGAGGGCCTAAAGTTACATAGTGCAGCCTTCAATGGATAGTTAACCCAAAAAATGTAATTTTGTAATCATTTACTCAGTTACATTTACAAGACTTTAGTTAATCTTCGAAACACAAATTAAGATATTTTTTTATGAAACATGAGAGGTTTCTGTCCCTTCATTGAAAGTCCAGGTAAAAAACTTAGATGTTGTTAAATATATCCGTATGGTTTAATCCAAGACAAAAGATACGGCCGCTTTATATGATGAGAAGATTTAATTTAGGCTTTTATACACAGAGAGCATCATATAGTAGGGTGAACACAGACGCTTGTGCATGTCACCGGTTCTTGTGTATCATGCACGTACGTTTGAGCTTCCATGTTTACCATATGTAATACTCTAGATGTGTGTTGTTGATCATTTAGATGTAAATACATGCCTAAATTACATGTGTTCTTCATATAAAGCGACCGTATCTCTTTACCAAGACTGCTCGATTCATATGGATTCGTTTTATGACCTTGTTGGATCTTCTAAGTTTTGGTTATCTGGACTTTCAATGGAGGGACAGAAACCTCTCAAGATTCATTATAATTATCTGAATTTGTGTTTTGAAGATAAACCAAAATATTAAGGGTTTGGAATGAGATGAATGGAATGAGATAGTTTTTTTTAGGATGCTTAAATCCTAAAAAAAAATATATAATAATTTAAAAATGAATATACAGTAGGGTTAGTCTATCTATAGTACTTAGTATATCAATTTTATATAAAAAGTTATGAAGTCTCTGTAAATAATTATGCATAATTAAAAAGTCTATGGCATGTCCCTATTTAAATGGGTGAATGTGCGTTTGTGGGTAACGTGTCTGATTAGAGTGTGTTCGTGTTGACACAGCATGGAGAGCGGCTATCAGAGATGTCCTACTGAGAGGCGGGCTGTGCAGGTCTAAATACACACACACACACACACACATATGAATACTGGACCTACTGTAGTTTGGATCCACACACACCTCTCCCTATCATCTGTTTCTTTCACCCACTTGCTTTGAAACACACACACACACACACACACTGCTGGCTCTGTGCTCTGTCTCCTCCTGTTTGCCTACTCAGCTGACTTCCTGCTCAGCTGACGCCCCGTTAATGTGAGAGTTTGTGTGTGCGTGAATCTCTCAATACGGTCTCTGTTGCCAAGCAACAGTGTATCGCTCGTTAAATCTATGAAGAAGGTTTTGTATTTTAGGGTCTGGGTATAAGAGAATAGTTTTTATTAATGCAAATAGTTTCTATTTATTAAAGGTTGGGGAGTTTCCTGGATAATTAAAGCTCTTTTGATGAGCACAGTGTGTCCGAATGAATGTTTGATATTTAACAAAATACATTTTAGTTTACTGTAATGTTAAATATTGTCATATGAACCAGCCAGTCAGTAACTACACTGATTTAACTCTCAGTTCTGTCAGGACCACTATCGTCAAAGATGATTGACAAGTAGTATACTTTGGATTGGCTGTATGGTTCTGCTCTGGGCGAGAACTCCCTGCGCATCCATGCAGCCTAGCATGTGTATGAGCAGGGAGAGCAGTATTGCAGATATCATTAATGTTCAATAATTTAATGTACAGCAATTCAAGAAAAATAAGTCTTGATTCGTAGAGGAATATCAGAAGGTCAAGTCCTGTCTGGATGAGAGGTGGAGCTGGGGATGGAGGAGGGTAATAAGCTCCTGAGCAAAGCAATAAAGCTGCTGATAATACTGAATGGACCTTTTATATAGGGATGCTGTGATAGGCGTCGTATTCCTATAGGTAGACGTGGATCAGCTGAGAGTCAGCTGATGCGAGCTTGACTGATGTGACCTGCCAGAGTCTTTTTTGCAACATAATGCAGTTGTAAGTTGTGATTTTGATTCACTAGAAGGAACCAACTCATTTTGGAAGAAGCCAGCAAACCGATCAAACACATTTTCACTCACACTGACCTCTTCTTCAGGATAAATTGAAATGTCCAGTTCATTTCGGTTAATCAGTACGTTCAGATGGTACATTTCAAATAACCGTCAAATTAGATTAGTAATTCAGTAAAATAGATTCAGTAATTCTGTAAAATAGATTCAGTAATTCATTCGAGCCCCTGCACAGAAATCACTTTACCGTACATATGTTTGAGCCAAATAAATGCTGCAGTTTGTCTCTTTATTTTAACTCTATTATCTCCTTGATTTGAACATATCGAACATAAGAAATGATTGGTTCATAAGATTGATTATTTTACATCAACATTTGGGTTTGATGATAACCCAGTCTTGGGGTAGATCTTTCAGAAAGTCTGCTGCTGCTTTTTTATTTTTTATTTGAGTGATATAATAAAAGTTTGTGCATGTGTTTCTTTCTCCACAGGGAAGGCTGATAATTTTCACTACACCAAACAGGGCAGGAACCCAGTGATAGATGGAATAGATGATGCCAAGGAGATGTCGACCACAAGGAACGCCTTCACACTGCTAGGTCAGACTGAAAGTTCAATAATTTCTCATGTTGTTAAGATGTGATAGAGGAAGTAAATCGCAGATTATGAGTGAGTGAGTGATTGAGTGAATCAATTAATGAACGAGGCTTTTATATAGAGCTTTACTATGTACCACTGTACACCAAAAGCGCTATACTGTCATTTTTTTATTAGGATCTGCATGTGCCCCCTCAGATTTTTGAGCCAATGGATTTTGATTGTGACTTCTACAATACTTTTTTTTAAAAATTATTATTATTGCCCCCAAGGTGTCACCTTTTTGTGAGTTTTTGTGTGTCGGTGGTTGGGGGATTCTGTCCAAAAATTTTCAGAACATTAATTTGACAACGCAACACTGAATAGTTTTTAATAAAGAGTTAATAATGTATGTTCTTGCATTGGTTCATATATCAAAAGTAAGTAATATTTCAGTGAAAACTTAAGTTTAGTTTTATGATAAACCGTAATAGTTATTTTTACTTGGGGTTGGGGTTTTTTCTGTCAAAACGCTGTTTTCCATACATGAAATTGCAGAGTCGAGATCAGTTGCAGTTTAGCTTGTTTCAAAATAAAATTGATTTTATATCAGGATTTGAACCCAGCCACTATGCATACTATAATAATATACCACTTGACTCTCATGACTCAGAATCTTTGAAAACTAGGTGCATGACGCCCCTGATAGCGGACTGGGCAGTCCCAGAATGCATTGTGGTGCAAGCTCAGAGAAACGTGGGTTATAAACAAGTAAATGTTTTTCATTCAGTGTCAAAAGTATCAATACAATTGTTCTTTTTTAAATTGACTAGCCAATTATTAATTTTTCAAATTCTTATTATAGCGTTGTATTAGCTTAGCAACATTAACTCCAAGCACTGTTGGATTCAATCTAGACATGAAATGTTTTTGTTTTCCTATTGTTCATTTGTTGATGTCTCTCTTCAGGTGTAAATGAGTCCTATCAGATGGGATTGTTTCGGATTCTGGCTTCGATTTTGCACCTGGGGAACGTGGAAGTGAAAGACAGAGACTCGGACAGCAGTATCATTCCAGTGAGTTTCATGTTGACTTTTAAGTGGCATTTTGGACCAATGTGATTTCACTGTGGGCAGGACTATCTATATATGGCGAAAATAGAAACCAAATAACACTGTGGAATGCATTTTATGTCAGAAACTTTGTTTAGCGCTTTTCACAATGCACATTGTTTCAAAGCAGCTTTACAGAAAATCATGCTGTTAATGTTTATAAGATCTTAACATCTTCATGCATTATAGTCCCATTTAGCATATTAGAGCTGGAAGATAATATAGTTACATTTTGCAACAAAATAAAAAAAAATCAGGCAGTTGAAATTTTATATATAGTATACTGTATATCCTTTTATATGTCAGTGTATGTATATACTATATATATATATATATATATATATATATATATATATACACACATACAGCTACTGTATATGTATGTATACTGTAGAGCTGTGCGATAATACAGTTTACGTTTTTTGCAACAATATCATAGAGATATGGTTAAATGATTGAATCCATTTAAGATTTTACAATTTATGGTGTTTTTACACATACAGGGTCATTTTTAACCAAATACCCCAGAGTTCTTACTGTACTAATTTGGGTCCCACTTTATATAATGTGTCTTTAATCATTCGATGCAATGCACTTGTTGTGTAAAACACAAACATGAAATATATATTTATGTTTATATTTATATATATGTTCTCAAACATGAATATATATATTTATAAAATGTAATTACACTGTTGATCCTTTCCTTACCCCTTAAACCACCTTTAAACCCAACCATACCATCTAACCTGTTCCTAACCTTACCCGTATCCCACCTCAATAGCAGCAAAAGTGTTTTGCAATACAATATGAACATAATAAGTACATTGTAAAAAAATATATCTATTTTTTTTAAGTACATAGTGGTTAAAGACACGTCATATAAAGTGTGACCTAAATTTGTTTCATTGTGAAGTAATGATGTAATTTTCTCTCTTGTTTTCCGTCCAGCCAAATAATGGTCACCTGAGTGTGTTTTGTGAATTGATGGGCGTGACGTATCAAGACATGTCTCATTGGCTGTGTCATAAGAAGCTGAAGACGGCAACTGAGACGTACATAAAGCCCGTCCCCAAACTACAGGCCATAAATGCCCGCGATGCCCTCGCTAAACATATCTACGCCAAACTCTTCAACTGGATCGTGGACCATGTGAACAAATCGCTACATTCTACGGTCAAGCAGCACTCGTTCATCGGAGTCCTGGACATTTACGGGTGTGTGTTCATACAGCCACACACACATTTGAGAACAGACCACACTGGTTCAGTTTACAGAAGTCAATTGTGACGTTTTGTTTTATTCTTCCAGGTTTGAGACTTTTGAAATCAACAGTTTTGAACAGTTCTGTATTAATTATGCCAATGAGAAACTACAGCAACAGTTCAACATGGTGAGACCTCTGACACACTTCACATGACACCAGTTCATGTTTGATGATTATTCTGTTAATTTATTGTGATGTATCTCCTGTTGTCCTCCTGTCTTCTCGTGTGCAGCATGTGTTTAAGTTGGAGCAGGAGGAGTACATGAAAGAGCAGATCCCCTGGACTCTCATTGATTTCTATGATAATCAGCCGTGTATCAACCTCATTGAGGCCAAGATGGGCGTCCTGGACCTGCTGGACGAAGAGTGCAAGGTACAGTTTCACAGTCTTATTGTAAATTAAGATGTTGATGTACTTCATGTTTTACTGTGATTGGCTGTATTAAAAAAAAAAACTTTTGGCTTTGTGAATTAAAATATCTGAAAAAAGTTTCAAAATATCCATACGCAAATCCAAGATGATACGTAAATATGTGCCAATCTTCAAAACAAATATTTGCAAATTCAAAAAATTAATAATTCAATTTAACAAAATTGTTGTTTAACTACGTGTTTTTAATGTAGAATGTTACACGATTTTAATAGATGCGTATTTGTGACACATTTATGATTTTTTGGGATTCAATACAAATTAAGCTTCATCAACAGCATCTGTTGACCACAGAAAACATTTTTGACTTGAAGAGAGCAAAAATTGTAGTTACACTAAGTCACTTACTGTACTATGAGGTTTATGGGGCAACGCAATATACATTAAAACACACTCAGTTTTGAAAGTTGGAATATATGAGACTAGTGTCATAAAATCACTTATTAACTCTGCCTTTGCAAGGTTAAACCTAATATTTCTGCCGTAACCATGTAATACCAGCAAACCAAGGTAAACATTTCTAGTAACTATGCAGTTAATTCTCATACTGTATTTTCAGAAAGTTTTGGATGTGTGAAATGTGTCACTAATAAAAAACAATAATAAATAATTTGATGACAAGGCTTATATTGATCTATTAAGATGTTGCTTACACATATATTTACCTTGTAAATATATTTTTTGCTATTTTATTAAAAAGTTTTCACATGTAAATCAACAACAATTACAAATTTCTAACTATTTCAAGTGCAATCTTTCTTTGTAAAAAGTATACATTTTATCATACGTATTTCAAAGTTAAGGATTCATTCGTTTGAATATTGGAACAAACACTATAAAAACATCTTAGTTGATAATTCAATATACTTTATTTTTGACAAAATATCCCATACTATATATTTAACATATGAGCAGAAATTGGCGAACAAAAGCTTATTTGATGTGACCGTAGTCTTTTTTACAGTCAAAACGTTATAATCTATCCAAAACTAATCAACGAAATATTGTTTAAACATTCATATTTCGTCTGCATTTCGCGATTATAGCAAATCACTTAAGAATAAAGAACTTACTATTCCACCTCAGCTGGATCCGTTTCTCCTCGAAGTGAAACTAACCGGCACAGTATTATTCCTCAGTGTCGTAAAGTGCATGAGTCTGATTAAACTTGATGTGTTTTATCCAGCTGATGTGGGCGTTGACACGTCAGTTTATTTGCGTTTGAATAGCGTGCGCTCTCCGTGGGCGTGGTCACATTAGCACTTAATGAGCTATAATGAGCTGAAATGAGAACAACTGACATTTCTCTATTTTCATACAGATTACATAAACTGAGAATGTTTGTTTTTTATATAAATTACTTCATTTAAAAGAAGAGAATTCAGGCTTCATGCCTGTATGCCTGCGTGACTGAGTATTCACTGAGTTACAGTTCATTTTCGGACACGTTTCAGAATGGACTTCACATTGAGAGAGATGGCATCATGTTTATTTTTCTTTATTTGGCAAAAAGCACAACACTTTGTTTTTATTGTGAGTATACACAAAAAAATAATAGACACTTAACAGGATCGAATGATGTATAACACTTATATGTAAGATCAAAATCAACAGAGTGTTTTGAGTCTCTTTTGCACTGATAAGAAAAAAAGCGAGCTGGCCGCCGACCCCAGGGGGTTAATTAAACAGTAATATTGTGAAATATTATTACAATTTAAAATATCTGTTCAAATGTAATTTATTCCTGGGATGGCAAACCTGAATATTCAGCAACCTTTACTCCAGTCTTCAGTGTCACAGAAATCTGCTGATTTGGTGCTCAAGAAACATTTCTTATTATTATCAATATTCAAAACAGTCGTGCTGTTTAATGGTTTTTGTGGAAGCCAGATTGCCTTTCTTGTCTTTTTTTTTATACTAACCCTAAACCTTTAAACGGTAGTGTCCATCACTGTAAAAACAAAACAAACAACAAAACTGTGTTGTGTGATTGGAATCCTGTTTGAGACTACAGTTCTTACTTCATATACTGTACAGCCTCTTTTTTTCTCTCTTTCTCTTAGATGCCGAAGGGTTCAGATGACTCCTGGGCTCAGAAACTGTATAACACTCATTTGAAGACGTGTTCACTTTTTGAAAAGCCACGGATGTCCAATAAAGCTTTCATTATTCAGCACTTTGCAGACAAGGTGCGCACGCACACTTCACACTCAGGCTGGTTCAGCATTTCTGATAAACTGTTTCATTTTATACATAAATACAGTGTCTGACCACAGATACATTGTATTTCTGTTCCAAAAACACTTACTGAGCTGCCTCACACATACTGCATCTGAACAGTGCATGCTCATTTCACCATATTAAAAGCATTCACTGCTGGCATAAGCCGCGTGCCACTGCGTTCCAGAAACGTCCGAGACGTGACTGAGCTCTGTCTGGTGTTGAGCCTTTTTGAATGAAAAGATGACACAATCTTGTATGTAGCAATATACAATAATGAAGCAAATTATCATGTTTTGTCAGGATTCACACATAATAACAGGCTGACAAACATTTTAGTTAGCATTTAGTTAATAATTACCATTTTGGATGTGCATACAATCCACCTCAAATAAAATAGATTTCACGTTTAAAGTCAACATGAAACAGACGTTTCGATAGTCTTTTCCCCATTCTGATGTATATCGGAGTGAAACGGCTTCTCCAACAAGAAAAAATAAGAGCGGGACTTGATTTTGTCCATCGGGAATTGATTGGATCATTGGCTGTCATGTGAGTGACAGGTTGTCCCGCCCTCGTCCCAGTAAACACCTTATCAGAGAAGAGATGATGCTGCAAGAGGGAAGTTATTTTGATTAAAATTTATAAGGGGACATAAAAAATAATGAGGTGCACGGATAAATAATTTATAACAATGCAATATTTGCATAATGCAATTCAAGATTCCATACAAATAAGAATGGTCAATTTTGATTTCATGATGACTTTGTTTGTAATAACTCTTGTCAAACAGGCCACAGATGAATTGTATGTGAAACAGGTCTGTCATTTTAAGACATTGTAAGTACACTTCTGATATAAAGGAAGTTCTAAACAATAGACACTAATACATATGAATAGATAGTTCTAAATAAATCTTAAAGGTTCTCTAAGCGATGTCGGGTGACGTCACTTCTTGTTGACGTTTAAAGTATTGTCAAACAAAACGGAGGCTAGCTAGACCCTCCCTCCTCCTCATCCGCGCACTAACCCCCCAAACCCCGCCCCCAAGTCCTTCTTGTCGGTGATTGGCTGGAAATGTTTGTCATGTTTCGTGGAGCGGGTTAGCTCAGTTTGTTTTTGTTGCTGTTTGTGGAGCCTGGTCTGTCTACAGAGATCGCGTTTCTTTACAGTGTGTTCAGGGGACAGGCAGCCAGCGGTTAGTGAGGAGATGTTTGCTGTATGTGACAAAAAATGTTTTGGCCTAAAAAACGCGTGACATCGCTTAGAGCACCTTTAATAGAGTAGCATTCTGTTAGCTTGGAAACATGCTAATGCCAAAATAACTGAGTCAAGTCTCCTGTGTGCTTTACGTAAGGGTGCTCATACGTCTTCACGTGAGCTTATGAGGCTGTGGATCCATTTTTAGAAATGGTGTATGATATCTGTGAGGAAACTCTCATGGAGAAAGGAGGGTGGATATCATAAGCCACATTTAGAGTGTGTGATAGACATTCAATACACACAGTCAAATTAGGGTTTGAGCAGTAGCTTTCGCAAACATCCTCAAGGTTAAATCAGGCTCCACTTAATTCTCTAATCAGCATTACTAATATAAATGACTCTCTAAATTATATACATTTAATAGAATACGTAATATAACATGTAATGTATATCCAGTTTTTAAAAAAGTGTTCTGTGAAGTTACTCTTTTGTAGCTTTCGTAGACTTAAAACGGCTTCACACTGTACGATTTTGGCCACGATTTGGCCGTCTGAGACAAATTGTGTGAATCCTAAAAGAGTCCTCAGATCCTAGGCCAAAATCTGAAGTCTTTGATCATTAGTTTGACTTGTTCACCGACTGCAGATTAATGACTGTTGCGATCACATTTTACCAGAAGATTGGACGCACAGTCCTGTAGTGTGACTTCTACGACAACTGTCAAATCAAAAACCAATCGGAGCGCCAAACCTGATTATGCAATTATTGGGACAACAATAAACCACCACTTGCTCCACACACATCGTCTCCCCCCCCCCCCCCCCAGTTTTCATTCAAAAAGAAGCCATGAGCAAAATTAACACTGGAGATTGTCTTTGTTTGCTAGCCACCATTTATATCCCTCTTGTAAACGCAGCTCACGTCACTTAACGTGTCACAGATTGTTGATGTACAACTCCGGACGAGTCTTCTTGCATGCGTCCATTTTTTAAAGCGTGTTGACTGCCGTACAGTCTGACATTAATGACAGGTGAGATCATACAGTGTGACATGGCTTACAGCGAGGATGATGTTCGTACAGTCTGACAAGCAACAGTCGTAAAGTACTATTATAAATCCTGCAGTATAAACCCGGGTTTAATGGACCTCTTAGTTATAATCAGTGCTGGGTAGATTGCTTACATATTGTAGTCCGTTACTGAATACAAATTACATAATGAAAACTGTAGTTAGTAGCGTAATCTAATATATTGTATTTTATGTAATCTGACTACTTTTTGATTACTTTTAAATTACGTTTGACCTTACTTTAAACCTTAGTCTTTATCACGTAGATTTTAATCTGACAATCTTGTACTGTAGTGATATAAAAATACAAAGGAAAAAAACTGTGTGTGTTGTAGTGCATTAAACATTACCTTATGTCAGGGTTTTCTAAACTGGGGGTTGTGAAGGAACTGCCGGGGGGTTGTACTGTAAGTAAAACACAAAAAAAATTAAATCTTTTATTTGTTATGATGTGTAGCTTCTGTTTTGTGTAATTCCACAAAACAATTTAAAAGATAAAGGAGGATTAGTGAGAATCAATAAATTGTGAAATATTTACTGCTATTTTGTGAAAATGACGTAATCATGTAATCAAAAGAAACGTAACTAGTCCGATTATTAGTATTTTAAAACATAATATAATCTAATTACAAGTATATTTTTGGAATCGATTGGTTAAGATTGCTTAATCAGGTAGCATGAAGTTATTTATTTATAGTATTTATTACAGTTGGCATGAAATAGAAATTAATATGGTCTTTTCTTCCATATTGTGATATAGAACTAAGTGAAATGGCTTCACGAATGAGAAAATGTAGGGCGGGACATGATGTTGTCTATCAGGAATTGACCCTTTTCACATTTCCGGGTTTCTCAGAAGCGGAAGTCGTCATAGTAGAGTAAACTTCTATAGCGGTGAATGAGAAACTACATTAAATATATATTTTTTATGTTGCCATTTGCTCAAATAGCAAAAGAAAAACGCCACAACAGTGTTTGCACAACTTTCAAAAAGAGGAAAAAAATAGAGAGAGATTTATAACGGCAGTCAATTTGACGGTCACTCCCACAGCTGCTGTATTAGAAACACAATTTTTTTGTAATTGGATGCAAAGGTAATATAATACAAATTATACTGAAATATATATATTTTTTTAAAAATGGAAACAAAAAACTGACCATTAGAACACAATCACAATCTGTGAAAAGGGTTCATTAATTAGATGGTTAGAAACTTTTTGTCTGCTAAAATTAGGGCTGGGTATCAATTCAGATGTTCAAATTTGATTCGATTTCGATTCACAAGCTCACAGGTCGATTCGATTTCGATTTTCGATTCTCGATTCGACTATAATGAATATAGATGTAATACAAATCTCAGTCTAAATATCAGTTATCATTTTTTAGACAATTTTTTATTACATTGATCTCTTACATGATTTTTTATTACATGTAATTTTTTGAAAATGACAAAAATTACAATGGGGTAATTTTTTTGTTAAGAGTTTATGCAACACATGGAAGCTTGATTTCAATCTTTGAATTAAATTGAAAAAAGTAGCACAAATAAATACAATTGAATAGGCCTACAGACACAAATAAAGAGACATAAAAAGAAAAGTTTTTGGGTAGGTCAGAAATACTACAGAAACTGAATAAAGTAATCCAATGTAAAATAACACTGGATAGTCTTTTAGTCCTGCTGACTGAATTAAATACATAGCTGCTAGGCTATTAATTCTGATTCCTTACAATTAATGCTATATTATGTTGTTTTGACGACAAAATTAATGACATACACATATGGCTGCGTTCACTTTAACGACTAGTGCACGGATCCATTACTGTTTCATTATACTGTCTGTCACACGCGTTTTATGCTTATTTAAGACATAACCGACTGTCTTTACGAGGTTACTCACCAAGACCAGAGTTTTGACATCATTTTGCGTGTTTTTAACTGTTAAAGCGATATAATCCACGAAAAAGAACTTTTGTTACTGGCGAGCTGTTTGTGAGGCGGATTTAGGCTTTATGTGCACGCAATGAAAAACATGCGCAAGTGCGCGAGCACAGGATAGTTTAAAATTGCTTGAATGTTTAAACTGGTAAAACTTAAAAAAAGACGTGAAAATGATAAACGTTAGTTACGATGCAATGCTGGCCCGATTGTGCAAGTGAATCATGTCCCGACTCCTAAACACGAGTGTGTATTGACGCCTGCAGCGCTTGACGCTTGCCTTGTGCAGAGAAGAAGACGCAGCACCGCGAGCCCTGAATATGGAAAAAATCGATTCGTAAATCGATTCGTGGCCGTTGAGAATCGATTTTGAATCGACCACATTTAATTAATCGAAAAATCGATTTTTTTGCCCACCCCTAGCTAAAATAAAAATTGATAAAAACTGTATAGACATTTTTAAAAAATTACTAAAAATGACCAAAATGTTGGTCAAAACATTTTGTGAATAAAAACAGTAAATACATATATAAAAATAAAAACATTCAATATATATATATATATATAATAAATAATTTAATAGCATCACAGGTATAATAAAATAACGCTGTGAAACCTTATTATACAGCGTTACAAAAATCTTTCAATCTAAAGACATCAAAAAGTCGAACATTTTCAATTTGTAATTATACATTTGTGAAGAAAGAAAAAAAAACAGAAACTGTTCAGAGACTCATTCATGGATTTTCTTTCCTATGATAACCTCCCCTGTCTCTCTGTATCTGTCAGGTGGAGTATCAGTGTGATGGTTTTCTGGAGAAGAATAAAGATACAGTAAATGAGGAGCAGATACATGTTCTGAAGGCCAGTAAGGTGAGTGAAAACCTGTTCTCTGTATCTCTGAAAGAGTGCTTTTTAAATGACTACATCAGAAGGCCTTCTATTTGCTTATAAATAAGGGGTGTAATGTTTAGGTGAAAATGGCCAGGAAGTGTTAAATTGTCCCTGTAATGTACCCGTTCATTAACCAGAAACTGGGAGGTTTTAGTTAATTGAATGCCTGTATAGTGAGACAAAACCACCCTTAAAGCCAGTGTTAGCTGTTGCCAGGCTCTTTTCATCCAAGATTTTCGACCTTAAATGAAGCTTAAAGTGTGAGAAGGTCAATGGCACGGTGCCATCTGCTGGTAAAGGAGCATTAGTGCAGTCCGTTGGCACAGTTCCAACATACTGTATGTACACAGCTGAGGGAGTATATGTTCATATTTCTAGCGGTTTGGATCCTTACATATCCTTGTTCCGTCTTAGTTCACCATGTTACGGTATCTTGAGTCACAGTATCTAAAGAACAGCTGTTTCTAAGCTCTAAAAGAGCCTGTGCATGACTCAGCAGCTCTGACTGCTCTTTAATGACACCGGTTCAGACAGAACGCTACTGCATACCTGCTCGTGTTATGAAGTCAACCCTCACCCGTCAGTTGTGCCTTCATGGCCTGGGGTGTGTTCTATGGATTTTTCAGGAAGGTATTCCAACATACTTGGTAATCGAGACACAGGCCGTGGTACGACATTTAGAATGATATTTCGTTGTCAAGCCAACATTATTAAAGACCAGATAACTTTGAACAAACATTCTATTAACGTTACTGGAAGAACTTTGGCTAACGTTCTGGCAATCCTCTTTTTAAATTAATGAACCAAAGTTTTGAGAACGTTCCCTGTTAGCTGGGACGGCATTTATCAATAATATATCAAATAATACCAGGGTATTCTTATTGTGCTATGTTTTTTAGTGAACTAGCCACAAAAGCTTCTGTGCTTTTATCGACCTGACCTAACTGCTAAAATATTGTAGGGCTTCCCACAGTCAAAGAAATAAGGAATTATGTTTTCAGGCTTAGAAAAGTCATGGAAATGTATAACATTTTGAAAAATCATGGACAAGTCTCGGTAGTTATTATACTGACTAAGTGAACTTTTAAGTGCCCTTTGATTCTGTAAAATCATATCATTTTCATCTGTATCTGGGGGTTTCTGAATGCTGTCTAACACTTTTTCTCCTCAGCGTGAGGCAGTAAATGTGTGCGGTAAGAGCAAACACATGCCGTACTAATCCAAACTGCCTGGGAAAAATATTAATGCTCAACTGAATTTGATTGACAGAATTATTCTTTAAGTCAAGTATTATTTAAAATTAACAATTCATATCAGTAATAGGCTCGGGCTCTCTGGTGCTTTTCCAGATCAGTCTGTTAGCGGATAATCCAAATCCTTCACTTCACATGTTACACAGGTCATCTGTTTTTGCCATATTCATTTTGCTTCACATTCATATCATTGATCATCTGTTCATAATATCATGTGTGTGTTTGCTTACTTCATCTAGGTACACATATATATTTTCTTATAAATTAGAAATAAAGCCAGACATCAGCTAAAAGTCCTAAAAACTTCTGAATATTTTCAATCATTCTCCATTCATTGTGCCATTCATCATTTGAATGGATTTGTTTGTCAAGACGAAATTTGACATTGGTTCTAGGGCTTGATGCTTATTTTTTTCACAAAGAGATATTAGGGCTGTCAAAAATAGATTCAGTGATTAAAGTACACAATTGTCCTTAACTAATGCACAAAATAAACTTAGTGGGGGAAAATGAACTCACAGCTCTCATTCAAACATAGAGAGCTGATATTGACAGAGACCGAATCATCACTACTATGTATTACTACTCTATATACAACACACTATATTTAATGCACAGCTAATTTAATTTATGTGAAGATTTTTTTAAGTTCACCTAAAGTTGTTATATTTTTAAATCTGAATATAGTTACATTTTATCCCTATAGAAACTGACAAAAAAAAATCTATTTACAGTAATAGAGACATCCGTTGCAGTATCGGTATCAGTGTTACTAGCCTTCATTCATATAAAGATGCCATTAAACAAATGTTTAAAATATACCGTCTTTATGTTGTTTCTACAATAGTTTGGATATTCAATGTGAAAATCTGTATTACAATATAACCATACATTACAGATTTTAATGTTAGGTGTGATTAATTGTGATTACAGATTTTTTTATTATTAATTAGTTAGATTTTTAAATCAATTGACAGCACTAATAGATGTATATTATCTGAAGTGAGTCCAAACCTGTTTGATTCTTTGTACGTGGATCACGAAAGGAGAAATTTAGAATGATATTTGATATTTCGTTGTCAAGCCAACATAATATTATTCAGAGCTGGTGTCTGAGCTGCTTTACTGTTCAAGCTAGTACATTATATACATCTGTCCGATGTATCTGTATTTTCTGCATTTAGTAATTCTGTTTCTTATTTTCTCATCGTGTCATGTTGTCTATGTGTTGTTTGTGAACATGACTACCTGTACCCCTGCAGAAGGTAAAATTTAGCATACATGCTGTCTCTTTAGCTCTCTATCTCTCTAATATCACTGCTGTCTAGTAGATACAAAAATTAAGATTGGATAGTTTGGATGTGTGTGCGTATGAGAGATGCGTGCACGCGTGTGTGTGTGTGTGTGTGTATCAGCATGTTCAGTCTGCTGCTTTCTGCTGTGCAGGGCACAATCTCAATACTGCATTGATTCTGTCGAAAAATAAAACCTCTTCAGCTCTAGAGCCTCCAAACACCATCCAAACAAACTCAACTGCCCAGACAGAATGAAACATCTGTTTAGTTGAAATGTTTTGACATCAGCTGGACTGTTTATCCTTTTCAGTACATTTTTGACGCTCTTAAAAGGACAGTTCACCCAGAAATTAAGATTTAGTCATTATTCACTCACTTTCAGTTTATAGTGACCAGCTCAAAAATATCAGTGGTCGATGTGATCCTTAAACTTTATATGAGCTTTATCTGAGAAACAGATTTTAGTCATTATTCTCTAAAGTGTTTTTTTGCACAATTTTTTTTGTGAGACTTTGATGGCATGTCGCCGCAGAAGAAATGTTTGTTCATTTTAAAGTAGGCTTGTTGCGATAGTCTGTGTTACGCGGTGTTCAGCTTTCCCACCGCTTGATTTTCTTTATTGTAATAAAATCATTTAGTTCATTTAGAGAACAGATACTACAATTAAAAACTGAACGCGTCTGCCGAACGAGAGTCGCAGTGCACAGATCCGCAGGAGAAGTCAGATTGAATTTATCACGTGATGGGAGAGGCGAGCTGAAAGACAAGACAATGGCGGAAGATTTGGTTTCAAAACGAAATGTAAAAGCACCTATTTGTCAATATTTTGGATTTAAACCCAATGCCAGTGGTGGACGAAGTACACATACCATGTACTTGAGTAAAAGTAAAGATACTCAAGGTAAAATATTACTCAAGTAAAAGTAGAAGTGCTGCCTTTAAACATTCACTTGAGTAAAAGTACAAAAGTATTTGCCTTCAAATTTGACGCTCTAGAGCGTCAAGATGCACTCCCCTTACAAATCTATTAATAACTTCGGAATGGATCAAGGTATTAACTTACTTTTTTTTTTATTAAAAAGCTGACATTCGTCTGCGTAAAAGGACCCTGACTTTGTTGACTTCCGCGAATGAAAAGCCTTCCGTATTTGAGTGCAAATCTATAGCATTTTACCGCAAAACGGAGAAATTGTACTTAATCCTATCTATTGTTATAAAGATCTGTTGTGGGTGTGTGTGTGTGAACCAATGACAGATCTGTGTGTGAACCAATGACAGACCTGTGTGTGAACCAATGACAGACCTGTGTGTGAACCAATCACAGACCAAAAACAAAAAATGACGTTTTCAGGAACGTAAAAAGGGGAGGGGTTTGGAATCAATCCCACGTGGGATTCGCAACGGTCTTTGAACACAACACATTTGGAGATACACGTATTTGTACTAGATTCTTTTCAAAGAAAACATGGCCAAACGGATTCACTGCCGAGCAAGCTGCTGAAATGATTTTTGCCGAGAGCGATGAGAGTCGGATCTGATCCAGATCGATTTGATTCGGATGAAGATGATCAAGTTCTGGACGGAATCGATCCATTTGAGGAGTAAGTAATGAATGCAATATTGCTGATAATGTCTTTTCTAATATATATTGTATCAGTTTTTTTAGCAAAATTATTTTAGCTTTTCAGAAATAACGGAGCAGTAGGCTAATCAAATAATGTGCGCCATCAAGTAATGTGCGCGTTTTGGCCGCATGTAACTTAGCTGCTAGCAGCTAGTCCCTCTTCATTTGCAAGCTATTTCGTTTACTTTGCTTGTCTATTTTATTGTAATGTTTTTTTAGGGAAATTTTATTGTAGCTTTTCAGAAATAATCCTTATTCTAAGGCCTGTACTATTTGTCTACATAGGAGGGTGTTTGGAAGACATTGTATACTCGGTGCGTAATGATGAACGCTCCTGTAATAATAGTTAGATTATTGTAGTTAGAAGTTCTATGACTTGGATGGAAAAATACACGCATGATGATGAATAGCTAATCTTTATTTACCACATTGTGTGTTTTAGAACAGCCGATTGCATCATTGCGCAACCCAGGACTCTGAACGCGCCCGCGCCCAGGATGGACTGATGTGCAAATGCAGTGCACAGTGACATCTAGAGGTTGTTTTTGGATGTGTTTGGTAAATTGAGACAATATTCAATTCAAAATTAATATTTGTGTTCCCTTTACATTTTCTTATAATTGCTGTGTTTTTCAAAACAAAACAAAAAGTATGGTGACTACAGTCACAAAAATGTAAATAGTTCATTTGTTTCTTTATATTTTTTCACCCATTTTTTTTTATTTTTTTTTCTAAAGCCTTTGACGAATCAATATTTGTTGTAAAATCCCTTAGTCATCTATGGTTTAATATTTTTCTATAATAAAAACAAAAAAATTGAACTTTTGTTTTTGTATTTCTTGGTGATATATCACAGCAGAAGACATACAAGTGTCTTAAGAAGTGTATTGTAAATGCATCCACATTGTAGCTGAGAGTCTATAGAATCCAGAAATATGACTCTCTTCACTCTGCTATGAAAATTGACCATTCCAGAAGCCAAAATATCAACATAGTGCTAGGCGGGCATAAACCCCCTCAGGGTTTGAAGGGTTAAGTATCCAAGTACTTTGATTTTTTTATGGCTATAAAGTCCTATTATAATTTTTCACAAGACTCTTGCTTAACTCAGTCTAAGTGAAGACTAATGTCACTCTTGGCACACCAATCTATTAATGAAATGACATTAATTAGTCTGATATATATTTATATATATATATATATATATATATATATATATATTTCAATTGTATTAATTTTTTGTGTGTTTAATTTTGGAGGGAAGGGGACTGTTCCCATAAGGTATAAAACATTTACAGTATTTACTGTATATATTTTTCTCCAGCGCCTATGGTCATAATTATTAACATCTTAATGTTATGATACATTCACATAAACCTGCACAACGCCATTAAATATATATATATATATACACACACACACGCGCGCGCACACATATACACACACACACACACACACACATACATATATATATATTTATATATATATATATATATATATATATATATATACATATTCTATATTCTATGTTATGGGAGCAGCCAATTTCCCTCCAAAATTAAACACAAAAACGTATTAATGCAGTGTTTCTGCTAGGCTACTCCCCAGAAAAAAAAGCTATTATATGCAAGTCATTTTAGTGGCAACGTAAGCAATGTACATTATGCGTCAATACTTACCGATAATTGCTGCAATAATAGCTGCTGCTCTCTGTCCCGCTTAAAATCATTGTCAACGCGATTTGTTTGGAACTATTGAGAGCTACACGAATAACGTGACCGCGCGGCGGTGAGATCCGCCAAGCCAAGTTCAAAACAAAGCGCGCGCGCTGTACTGTGATTGGTGGCTCGTTTGACCAGTTACGTTTTTATCCACTCATAAATAAAAAGGAACGACTGATTTTGAAAATGTAGTTGAGTAAAAAGTAAGATATTTGACTTTGAAATGTAGTGGAGTTAAAGTAAAAGTCTCCCAAAATGTAAATACTTGAGTAAAGTACAGATACGCAAAAAAGCTACTTAAGTACAGTAACGAATTACATTTACTTCGTTACTGTCCACCACTGCCCAATGCTAATAGGGAACCTGCAAACATTAATGAGGCAATCTGTAAACGTTGTCTGAAGAAGGTGGCAGCATCTGGAGGGAACACTTCTAATTTGCACACTTTTTTCGTCCTATTCGTTTTAAGTTTGTCATTGTACTGTTTTGTTGTTGTGGTTTTCATTAATAATGGTAATGAACACACTATTCAAGCAATTGTCGCTCCAGATTTGCCTCTACTTTGAAAGCAAAAGTAAAACGCGCACGGCCACACGGACATTCATAAGCGATTTAAAAAACAAGGTGGAAAAGAGGGAAAAACTCCAACTCTTCAATCTGGTCTACATTGAGAGCTCAATTAAGAGCTTTCCAGTGACCTAAAACTCTTTGTGTTTAAAGTGGACTCAAACCTCTTTTTTTTTAGTTGTGATAGTGGAAGCCAAACAATTTGAATATAATAATCGTGATAATATATACAGTATATCCACAGCCTTTTCATTTGATTGACAGATGCTTTGCCAAAGCAATGGCTCAAATCACTACATTAGAGATCTTTTATGTTATGAAAAGTGCAAAAATATTTTGGGCTCATTATGAAATTGTGGCAGGCCGCCACGATCAAGGTAATTTAATGGAAAGAAAAAAAAAACATACAGGTTTAGATACAATAATACATAATGACGGAGTTTTCATTTTTGGGTGAACTACGCTTTTTAAAATGCAACAGCCAAAGGAATCCATATGTTCTATACATAGACACTTTTTTTTTTTTTTTTTTTAAACAGACAGAACATTAGAACACAAAGCTGGAGTTTGTTTGTTTGCTGTGTGGGGACTTGATGTTTAAATTGTTGGTCCCACAATAACTTTTATTTTGCTTAGGCTGCACGCTGCTTAGTACCAGCACTAGTGTCCCTCAGAACGCAAACTCTTAGCGATCAATGTAAATGAGACCCTAGGGACATTATCTGAGTACATGGCCCCTTCTGTTCATTAATATCCCACTGTATAACGGTTTGCTTGTCTTGACATGCATAATTGTTAATGTTGCTTTGCTGGATTAAAAAAAGTGATACTTTGAGTGTACAGATTTAGTTCAGTGGACAAAGGCTACGACACACTGCTAAGTATTGGAAGTGACGAATGCTCAAGTGTCTCAAGCCTGTACAAAAACATCAATGCTAACCATTTAACACAGTTCAGTTAAGAAATTCAGTTGTAACTCCCTAAAGTTTTCAGGAGTGAATTCTCTTTTAGAAAATGGATAGTTCCCATCCTTGATTATGATTGGTTGAGTCACATTCGAAACAGTCGTAAAATATTCCTGTTGATATCATTACATCAGTATCACTGCTGTTGTGCATTTATTTTATGAAACCTTGCCAGGAAAATGTATCAACCATTTTATAAAAGCAATGAGTTTCGTGAAGCCATGGTTTACAGTGATCTTTAAAACAGCTAAACATGGGTTTTAGGCACTCTGCTCTTCGTTGTACCTAACAACTCCTCTTAGATATTCTGAAATCACTGTAAACTACAGCTTTTTGGAGCTTCTTCCTTTAAAAGAATGATTCACTTCCATAAATAAGTAAACCATGGACAGAACCGGATTAAGCACTCAGAAGAGGAGTGACAACTGACTTTATCTGTAGCTGAGTCCATATACAAATTAATTCAAAGTCCCCCTGTGGTGAAAATCAAGTTTTTAATGTAGTTTATATGTCTATGTGGTGTTTTTAATATGCTTTAAGACAAACCATGTGCAAATTCATAAGTCAACACCATTGCTGAGTATTTTCTCCTTAAAACCGCAGTGAACCAAAGACACAGTCTCAAAAACGCGGTTTGAAATCGCTGGTGTTTCTGACGTCACAAACTAGCTTGTAACCAATCACGTCAATATGTGATCATCAACGAGTAGATCTCTGAGCTGGTGCGAGTGAGTGGAGGCGGGGCTAATTTGCATATTTATAGAACCGCATATACTAAATTAGGGTGTAGAGTTACATTCAAGCTATTTTAAGGCACGACACAAAAAATTTCAAGGAAAAAACATTTTAATGTCATTTTGGTGATCAAAGATGAGTTTTAAGGGATACAATTATTGACTACGGGGGACTTTAAATTAAAAAATGTAAGAGCTAATTACAGTTTTTTAATAAGATCTTCGCTTAATTTCCATGTCCAAAAGTCCGTTTGACTAATGATGGTACAGTATCTGACCACTCTCTGCCCCACATGGCTTGGATGTTAAGTCTGTCTTGGCTGTAATTCCCAGTTTGACCTGCTGGTGGAGCTGTTCCATGATGAGGAGAAAGCAACGAGTCCAACCGGTGCTGCTCCTACCACTGGAGGACGCACTCGCCTCAGTGTCAAACCAGTCAAGAGCAAAGCTGGCCAATCTAGCAAAGAACACAAGAAGACAGTCGGACTGCAGGTAGAAGCCTACTCGTATTTGTACTTTTATTGAATATCTACGTACATGAATTGTATTTTTGTGTTATACTGTATAAATAAACAGTGACAGTGAATGAGATTAAAAATACTGCAAGTTAATGTTAGAATTTGAATGAATGTTTACTTTTCTCTCTCTCTCTGTAGTTCCGTAACTCTCTGCATCTGCTGATGGAGACGCTCAATGCGACTACGCCGCATTACGTTCGCTGCATCAAACCCAACGATTTCAAATTTGCCTTCACGTCAGTTTTTCATCAGCTCTCTCTCTCTCTCTCTGTGTATACACATACTGTGATCATAAGTTGAGATTCTCTGATCTTTCGGAATAGATTGTCAGCTTTTTAATATGTAGATTCAAGTGGTGTTCACTACAACTAAGTGCAAAAAAAAGGGTGGAAGTCATTAACATTGGCATGTAGCTTAGCTTTCTTATAACTAATTTAATAATAATGCACAAATAAATGTGATATTTAAAGTTGGTAAAACCATTAATTATTGAGAAAAAAGATGTCGATCAAGAATTGCCCACTAAAGGGCCTCAGCAAACTTGCAAGTGGGCCTCAGGATGACATAAAAGTATTTAAATTAATAATGTATTATTAATGCATTAAAATAATCTAACTTTAATCTAAATTACAGTGCTACAGATGAACACATAAAATCAAAATGTAAACTTAAAATGTATTTTAATTTTCCCTCAATAACAGTTGTTTTAATACAGAACATAATCACAAAATGAAATCATTGTTAAATAAAAAAAAAAATAATCCTAAGGAAAACAATAGGGCCTTCGCCTTTTCAAGGCTTGGGCCCTAATAATGATGTTAAATGAACCAACAGCAAACATAATAAAGGTAGGGTAGGCAATTTTCGGAGAGGCTAGCAATAGCAAGCTTGCTTTGAAAGCATACGATCCCACTCCCTTCAAAGCGTCTCCAAAGCCACGCCTCCTTCAAAACACATGAACGCACACAGCAGGGAGAAAACAAAAGCATCACGAGAGATGGCATTAAACTTCCTCATGTCTCAAAGCACAAAACATTGCAATTATAATGAACATAAACAACTTAAAAGAGCTCTTACCTGTACCACCTAGATTACATGGGTTCTAGATTACATGGGTTCTAGATTAGGATGCTTTCTGCACACGCAAGATCTCTCGCTCGCTTTCCCTCACTGCGCGCGCTACGCGGTTTGGAGCACAGTCTCTGTCTCGCATGCGCGCTCGTCTCGCATGCGCATTAATGTCATAGTTAACTCGCGATTAATCTTAATTAATCGCACATTTTTATCTATTCTAAATGTCTCTTGATTTCTTTTAGTCCCATTATGTTTTCTCATTTTAATGCTCTTATCAACATGGAAAAGTGGATCGGCTTGCTTTGTGCAAATGTTTTTTATTGAAAACAACATTGGCATAATATAGGCTACAGTGTTCAATTTCACACTAACATTCTCACTTGGAGCAAATAATCTCTCAATGTAACACTGCGTCAATAAAAGGGTGAAAGAAATACTGACGAGGTCCTGATATTGACGATATATGGGCGGATAATTCGCATCAGCTGTGTGTGTGCTTGGCCATCAAGTGGTATTTCTGACTGAACGTCCTGCGATGATGATAGCTCAGTTCACAACGACAAAACACGCAGATCACTTTTAAAAAGTTGCCAAATGGTCCCATTGACAAGACCAAAGTAAACTTTCCATTCAGAATCTTATTGGCATCCATTTCGGCGTCTCTCGCTACGTTAACCTACTATTTGGCCGGCTCGCAAGCCTAAACAAGTGTGTGCGGCCTGTTGTTTTGTTTCCGGTCTAGCTAGATTCGCTTGCGCTTTGGTCGCGCATGCCGCGTCCTGTTGCAAAGGCATGTGAAAAAAACGACAAAGTTTGCTAGGCCAAAAAGGCCGTTAATCGCGCGATAAAAAAATGTAACGCCGTTAAAATGGGTTTGCGTTAACGCCGTTAATAACGCGTTTAACTGACAGCCCTAATTTAAATACATTTAGACAACATAACTTAGTGATTGCTATCAGGATGTGAAAAAGACTTTTAACCAGCATAACAAAAAATGTTTCTAGAATAAATCGCCTACCCTGCCTTTGTCACAATCACAGCAAGTACCGGAAATATCTTAACGAATTTGAAGAGGTTTTTTTTTTATATTTTCTTGTACCTAGAATCAGATTGTTTTTCTCAGAATCGAGAGATGCATAAAGATTCCCAAACCTACAAAATTTCCCTAAGCCTTGTCCGGCATCTTATATGAAGAAATGTTACCTATATTAAAGCTGCAGCATGTCATTTATGTGCTAACTGCAGTGCTTCAAAGAACTGCAAAAGGTAGCATAATTTCACTACATATCAGGAGTGTGCCAACCATGCCCCAAAAAGCTGTTTAGGTTGGCAGCTCACTAGTTTAGACAATGTGTAGGCCTAATATTATTTCTTCATGAGATATCATTCTAAATATCGTTTTGAACTGTGTTTATATCAGTAGATTTAGCAGAAGTGATGGTGATTCTAGGCTGATATCTGATTTCTGTCATTACCAGGTTTGACCCCAAGAGGGCAGTGCAGCAACTGCGTGCATGTGGAGTTTTGGAAACAATACGCATCTCCGCAGCTGGTTTCCCATCTAGGTACAGTGAAGATCTATACATTACCATACTGAACTCCCTTTTGTCAAACACTTCCTGACTGTATATTTGTGTTTGCACGACTACTTTTGTTTGTCAGATGGACGTATCAAGAGTTCTTTAGCAGGTATCGTGTCCTGATGATACAAAAAGATGTTTTGACGGACAGGAAGATGACCTGTAAGAACGTTCTGGAGAAACTTGTGCAGGTACAAGAAGAGGACACTTCAGCTTATAAAACTATATTTATACTCTGTGTGGTACTCTTTTGACCTGATTAAAAAAACACTTAAAACCATAGCAACAATGCCCTGAAAAACACCCAGAATTGGCAATACTCACATTTTCTACAGAAAATGTAGTTGAAGATAAAGTTTAACATTAATGAAAAGTCTATTAATTCTCTCTCCCATTTTTTTTTTGTCCTCTCAATAGGATCCAGATAAGTACCAGTTTGGCAAGACCAAGATTTTTTTCCGGGCGGGGCAGGTTGCGTACCTGGAGAAACTGCGTGCAGATAAGTTGCGTGCTGCCTGCATCCGCATCCAGAAGACCATCCGCTGCTGGCTGGCGCGCAAGAAGTACCTGCGCATGAAACATGCTGCCACAACCATCCAGAGATACGTCCGTGGACACCAGGCCCGCTGGTGAGGGGGAGGGGACTCATCTTATAGTGGGCGGAGCCAGACTAAATTTATGAAAAGCAGAATCATACAAAATAAGATGACCCGGAGCTTCTAGAACGCAACAGTGCCCGTTCACTTTGACTGTGGAGATGGTTCCGGAATTATAAGCTATGAGTTAACAGCTATGAACCAAACGAAAATGACAACATTATAAACTCTGATTTGAAGACAAATCTTCAATTATTATTTTAGTTATTTTAGTTATTTCAGTTATTTTTTAAAGACAAAGGCACAAGACTGTGTACTTTAATGAGGGAAAGCGCCAAATCGTATCACATAATTGTAGTTGAATCGCATTCATCATAATTAAAATGAAGTATAAAACTATTGATTTAAAGATGTTGATTAAATATATATATATATATTACATTTATTGCAAAATATGCATACATTTACAATTAGCGTAGAGAGACATTCACGGTGCATCATGGTAGTGGGCGTTCGCTGCAGAGATCTTTTGGTGCAGTTTTCTCACCAAGACTCTGATTGGTGGAATTTTCTTTAGAATCATGGGTAATGTAGTTTTTCACCAGAAATTCCTGTCTTAAACACCAATTTTTGAAAAAATAGGTTCAAATAATGCGAACTGATGAATTCAACAAAAGCATATACCATTAATTAACAACGTTGGAGCTCACAGTATATCTGTCTTTAAGGGTTTAAAAGTCATTGTTAAAATATGAGTGGAATTCTTACTTCTGGGAACCCAACTATTGCACTCTAAACTTTTTTTTTTTTTTTTTGTACTTAAGTGGGGAGGTTTGCATGTGTTAACCTCTACGTTGTTCTTCCTGACCCACAGTCTTGCAAAATTCCTGCGTCGCACACGTGCTGCAATCATCATTCAGAAGTACCAGCGCATGTATGTCCAGAGAACATGTTACAAACGCAAGCAGGCTGCTGCTCTGGCCATGCAGTGCATCCTCAGGGCCTACATGGCCAGACAACTGTACAAAGCGGTGAGGAGGAAACCACACATTCTAATACCCTTTTACACAATCTCACATATACAAGCCTCACAAACACACTGCTAACGATACACTCCTAACTCTTCTATTGTCAATATTGCACTTTTATTTACATGCACCTTTGGTTTTATACTTGCATGCATCAGGGTAACATATGATGTTGGCAGGGTGGTTTATAATTAACACATTAGAAACCAGTGAATTATTTCAGGCATTGGACACATGACCTGTGAAAGCGGCTAACTACACCCCTAGGGAACTGAATGGGGTTAAAAGTGATGTGGATTAAACGAAAAAAGGTGGAAGTAATATAAATAAATTAGCCAATTTAATTTCAATTAAACTACTTTTTTATATAAAGAAAGAAGTGTGCTTTTACTCTGCAAGGATGCATTAATTTGAACTTATTATTCATCATAGAGTCCTGAAAAAAGTTTCCACAAAAATATTAAGCAGCTCAACCATTTTAAACATTGATAATAATAAGAAATGTTTCTTGAGCAGTGAATCAGCATATTAGAATAATTTCTAAAGGATCATGTGACTCTGACGACGTAATGATGCTGATCCGACCATCATAGGAATGAATTCAATTGTAAAAATATTTCGCAATATTGTAGTTTTCCTTTTTTATGTAAATGCATGATAAATAAATGCAATACATTTTTAATAAATGCAGCCTTTAATAAATGCAAAAATATTAATTAATACCAAACATTTGTGAACGGTAATTTATGTAAAATCTCAATTTTAGTTTACAATATTCATTTTTTCCCAATGTTTTAATTTCCACTTTCAAATATTTGATATAAATTCTCTTTTTATGAAAGAAACTGTATTTTTTTATCTCCAAAGCATTTGCAGCTTATAATAACAAACAGAGTTAACAACTAATATATGAAATTAAAGTTAAATATCAATAATAAGATTAAAAATAAAATAAAATATGTAGATACTTTTTGCACCCAGGTGTAATCTGTAACAGCAGAAAAACGAGAATAAACCACAATGTGTTTTGAAATATTGAGAGATTATTTTGAATGATGAGTAATTGGCCGCCAAGAGTATAACACCGTTACATTTTGTGTGTTTGGTTCCACTCTAGACTATTTGAAAAGAGCACCTTCCAGTAACAAAAAAATAAATAAATAATTGAACTAAGAAAGTAGCAATTTTGTTTCACCATGAGGTCTTTTCGACGAATTATTTTGCTTCAACCTAGTGTTTTGCTGGCTTACTTGTCTCTGGTGAAAGTTTTTGAAGCCTCTGGAAGAGGATGAAGTAGCACAGTGTTGTGATGACCTCATGTCTCTTAGCCAGTGTGTTTGGTCATGTGATCTCACAGACAGCAGGTTGTTCCAGTGTAGGGACTGTCCCACTGATGGACCACAGCAGCTGTGGCTGTATTATTACTTACTCTCTCTCACTCCTCTATTTTCCTTTGGTCAGAGCTCTGTTGGTCAGCAGTGGATTATCGAGGCAGGATGTGTAATATCTGCAAATTAAAAAGGCAGAAGGTGTGAGAGAGAAAAGCAATTTGAGAGCATTTCACTGCGCTGTCACTGTAGTGATCACTGTCTTTCTTAACTTTTTTGTATATTTGTGTGGTTTTCTCCTGTTCATCATGTGTTGTTGTGTGTTTGTTTAGCTTCTGCGTGAGCACAAGGCCATCATCATTCAGAAGATGGTGCGCGGCTGGTTGGCGCGGCAGTGGTTCAAGCGTTCGCTCAGAGCCATCGTGTACCTGCAGTGCTGCATCCGTCGCATGCGAGCCAAGTGGGAACTCAAGAAGCTCAAGATCGAGGCGCGCTCGGTCGAACACTTCAAGAAACTCAACATCGGCATGGAGAACAAGATCATGCAGTTGCAGCGCAGGATAGACGAACAGGTACCGCACTTCACACTGAGATGCTGTGGCTTATTGTGCCTCATTTTAAGGTGCAGTGTGTGATTTTTAGCGGCATCTAGCGGTTCGGTTGCGAGTTGCACTAAGGGCTCAGCCCACTGCTCACCCCTCCCTTTCGAAGAAGCTACGGTGGCTAAAACGGGACAAACATATCGTCGTCTGAGACAGCAGAGAATAGCCAGAGTAAGCCAAGAGTGTGTAACATTGTCACTGTTTCTGTACCACAGTCCATTATAAAACACATCATGGATAAAGTTTACAAAGCCATAGTCAGGTGAGGATCAAGGGTCTTAATATATAATATAATAATAGTAATCAGCTGATTGTCTCACAAACGTAACCAGCACATTTATCCCCACATAGCAAAGCCATAACACAGCGAGGGAGAAGAACTAAGTTACATGAAACAGTCCAACTACATATTTTACACCACTGACAAGGAAAAAGTCACTACTCACGGTGTTTATGGCTAGCTTCTAGCTTTCTGCTGCTTCTCTTTCAAGGTAGTGACGAAACGCGCTCTGTAGCGCTGTTTGTTTGCTGTCGGCTACGGTAGAAACATGGCGTCACAATATGTCGACCTTCATAGAAGGGGGTGCCCGCGGTTAGGTAGATATAAATGTCTCATTCTAAGGTAATAAAAACATTACGGTTTATTAAGTAAGTTCTTTATACACCACTGAAAACATAGTTATGGATTTCATATTGCATTTCTGTTAATAGATAGTCAAAATTATTACACATTGCACCTTTAAAAGTTCAGTTCATATGATTTCTGAGTAGCAAAACGAAAGTAACTCTTTTGTCTGTTTAGTGTAAAACTCTGGAGGATTTTCATAAGTCAGTATGAAATCGTAATGCTCGTTCCTGGTCTTCTTGTGCATCAGTGCACTTTGTTCCATAAAAAAGTTTGTCATCATAATGTTTCATAAAATGTAATAGCTTGCTCCACCCATGAATCAACTTTCACTCTTTTTTTTTTTAGCTTCCTTCCATCCAACCAGCTGTTATGTAGACACTATTTTTCCCAATCAAATTCTACCCACCTTTTTGTCCTGTGAATATCATTATTTAGTAAAAAAACAACAAAAAACATCAGTTTATGGAAGGAAACTGGGTTACAAGCATGCTTTCTTGTTGACTTCATGATGTCAGTGTTCATTTGATTCTTGCTGCTTTTAGTTCTTTTAGAATGAGTCATGGTGTGTTAGCTGTGTATGATCACATCATTTAAATCTGGACTTCCCAGTGCAGGATTTTTGTCTAAGTGTGTGTTTATGTAGCTGTCAATGTAATGTACGGATTCTAATGACAATTAGAGGTTTTAATTGAACATGTATCATCATATGACAAAAAAAGTACAATATAGGTTCAATGTCAATTTAAAGATTTTGTACAGTGGAGTTTAAAAGTCTGAATCGATGTTGAAAAGGAATTTTATTGGGACATTGGAGTAACATTTTTATTTAAACTTAGAAAGAAACAGAATTTTGCAAAGCTAAAAGACTGCTAAACAAAAGAATGCTATGACGTAAAAAAAATATAAATAAGATAACTTCACTAAAGGAAAATGACTCTGATTCAAGAACTAAAATTCCCCCAAAATAGTACTTATGTAATTAAATAGAATGAACTGATGTTCTGTTTTGGTTTCACTCTAGAACAAGGACAACCGTTCTCTCAGCGAGCGTTTGAATGGTCTAGAGATCAGCCATGCTGCAGAGTCTGAGCGCATGCGTGTGGAAGTCCACCGTCTGCGAGGGGCAGAAGAGGATGCCAAAAACAACGCCAACAAAGTTACAACTCTTCTGGAGGAGCTGGAGCGACTGCGCAAAGACCTGAAGAACACACAGAAGGAAAAGAAAGCCATCGAGGATTGGGCGAAAACCTACCAGGACGAGATGGAACAGGTGCTGCACGTTCACTTGTATAGCTGTGCGCAGCTGTGATGTGCCTGTCCTAGTGCGATGTTCAAAGCACTTTTCAAAAAGCTGAGGGTCATTCACTTTGCCAATCAGTTCATTTGTGTCATTCATTTCAATGTTCCCAGTTCCCAATATTCCCGTAACAATGTTCGCATTGTGGTCTATGGATCTCCCTGGTGTACATATGAGTAGACTCGCTCCCTCTGACGAAATTGAGGGGTCGAGGGTCTGTCCAAATAATACTTTCTTCGCCCACTTGACGAAGTTGAACGCACATCAAAATGGCGGTGGAGATTCCCCCGAGGGGAAGTGTGCTATATGTCTAAAAGTGGAGTTATGAAAAGTTGATAGTGGTGCCGTAGAAACGCATAATTCTGAGGACGTGAACAGCTCCAGATATAACGTCACATGTTGTCATCTTGAGACTACGGTAATTACGACACGGCGTGAATGCAGCATTAGTGTCCAAGTTATTAGTGTATGACTTGAATATAAATGAATAATTTAGTTTGATCTGTTTCTCAGACGTGTGTTGATTTGTTCCTACAAAACCTCATTGATGGTGTGGCATTACATTAGCAAATTCTAGTTGGATTAGCAAATTCTCCACAATAGATCCTCAAAGTCAAGTTAGACCCACAGGTTACCCATATTACCCTGCTTTTAGATAGTCCTCCTAGATTGTAGAGCCCTCTAAAGACAAAGATATACTCCTGTTTATCTCCATATTCAGGGATTAGAGAAACACTGCTTTAAACCTGGAAAGAGAAGAGACCTGTACATTCACACAGGTGAGAGAGAGAGAGAGAGAGAGAGAGAGAGAGAGAGAGAGAGACTAGCGCTCAGCACAAATGTTAGAAGTAGTTTTAGTTTTAGGATGGTACAGTAGAGGAATAGAACGATTCACAAAGCCACAATAATACTATATTGGATGTGTGTTGAGTAAATGAATGTTTCCCAGCAGTTAAATCAATGTTTCCGTTCAATACAAGCATCTGTGACATGATGCAGATAACCACAGCGAATATATATATTTTTTTCATATAATCTTTTAAAGACTAAAATGGCATGCAGTCGATTGATTGTGTTTGTGTAATATTTGTGACAGATGATCTCAGAACTAAAGGAGCAAAACCACCTGCTGAAGAACGAGAAAAACGACCTGAACCGACTCATCCAGGAACAAGGCCAGCAGTGGACAGGTAAGCAAAAACTTTAATCTGTCATTGTTGTTCGATCATGTATGTGTAAACATTTTAAAAACTTTTTTTGTTGTTGATTTTTTGAAGAATATTTAGTCATGTTAATCTTCATTTATATGCACCAGTATAGCAATATATTGTAATAAACGTCACTTTTTAACTACAAAATGTAACATTATGTTGGTGATATGGTTTAATTTTCATGGACTTTTAGTTTGCGTTGCTTTATTTCCTGTATTTCCTTCCATTATCATGGTTTCTAGTTTGTGTTGTTAATTTGTTGTCATGGTCATAGATATATATACATCTACATTATCGTCATTATTATGTTTCTGTGGGCTGCTATACATAAACCATCCGCCATATTGGAACAGTCGTCTGCACGAAGTTGACTGCACTTGCAACCATGATTAGACGCATGTCTGAATATCTACATCTGCAATAGACTTCAGCAGATGTTTTTGCTAAACTAACACAATACAACAAGACAATAATGGTATTGTTTTCAAAAACTTGTACTTTGAAACCCGTTTTCAAAAGTTTGCGTTTTCATGCCCTAAAAACGCTGTTGTTGTGTAAATAAGCGACCAAAACTCATAAAAAGTTTTCAGTTTTTATATGAAAATGGCCCCTGAGTTAATTGTCTTGGATGTGTCACAGTTACGTGTCTTCCTTGTTTTTACCTTTTGTGTTTCTTTATTTTGATATTGTTTATTAAAGTAGTTTGCTGCATTTAGTTCTGCACTGCCTCGTCTCATCTTCTTCAACCTATCATTCTGTGACATACATTTTTACTAAAACAATTTAAGCATGTAAGATGTCACATGGGAACTTACTGTGAACATCTTTGGGTCATGGTTGCAAATTAATTGTTCAAACAAACAATTTTATTACTGCATATCGTCATTGTGCCAAATCTATTGAGGTTTAAATCAGACATTCTATTTAATATTTCTGTCTTATAGCGCTGGTGTGAAACTTAATACTAAAAATTATACTATTCTGATAATATAAAATAAGAAAAATATTGGAAAAAAAAATCATCGGCCAGTCTTACACACTGCTATACCTTGTGTACACTCAAAAAAACAAATCTAAATCCTTTATAAACAGTGTCTGTCATTTCTGTGTGCTTTCCTAACATACTCGTCCCTGTCCTGTTGCAGTGTCAACAACATGAGTCAGTCTGCAGTCAGATGATTGAGTAATTCAATATTGGTTGTTCACTGGGAATGTGTGTGAATGATGTTTAACATGTATGTGTTTTATAGAGAAAATGCAGAGGGCTCTAAAGGAGGAAACCCAGCAGCTAGAAAACGATTTAAACGAGGAACGCTCTCGCTACCAGAACCTCCTTACCGAACACCTGCGACTAGAGGAGAAATACGACGATTTGAAAGAGGAGATCTCACTTGCAGTGGTAAGGACACGATCATTTATGGATTACTTAATTTCACATCTTAAAAATCAACTACCGGTAATCAATGGGTATTCTGAAAGATTAGGCTGGTTTAGGCTCAGATCCAGCACACTCCTTTTAGTAAAAGCCTCCGGTCCTCTGATGGGTCCTTTCTTTCTTCTAGAATGTTCCAAAACCTGGTCACAGGCGCACAGACTCGACACACAGCAGCAACGAATCAGAATGTACCTACAACTCCGAATTTGCAGAGTCCGAGGAAGGGTCCCGCGGAGGGGAGGTGAGAGCAGAAGTCAAATTCGATCATTCATATTACTCAGTTGTTTATGATATTAAATCCATTTTAGGCCTGTTAACTAATTACTTTTCTGACATTCTTTGGCTTTTGACTTTATGAAGATCCTAGGAATAAAACATAAAATGGCACATATTGTGGATATAAAAATGTTTTATTCTCTCCTTAGGATGTTTCCAAGGCGATACTGGACATGTCCCTGTTCCTGAAGCTACAGAAGAGAGTATCCGAACTAGAGCAAGAAAAACAGTCACTGCAGAACGAACTCGACCGGAGGGAAGAGCAGTTTCAGCGGGCTAGAGCTAGGGTACACACACACACACTCACACACTTTACTTTGCTTTCTAAATGAGAACATACCATCAATGTTTTTATTTAAAGTTAAATATAGTGACTCCCCCCCTAACCCAGATACTACAATAAAAAAAAAAAAAAAAAAAAAAAAAAAAATATATATATACAGCTCTGGAAATAATTAAGGGACCTCTGCAAAATTAGTAGTTTCTCTGGATTTACTTTTTTTATATGTATGTGTTTGAGTAAAATGAACCTTTCATTAACTCATATAATGTTTACGGTTTACAGTTTTTATATGTAAATTATAAAATGGCCTTTTCACTTCCAAACATGAAATGTCCCTTTAGATTTACTTTAGTTTTTCAGCATATATAGTAAGGGAACCTACAGTTACCAATTAAAGGAGAACTCCGGCGCAAAATGAACCTTTGGTCTAATTACACATTGTTACCTAGTCAACCGTTATCTGAGATTTGTTTTCATGATTATCGAATGTAAATAGTTTTATCTCTAAAAACAGTTTAGCCTCTAAAGCTAGTATAACGCTAGTATATTGGGCATAGTGTAATGACAAATAAAAATCGCTTGTTAATACCACTAACAAGGCTGAAAATAGACCCACACTAACACGGTAGCATAATGAGGGTCCCTACCTTCAAACCGAAGCATTGAGAACTTTGTAAGTGTACAGACAGTTTAATAAGAAGATATTTTAAACATACAGTCAACTTCGCGTATACAGGCAGAATCCATCTTTGAAATACAGCCTCTACCAGTCGATCTACGAACGCCGATCCAAGTGCGCTGGTGAGAATGTGAACGAGCTATAAGTTGTGATAAGGTGAGCGCGAACAGCAGGCTTGGATCGGCGTTCGTAGATCGACTGGTAAAGGCTGTATTTCAAAGATGGCTTCTGTCTGTATACGCGAAGTTGACTGTATGTTTAAAATATCTTCTTATTAAAGGTTCTCTAAGCGATGTCGGGTGACGTCACTTCTTGTTGACGTTTAAAGTATTGTCAAACAAAACGGAGGCTAGCTAGACCCTCCCTACTCCTCATCCGCGCACTAACCCCCCAAACCCCGCCCCCAAGTCCTTCTTGTCGGTGATTGGCTGGAACTGTTTGTCATGTTTCGTGGAGCGGGTCGCCGCAGTTTGTGTTTGTTGCCGTCTGTGGAGCCTGGGCTGTCTACAGAGATCGCGTTTCTTTACAGTGTGTTCAGGGGACAGGCAGCCAGCGGTTAGTGAGGAGATGTTTGCTGTATGTGACAAAAAAAATTTTGGCCTAAAAATGCGTGACATCGCTTAGAGCACCTTTAAACTGTCTTGACACTGACAAAGTTCTCAATGCTTCGGTTTGAAGGTAGGGACCCTCATTATGCTACCGTGTTAGTGTGGGGCTATTTTGAGCCTTGTTAGTGGTATTAACAAGCGATTTTTATTTGTCATTACACTATGCCCAATATACTAGCGTTATACTAGCTTTATAGGCTAAACTGTTTGTAGAGATAAAACTATTTACATTCGATAATCATGAAAACAAATCTCAGATAACGGTTGACTAGGTAACAATGTGTAATTAGACCAAAGGTTCATTTTGCGCCGGAGTTCTCCTTTAAGTCTTTACCATAGAATCTTTACAGTGTTTTAGTGTGATGATTTCAGTGTGATCGTTTTTATCAATGTATAGCTAAGTAAACCCAAACCCACATACATACATACATACATACAGCAAAATTACCAGTTTCTCTGGTTTTACTATTTATAGATATGTGTATAGATACTGTATCTTGAACACATTCCAGAGGTTTTCAATGGGGTTCACGTCTGGAGATTGGGCTGGCCATGACAGGCTCTTGACCTGGCTGTGTGGCATGGAGCATTGTCCTGCTGGAAAAACCAATCCTCAGAGTTGGGGAACATTGTCAGAGCAGAAGGAAGCAAGTTTTCTTCCAGGACAACCTTGTACGTGGCTTGATTCATGCGTCCTTCACAAAGACAAATCTGCCCGATTCCTGCCTTGCTGAAGCACCCCCAGATCATCAATTTCATCAGCTTTGTCCAACATCTGGTCGTCTAATGGTCAGACGGAGACCTGGAGAGGCCTAGAAGCCACAGTGTCTCGCACCCACTGGGAAATTTGGTGGAGGATCGGTGATGATCTGGGGGTGCTTCAGCAAGGCTGGAATCGGGCAGATTTGTCTTTGTGAAGGACGCATGAATCAAGCCACGTACAAGGTTGTCCTGGAAGAAAACTTGCTTCCTTCTGCTCTGACAATGTTCCCCAACTCTGAGGATTGGTTTTTCCAGCAGGACAATGCTCCATGCCACACAGCCAGGTCAATCAAGGTATGGATGGAGGACCACCAGATCAAGAGCCTGTCATGGCCAGCCCAATCTGCAGACCTGAACCCCATTGAAAACCTCTGGAATGTGATCAAGAGGAAGATGGGTGGTCACAAGCCAGCAAACAAAGCCGAGCTGCTTGAATTGTTGCACCAGGAGTGGCATAAAGTCACCCAACATCAATGTGAAAGGTTGGTGGAGAGTGGCCAAGACGCATGAAAGCTGTGATTGAAAATCAGGGTTATTCCACCAAATATTGATTTCTGAACTCTGAATATTAACTTATTTTCCGACAACACTGCATCTTTTTTGTTATTTTTACCAGTTGTCGTTTTCTGCAAATAAATGCTCTAAATGACAATATTTGTATTTGGAATTTGAGAGAAATGTTGTCAGTAGTTTATAGAATAAAACCAAAATGTTAATTTTACCCAAACACATATCTATAAATAGTAAAACCAGAGAAACTGATAAATTTGCAGTGGTCTCTTTTTTTTTTTTTCTGTAATTTTACTGTTTCTGTAATTGAAAATGTGTTTTCTTCTTGGCCAGGATGATGAGGAACATAAGAAAGCTCGTGGCGCTGAGCTGGAGTATGAATCTCTCAAGGTAAACACACGCACACACACACACACACACACGTAACTCTCATTACATTTCTCCACCAGATTTACTATGCTGCATGCAAGTTCACACTAACTCAAAAACCTACGTACTGTACAAGAGTTGAAACCTGACGTGTGCTTTGATCGTAGCCGCCACTACCAGTAAATATATTTAAATGTCTATTTCAGGTCAATTTATGGCATAATTTTTAAAAGATACGTTTTTACTATGGTCCTTGACCAATACTTATGAAATTACAGCTGTGTTGAAACACCTTCCTGCTGCCGTAGCTGGATATAGAACAACATTTTCCAGTAAAATGGACGTCTGAAATAGGAAGATAAAGCAGTATACAGTAGTAAATGATATGTTAAATAGTAATATTTCGTTTTTTACATGTATAAATGTTTTTGTATGTTGATCATTCTGAATTCTCCAGCGTCAGGAGTTGGAGTCTGAGAATAAGAAGCTCAAACATCATTTGAATGAGATGCGTCAGTCTTTGAGAGGCAGCGCTGAGGCCGGTTCCGCTGCTCCGGGTTCTCCTCCGTACACTGTCCTGCTGGATCAGCTGAACTCCTCCAACGAGGAGCTGGAGGTGCGGAAGGAAGAGGTGCTCATCCTGCGCTCTCAACTCGTCAGTCAGAAAGAGGCCATGCAACACAAGGTCAGGCACAAAGCCTTTCATTCTTACTTCAGTTTTGTGTGCGTTAATATCTGTCACTAACATTCTTCTCTTCATAAGTCTTGTTAAGATTTCTAACTTCATCTCTCCTTTTGTCCTGTGTTGCACTCACATCAGGATGAAAAGGTATGTTGGTCAGACAGCAGAACAATCATTTACATCACTTCCATCTCCATTTTGGTCTCTATAATGCTACCTTTTGCTGTCGTTCAGAGTTTGGGAAGATATTTTCGAACATTTACAGTTTGTAAGCCATTTGGCACTTTATTTATATGAAAAGCGCAAACGTTGTATATTAACTTTACAGTTTACAAGTTCAAACATCACTTTTATTAACTGAGAATGAAGTGAACGAGAAATGGTTCTTGTGATGTGTCTGATGCTCAAAAGTCAGTTAGTTGATGGATTCAGTGATTTATAACTTACATGAGTGTGAATCTTCTGTGTGTGTTTAGGCAACCATGACTGAACCTTTGCCGTACATTGAGGATGTGCAGAAGTTGACCGATGCCAAGGAGATCTCCCAGGCCTACATGGGTCTCAAAGACACCAACAGGTGCAGTGCTTCTCTTTACATTTCTTCCACTATCAGCAGTCATGTGCTGAATCACAAATCCATTATATCTCATACTGTATATATGTTGTGTGAAGTCCTGTTCTCTTCCCTACTCATAGTGAAGTCTTCATGTCTTGCATCAGAGGTTCTTAAACTTTGATTTGCATCCCCCAGAGGGCCGCTACTTCTAATATCACTATATAGTAATCTTTATCAGAAATTGTACCCCAAAATGCTGTGTAAACTACCATTCAAAAGTTTGGGGTCGATGTTTTTTATGTGTTTGGGAAAAGTATCTTATGCTCACCAAGGCTGCGTTTATTTAATCAAAAATGCATATTATTTAAAATATTTATTTTTTTAAATGGAATTTAATTTTGTGATTGAAGACTGAAGTAATTACTGCTGAAAGTTTGTATTTGCACTTGCAGTGTCACATGATCCTTCAGAAATCATTTTAATATGTTTAATATGGTGCTTAAGAAGCATTCCTTCTCATTATCAGTGTTAAAAATAGTTGTGTTGCATTTTTTTGTGGAGTAAGTGATACTTCTTTTTAGGATTATTCGATGAATAGAAAGGTCTGATGAAAGAAAGATTTGTAACCTTATAAATGTCTCTATAAATGTAACTTTTGATCAATTTAATGTGTTTTTCTTTTTCGAATCGTTTGACCGGTAGTGTATATTACATAAGCTTCTAATAATCAAATGCACTATGACTTTAAAAAAAAAAACAAGTAATTTGTTCTTGTTATTTTACCTGAATGTGAACCAAAAAGTAATATTACATAAGATTGAGTTAAAATCAAGATATGGAAAACAGTAATATAATTTAAATATGACTGGATGCATGACATTTGAAGCCATTGTACAATAGATGATAATATGCCCACTTGCACAGTCGTCATGGTGTAACAGCACATCAGTTAAATTTTATTTTATGTTAATGTGGCCAGTTGGGATGTGTTTCACACTGCGCTTAAATCAGACAGCTTTGGCATGGCATGTCGAAACGAAATTATTCCCATTAAAATAAAAAAGCTGTCTACATAGCTTTGTACACAGCTTTATAGTTGCAAGCCATTAAATGTACAGACTGAGCTGATAAAACCTATTAAAGCATATATATGATGTAAACATTAGGTCTACAGATAATATTCACATATGCAGTTCAGTTACAGCATGACATTAGATTTTAAAAAATGTATCTCCCAATTCTATCTTTATTACTCACAATTGTGTGTTTATATCACAATTCTGAGGGGAAAAAATATGTTATATCTACCAATTCTGATTATTCTGAAGATATAAACTCAAAATGACCTTTTTTATTCTTTTATTCCATGGTTTCCTTAGACTGCTTACTGCAGACCTGTCATTTCCTGCCACCATGTAGGCTCCGCCCACAAAACACATCATCAGTGTTTGCAAACACCCAAGTGTGGTCTACTTTACCATCACACCACCCATCTCTATTTATGCCCCTCTGAGCCTCTCGGTTTGAGAACCTCTGTTCTGATCTATGTTTTGCTGCTGGTTATCTTCTCTGTAGTGTCTCGCATACATCCATTGAAGAACATCGATCTCCAACTGAGGAAATGATGATTTATCGCTCTCACAACCTTATTCACAAGCCTCTGTGTTTAGGATCAGGCCTCTGTCTGTCTGTATCTGTCTGTCTGTCTCTTGATGGCTCATCTCTGTCCTGCACAGATCACCCAGGTTTACACGCAGACCGACTGAAGTGAACGAGCTTGTGAGCAGGTTGAGGTAACAGATGGACAGGCATGATGGGCCGCTCTCACTGCATGTGTGTGCAGCTCAGAGCAGAGCAGCATTCCAGAGCCCATAGATAGATGAGAAATCATTCAGAAAAGCTTTGCTAGGCATGACCTTTAACTAATAAGAAGGGATTGTCTAAAGTCTAGTTCGCCTTTAAAACGATTAAACAACCAAAGTTTGCTTCAGGTAGCTTTTGAGGAGGGTTTATTTGAAATAATATACCAGTGCAGCAATCTTCGTGAACGATTGTACAAAATATGCCAGCAAAATCACATTGTGTTGATCAGAATTTCTGTCCGTCCAAAGGTAAATGTGGCTTTTGGCTGACTGCTTGGATGCCATTTATTACCTATATTCAGTGCACAAATAGCTCATTTATGTCAATGAATGGATGGCAAACTATTGCTTTTTTATGTTTTTCTTTTATTATTATTATTATTAATTGATGGTTACACTTGCAGTCTTCTTAATCATCATTGTTTTATCTTCATTATTTATTCTGTTTTATTTACTGACATCTTTTTGCTGTTTTACTTATTTCTTTTCCTGCATTAATCTTTCCCTCCTCCATAAAGCAGCTCTCAAATCTTAGTTGTACTTATATTACGTTCCATTCCTCACATATATTATCAAATATTCTATATTGGATGAACTATTCTTTTAAATAACCTGTAAAACTTCTCAACATGCCACACACATCTAAGTTTTCCACTTTTTTTTGTTTTCGCTTGTCCTTGTTTTTTTCATTCTTACCATTTCTTTCTTTGTTCCACCCCATCAGATCCCCATTCCCTGACTACCATAAACTGAATGAGGATGGAGAGCTGTGGTTGGTTTATGAAGGGTTAAAGGAAACAAACAGGTTAAAGAGCAGAGAGATGAGAGCATGTAGAAATGACTGAGCGTTCAGCTTTCTCATCTCCATCCTCCGTTTTTATATTGCTTTTGGTCCCTCAGCTTTCTAAAGACATAATCATCTAACATTGTGCTGTTTATACTTCTCTAAACACTAGTGCGTTAAGACTGTTCTCCTTAACATACAGTATGAGTAGTGCTTCATTGTATCAAAACCTGCAAGAACTCTTTGTAGTGTTGATATACTGGACTAACCAAAATTAAATTGGGTTGGAAAATTCTTATTTTAAAACAGCATGTAGTTACGACTGCCATAAAGAGATTTAATACAAATATAAGTAAAAGTAAATACTAGAGTTGAATGCTGACTGCTGCACTGCAAGAAAGAATGGGCAGGTTTCTGAGCCTTAGTTGGGAATGGTTCACTCAAACATTAAAAGTTAGCCATTATTTACATTGTCATAACATCTTGTTCTGGATGTTCTTCCAAACCTTTATGACAGTTCATAGCGACCATGTCTGTCAAGTTCCAAAAAGTAGTAAAACCCACAAAAGTACCATAAAACTAGTCTTTACAGCTTGTGCGCAATATTCCAAATCTTCTGAAGTTATACGATGGCTTTGTGTGAGAACCAGGTGGATATATAATATTCACTGAATATCTTCACCTTCACTCTCAGATCTCATTCTTCTTTCAGCATATTCTACTTGGTGTTTCTCTTTTGGTTATGGCACATTTTCTTTTTGTATTATCAAACCTGGTGTATCACATCAGCACTAGGGTTGTTATTGTTAACCAAGGGTGCATTTACATGACAATGCTGTACTAAAAACGGAAACGTTTTTCCTTTGTGTTTTTCGCGTACAGACGACAACATTGTCAAAACGATCCCCTCAAAGTAGTTGTTTAGAAAATGACTAAAAACGCTGTATTGTGCTGCCGGGCCAGTAGTTGGCAATGTCACTTTGTAAAGAAACACTACACCTATAGACTGAACACTTACTATCCATGCGCTTGACGTCACCATTCTCATAAAATTACGTTTTTGTTGTTTACACAGAGACGATTGAAACCTGTTTTCAAAAATGTGGCTTTTCAGGCCCCCAAAACGCCATTCGGCCATTGTCGTGTAAATGAACGGCCAAAACGCATTCAAAGTTTTCCGTTTTTAATTGAAAACGGTGTCGTGTAAACGAACCCTCAAACTAAAACCATTTAAAAAAAATCATTACTTGAAATGAAATAAAATATAAAAACTCAAACTTTATTTCAGCGAAGGCAACATTTCTCATTTTAATTTTGTTTAATGTGATGTACTAAAATAAATAAAGCTAAAACTTAAATAAAATGTATATAGACCTATATTTAAAAATACTAAAACTTTAACTACAATTAAAATATAAAATAAAACAATTCAAAATATTAAAAACGTACTCGGTTACTAACGATCCGTACGAGAGTACGGGAGATGATATGAGAGAGATAACGAGAGTACGAGAGATACTCTCGTAAGAGAACGTACTCGGTTACTAACGTAACCTCGGTTCTCTCTAGAGAGGGAACGAGTACTGCGTATCTTGCCGTGCTTGGAATACGCTCTGGTTCGCTTCAGCGATAAAAATCAGCTTGTACCAGCCTAACGAGCATATTTATAGGGTGAGACCACGCCCCTTCTGGCGGGACGTGACGATATGGGCGCGAATTGCCCCCATTGGTCATTACGTCACGCAGAGTCTCTCTCGATAGGCTGCTGCATTTGCTGCAGAGCAACCAATAGGCGCGCGAGCTGTTTCGCCTATGTCTGCTTGCTGCTGCAAAGCGTTTTACATTAATAAAAAATTAAGGATAATTTTTGGCTTCAATATCTCGTGGAAAAGAGTTTTTCCCCTAGCGTAAGCTATTACGCAGTACGAGAGATACTCTCGTAAGAGAACTATAGTAGTATCTCAATGATACTAAAATAACACTGACCAGCACAATATTTTAAAATTGAAACAAGAAGATTAGCAGTGAATAATAACTATTTCAATCTGATTCTCAACCAAAGCTATCTATTATATGACTTCAGATGACCTGGAAATATAGCATACAAATTTATATACTACTTGTATGGTGCACTGTCATTGCGCTGCATAAAAGTTCTTCCGAATTTCTCCTTGCAGGTTTAAAATGAGCATAACTAAATAATGACAATATTTTCATCTTTGGATGAACTATTCCCTAAACTCTTTGATCTCAAAACAGAAGCTAATGCTACTCTAATAAAGAAGTGTATTTCTGGTTATTTCCTCAACTCAAAGGCAGTCTCTCTTTCTTCTCTCTCTCTCTCTCTCTCTCTCTCTCTCTCTCTCTCTCTCTCTCTCTCTCTCTCTCTCTCTCTCTCTCTCTCTCTCTCTCTCTCTCTCTCTCTCTCCTTCTATATAGGTTGTTGGAGTCTCAGTTGCAGGCTCAGCGTCGGTCTCATGACAATGAGGTGGAGGTTTTGCGTGGAGAGCTGCAGAGTGTTAAAGAGGACAACAACCGTCAGCAGCAGCTGTTGGCTCAGAATCTTCAGCTTCCTCCAGAGGCTCGAATCGAGGCCAGTCTGCAACACGAGATCACGCGCCTCACCAACGAGAACCTGGTCAGCACAGACACTATCCTGACACTTCCCTATACCAGTGCTTCTCCACCTCCAGCTAGACACACTGTCCACTTCTTGAAAATAATATTGTTTTTCCTACTATTGAACAGATAATAATAAATAAATAAAAATCAACAACAATAACTTAGTCGTCTCCCGACAGCCCCATAAACGTAAGTTGACTAGTAGAAAGATAGTAGAGTATAGTAGTAGACAATTGGTTTAAGTGTTATAACCTATTTTGCATAATAATATTAAATTGGATTATAGTAATAGCCTAATATTAATCCCAGTTGGTTTTATTAATGATGTCACATTCAAGATATGCGGCCTGTAAGACTTGTTCTTGGCCCTTAATGCAGTTCAGTATATAGGTTGCCAACCACTTAGTTTATGAATGTTAGCCCTCAGCAGAAAGCTAATCTAAGTTTATTTTCTTAATTTCTGGTGAAAGTAAAAGACCCCATGAGATCATAAATGTATTGATCTGTATGCTAGATTTCACAGAACATTTTTCTGTTTTTTGTGGCCCAAAATTACTGAATTTGCTGCAGCTGTTCTAAAAAAAAATGTGGTCCAGTGAAAAACACCAATAATCATTATGTCTTTAAAGTGATAATCCACCCAAAAAATGAAATTCTCTCATCATTTACTAACCTTCATGCTGTCCCAGATGCATATGACGTTCTTTCTTCAGATGAACACAAATGCAGGCTTTTAGAAAAATAATACATTTCTGTGAGACAATATAATGCACGTGGATAGATCCCTCAAAGTTGACACTTCATGCATAGAGAATATGATGGTAATCCATGAAACCCCAGTCGATGAATCTATGTCTTCTGAAATTTAACGGTTGGTGTGTGTGAGAAAAATACTATAACTATATACTTTTTAAACTGTACTTTTCAACAACAAAAAAAATCTGTTTGTATTCGTCTGAAGAAAGAAAGTCATATGGATCTGGGGCGGCATGAGGATGAGTAAATGACTAAATTATTATTTTTGGGGGCCATTTCATTGTTTTCATTTTAAGTAACTACCATTAGTGACAAATTGGACAAATGTGGCATCTGAAAATCTTCATTTAAATATCACGGCCCTATAAATTCACGGTTTAAAAGCAATGCCCTTCGAGTGTATGACATTGAGAAATGTAACCCAGCCAAGAAGAGGACCTTCTCTGACCTGGAGATTGAAACTTTGACCTCACAAGTTGAATCAAACTAGCTTGGGTTATTAGGCAGCTTGAAAAGCGGAATAAAATGAAGTCATAAAATGCAGTTTGGAGCGAGATCACTTCTGCGATCAACCGCGTTGGTGTCGTGAATCGAACACCAGCTGAGGTTTGAATATTTAACTGACTGATGTTTCTCAAGAAATATTACCCCTAGTTAATTATATAATAATTTATGTGTAATAGTGAAACATTAATAATCATTTAAGTATTTAAATAAGAGAATACTTCTATTATACATATACAGTATGTTATGGATAGACTGTATGGCACACTGTCAATACAATATTTTACCATTGGCAACTCATTTTTAAATGATGAATATGATTCCAGTCAAAATGCTCTCATAACAATTCTCCGCCAGATTTATTGTGCTGCCCCACAAGTTCATGCTAACTAAAAAACTTGCATGCACGAGTCGAAACCTGACGTTCGAGCCACTGTTCACGTCCATTTTGATATATGGCAAGTTTTGCGTGGAAACGACCATACGCCCAATTTGTCGTAAGTTTGTTTTCGTAAATGAGGGCCTGTAAGATCACAATTACCTGTAAATTTTTGACCAATGGTGGTTGATGCTCCATGTGTCCTGTCCAGCCATTTCGGCTCATTTTACAGTGAAATGCATTGGAATACAGCAGTGTGACTGTTAAACACGTAGTGAATCATTTGTCAGGGCTCAGATTTATTGGTTTTGATTAGCCAATATGGTTACACTTTATTTTGATGGTCCACTTTAGACATTCTACTAAGTAACTTTGCAACTACATGTCAACTAACTCTTGTTAGAGTATTAGTAGACTGTTAGGTTAGGGTTCAGGTTAGTAGAATAAGTTGACATTGCTTATGCTACTAATCATATTAGAGTGAAAATAGAACAGACAAGCAAACATTTACAATATTACATCCTGAGACGTAACAACATGTAGTTGCAAAGTTACTTATAGTCAGTAGAATGTCTGTTGTAGGACCATCAGAATCAAGTGTTAGCAGATATTAAGCAGACAGTCTACTAATACTCTAATGAGAGATAGTTGACATGTAGTTTCAAAGTTACTTATCGTTAGTAGAATGTCTAAAGTGGCCATCGAAATAAAGTGTTATTGCTAATATTGCATCCCCCGTCAGCTTAACATGTTTGCGGGACAAAATTGTAGAAATTAGACAAAAATGCAAGCTGCTGCAGATAATTCAGTGAACTATTGAAAGATCGAAAGATTGCAAGATCACAGAATCATTTTTTGTATTATTATTATTGTTATTATAGAATAATAATTTCCCTCCCCCTAATCACCTGCCACCAGATAGCAGTATTGTTGACTGTGTTGTCCTGTTTCAATAGAAAGAACATCAACACAGGAAAGAAAACTGCTTTTGTTAAAACATGTTATGGGGTCTTTAATTAATAGGGTGGACTGCAGATTTAACAGATTTAACTAGCACATTTAGGGGAGAGTGGAGTAGAACGTGTCAGTGGGTAAGCTGTGCCCCAAATACATATATAGCATACGATATATTATATATGTTGGTGAATTGCCAATGTATAAAACATCGACTAATTATTAGCCATGAATTATTAAATGAATAATTGTTCCCAAATGGTAGCTATGGTGTACATATTTGTCAGATATATTAGACAATAGGCTCTAAACACGTCATTTTTGGGTCATGTCCAGATGAATATCAAAAGTATCAAATGTGGTATTCGCATTGAAAAGACAGTTCAGATATCCTGCTGCTCAATCTTTTGTTTCATGTGATTCTAAATGATTTCAGATTTACTCACTCATGAAACGGTGGAGTGTGATTTTGGTTTCAGTGCTGTACTGTCCATCTGCATCTGATGTGGAGATGTTTCATTCACAGGAGCTTCATTCTGATGATCCAAAGGAGTATAAAGCCTACAGAATCAGCATGTTACGCAGGATGGTTGTATGTAGGATTGTGTGTGTGTGCATGTATCTGAACACTAACTGAAACTAGCGTGTGTTGCACAGAATCTGAGCTGCGTTGAACTCTAACTGTGTGTTTAACCCACAGCAGTGTGAATCAACACACTTTTTAATGTTTTCTTTTTAATATATAATATATTTGAACGTTTCTCTCTTGTAAGTGAATCTCGCAAAAATGACACCACATCATAAAAAAAATGTACTTATATTTTTTCAAAATATGCATTTTTCATTAAGCAAAATGTTTCTTTTTTTCTTTTTCCCTTTTTTTGGATGGGGTGAAAAGTGACATTTATTTGTGAGATTCACCCATCTTTGTTTCTATTTTTCTCTCTGTTTAATGAGTTGCATGGACAGATGCTGTATATCTTCAGATTGTTGCAGAACTGAACGATGCTCGTTTGACCTGCTTTGTCCCGATTCACTAAAATAAACCCTATTTTTCACTCTGCTGCCAAAGAGACTCAGTTGCCATAAGCTGCTACAATTGTCATGATGATGATGATGATGATGTCTTGTCTCTCTGGTGACAGGATCTCATGGAGCAGCTGGAGAAACAGGATAAGACCGTCCGCAAGCTGAAGAAACAGCTCAAAGTCTTTGCAAAGAAGATCAATGACCTGGAAGGTATGTGTCACAGGCTGTGTTTAGAGCCCCTGTTCAGAAATCATCTGTCAGATCTCGTGTCGTTATTTATACTATATTATTAGTATATAAATTAATTAAAAGTTATAACGTCATATTTATTTAACATTGAAATGTTGCCAACTGTCTATAGTTCCAGTGGCACCAGTTCAACTAGTACAATGTGAAGATTATGCAACAATCACACGCTAACTAATATAAGTGAGAATACATTTCTTACCTTAAAATTCTTCAAATCGCGTTCTTCTTCTGAGGTAAATCCAAGGTGAACTCGCACCTTTTACAAAAATCACAACATTTTGTTTTTATTGAGTGTACACAAATAAAAGTAGACATTTAACAGTTTTGAATCATATATAACACTTAAATGTATGACAAAAAATGTTGTTATTTGAGTCTCATTCGCTCTGATAAGAAAAAAAGCGAGGCTATCGCGACGGCCGGCCCCTAAGGGTTAAATCTACATGATATGAGCCTTCGTGTTTGTGTGTGGATGTTTTCTGTGTTTTGTAGGTGGGCAGATGGATGTGTCTCCAGGACAGACGACTGATGAGCCTGTTCATCCAGTGAACATTCCACGCAGGGAGAAAGATTTCCAGGGAATGCTGGAATACAAGAAAGAGGATGAACTCAAACTGGTCAAAAATCTCATACTTGGTAAGACACTTGGGGCCAGATTTACTAAACAGGGTAAATTAACATAAGACTGCAAAATACCACAAAAGGGCAGATTTTAGAATTTTCGAACACAGACGAAGCCAGATCAATTCCATTATGACCAACGCAATCTACCAAAATCAGCGCAAATTAGCATTGGGTCGCAAACAAACGCAAAAATAACGTGGTTTGGCAACCATATGTTGGGATAACGTAGCGCCTCTGCCATTCCAAATAAATGAACATAAGTGGAGAATATTCTCTCCATTCTACCACCTCTCTGTTCTCTACAGTGCCTCTTCCTAGAAGCAACTATTGCAGCCATATAAAGCGCAAAATGGATTTGGGGCATTAAATAATGGCACAAATACCAGTAAATTGATCTCCCATAAATCTTTCTTCTGAATGGGAAACTCCTACAAAAGCATATGCAATAAGGTTAATCCCAAAAATAACAGCCCACACGTTTTCATCGCTAATTTCTCTCTGCACATCTTTGGTCAATTTTGAAAGTAGTTTTTTAACGCTGAAAGAGGGTTTGCGCTGGCGCAAGCCGTTACACTCTTTTTAAGAAAACTGGTAAAAAGCCTTAATAAAAATAGCCTTAATGAAATTAAATGAAAAAATAATAATAATATGAAAACGCTCCATTAAACTCTGATCTGTGCATGTGTGATTTTTGTCAGAGCTGAAGCCTCGTGGTGTGGCAGTGAATCTGATACCAGGGCTGCCGGCATACATCCTCTTCATGTGTCTGCGCCATGCCGATTATGTCAATGATGACCAGAAAGTCCGATCTCTACTCACCTCTGTCATCAACAGCATCAAGAAGATCCTCAAGGTCTCAACACACTCACTCTCACACACCATTCACATTTATAATGCTAAAACGGACACTTCTTTTTGACAATAGTATTAAAAAAGCAGAATAACTTTTGTTTTTCTTTATCACTACAAACTATTACTGTTTTGCTTTTTCTACAGAAAAGAGGTGACGACTTTGAGACTGTTTCCTTCTGGTTGTCCAACACGTGTCGTTTCCTGCACTGCTTGAAACAGTACAGTGGCGATGAGGTGAGATCACACTCAGACACACATGAACTTCCTGTCTCGCTCTGGCCTGCTCACACAGTTATTTGCACAAGTAAATAGATATCATACTTATTGTCACTCTCAAACTCTAGATAGAAGGTTGACAGTGAACCATGTAAATAGTTTAGCAACTCTGGCTGTAAAGAAGAAACATGGAGACCAAGAATTTATCCCATTTCTTGTTAGCTATTTTTTTTTTACCAAACTAACATAAGTAACTGAAGACATATCCAGCTGTTGAAATATAGAGCTTTTAAAAAAAAAAAAAAAAAAAAAAAATATATATATATATATATATATATATATATATTAGGGCTGGGCAAGTTAATTCGTTATTATCGCGTTAACGCATTTATTAATTAATGCCGACAATTTTTTTATCGCACGTTAACGCAGTTTTTTAAATTATTATTTTGAAAGTCCGTTGCTCACTGGCTCTGAATACACATAGGCCTACAGTCAAACCATGGATCACAGGAGGGGTGGGATGTTGGTCAGCCAGCAAATAACCCACCCAAACAAGCAGTGGAGGGGCTTTGGCAGGTTCTCTCAGGTGAACAGAAAGGGAGACAGCGCTCCGCGAGTGAATGACAGGCGCTCTATGATAGTAACCATGGCAACGGCTTCTGTGCGCTACGCAGCTGTAGCCTTTTTAACTTAAATTAAAATTATACCTGATAGGCCTGCGTTTAGTTTAGTGGAGATGCGCTGCCATGTGAATTCCCTTCTGTTGATGACGTCCTGATAACTATTTAGATTGTGGAAACTCACAAACAGCGAGCCGAGGATCAGTCTCTCTTCCAATGATTTGTGCTGCGCGTCGTCAATTCAACTTCGGCAACGGGAGGGCGCGGGCGCGTGCGTGAGGCGAGCATGACCGCAACAGTTTCACAGGAACACACTCGCTTGTCGCACTAGCTTGTCGGTTCTAGCAATCACAGTGCTTGCGTATAATTGACGCATTGTTACATTTTTGGAGAGGTGCACGTCAGGGTACGCGCGCTACACACAGCAGGTACGCTACGCCGTGAGTTCGACGCAGAAGTATAAATTGGGCTTTACATCTGTTTAATGTAATCTTAGTGTACGTGGGAAACCATGTCATGACCAAACCTAAGCTACTATCAGAGAAGTAACGTTGGTCGACTTATATCTGTAGTAGTGGTCATGACCTCTGACTACATAGACTGTTTCTGCTGCTCCCTGATAAAAGATACCTGTTGATACCTGTTCAGAAAAAAAAACAAGAAAACTGGACTCGTTTTAACAAGCTAGATACAAGGTAATGCCCTGGCAGTGGCATAGCTTTGTTTTAATATTTGATTTGATTACATTAATGTTTAAGTTGAGATTTACAATAAATATTTTATTGCTACTGTGTAAAGGGAATACTGCTGGTATAAAGCAGCTTATTTGTTTAAAGTTTTGGCAAACCACATGTTATTGCACTTTTGTGTATATAGCAGTACATTTAAATCAAAAGTGCGCAATACACTACTTTAGAATTCATTATTCACTCTTGCGCGTAACAATGCGATTAATCGCAATAAATTCATGCGATTAATCGCGATTAAAATTTGTAATCGTTGCCCAGCACAAATATATATATATATTTTATATTCACTACAGAAATGTGGATTTATTCATGTTTTTGCCCTTGAAGCCCTTTTCTGGGAACCCTGAATCTAAGTTTGTATAAGCAAGATGTGGTTATTTACAACGCTTTTGACAAATTCACTTTCGAACAATTCTGCATGTCAAGAACATGTTCATGTTATATTTCACTCCAAAATCAAACGAAATAAATAAGAAATTACATTTCAAAAATAACATGAAGATTTTCATGACACTCCTCCCAAATTCTTGTAAATGTAATGCAAAATATGTCATTCTCATTTCCGTAATGTAAAGAAATATGTAAACTATTATATATTATGGTAGTATTTGCTGTACTGCCTTTAATATATATTCTTATTTAAAACACATTAATAATAAAGGTACAAATCATGTATTACATGAGCATCTAATGAGAATAATGATTAAAGATAAGTACATAATAACAGGGTTTCTTCGGGTATTAAAAAAGTCTCAAAAAAATATTAAATCCGAGCAGAAAGTCTTAAATTCATAGTCAAGTCATGGCATTAAATGTTGAAGCCTTGAAAAAAATGTATACCTTCATCGGTATTTTTATGCTGTTTTTCAATACAACTATTAACTCTATTTAAAATAAAGATACATTTACTTGAGATGCAATTGTAAAATTAAGTCTTGAAAAAGTGAGTTTATGCGAAGAACAAATATCTGTCAAAGAGTTATCACTTCCCTTTGAAATAAGTTGTTTTTTCTCAGCCCATTGGCTGATATTTGTTATTGTTTTAATCATAAACTCACTTTGTTTTGATACATTTTTACAGAAAACAGGACTTCATATTTGATTTTTGTATCTCCAGTAATTGCATTTTTGCAATTTTCACTGGAAAACAAGCCAGAAAAACTGAGGAAGAACATCACTTTTTTTGCAGTGCGATCAGAAGATATAGTAAAAGTTATGTCCGTATTCTAGTGGTTAGAATCAGAGCGATTCAAGCTACTTTTTTTTTGTAAAATGAATTAAAAAGTAATGGATATATGTTGGAAGTTGTATTGTCAAACTCTGAAGTTGCTAATACAGCTCATTGTGTTTCTCCCTGGTCATTTACATTTAAAGAACATTCCCTTCAATTTATTTCTTCAATTTTCTTTACTTGGTCTTAAAAAGGACTTTAAAAATCTTAAATTTACCTGCATAAAGTCTGAATAAACAGTATGCATTACGGTGATGAGAAAAAAAAATCATAATGGTCCTAAAAATAGACATTATTTTCTTTAAACACACATCATTTCTTAACCAGAAAGACTGTGCTGTTTAATCACAAAACAGACATGTCTTGGAAAAATTATGTAAATCCATTGTTCAAAAGGTGTGGGAATAGTGTGTATTGTCTCTGCAGTGTATATGTGGCCACAGTTTCTTGTTGCTTAAACAGAATCAACACTTTCTTCTCCTTCTCTCTCCAGCAATTCATGAAGCATAACTCCCCTAAACAGAATGATCACTGTCTCTCCAACTTTGACCTGGCCGAGTACCGGCAGGTTTTGAGCGATCTGGCCATTCAGATCTACCAACAGCTCATCAAGTCTATGGAGAACATCCTGCAGCCCATGATCGGTGAGCACGGGACCTCTGGGTGACTTTCTTTCGATCTGCATCGCTCTTTCTCTCTCCCTCTGTATTTATCCCTCTGTCTGTTGTTGCTCTCGCCAGTCTCTGGCATGCTGGAACATGAAACCATCCAGGGCGTTTCCGGCGTGAAGCCCACGGGTCTCCGTAAGAGGACATCGAGTATCGCCGACGAGGGCACGTACACGTTGGACTCCATCATCCGCCAGCTCAATTCCTTCCACTCCATCATGTGTCAGCACGGGACCGACCCGGAGCTCATCAAACAGGTGGTCAAGCAGCAGTTCTACATCATCGGCGCCGTTACTCTCAACAACCTGCTGCTGCGTAAAGACATGTGCTCCTGGAGCAAGGGCATGCAGATCAGGTGCGGGCTTATTACTTCTAGATGTTCGCAGAACAGTGCAAATGTATTAACATACAGTGGCCGCCAAATAGCGTTGGAATTATTAGTAATTATTCTATACCAATAATTCTTCATAATTCTTGAAACCATCGTGCAAAATAAGGCCTTAAAACTTTGAAGGTAAAAGAGTAGCAATACTCGAGAGCACGTAGATGTGAATTTGAGAACTTAAATTCGTACTTGTATGTGAACATTTACACTCACATCTAGAGGTCTTCACGGGTCCACTTGGATCCGAAAACCCGAGACCCGACCCGAGACCCGAGCGGGTTCGGGTCCAAAACTCCGACGAGTGTCTCGGACACGGGTCGGGTTCGGTATTAGTGGCCTCGGGTCTCGTGTAATTTAAAATAAATATGCCTTTTCCAAATGGACCCGAGAAGACCCGAATTCTTTTAAACTATGTTGGGCATTTAAAATTGCAGTATTTAAAACAACTCTATGACACCGTTCTCTCACTTTTTCTAAGTGAGAGAGCGAATCCGCGCTTCTACGTGCAAATGGGCTATAAGCATAAGCGCGGTGTCCTCCGCATTTATTTACTCAGTTGCTCGCTCCACATAAACCAACCCCTCCCTTTGCCAAGAAGAACTAGTGCGCCATCATGTGGATGGATGTTTGACTAAATGGAAGTATTTGAATTGTCGTTAAGCCAGGCCTGTCAATCAATTTTAAAAATACGCGACACTGTCAGAAAAGCATGGAGGCGATAACAGAAATATGTCAGGGAAAACGAATGGTGGTTCTAATCATCGTATGGTCCGGTAAATAACATTATGCCAAATTTTATAGGACGTAATGGGTTACAGTGATGTGTGATTGACATTTTAGCACTTCAGCACGCTTACACTTGCGCGTCTTTGTTAAGTGCATTTTTGAGAAACGCAGGGCTGCAGGCTGTGCACAATGTAAATGCCGTTAACGTTCGGGTCCAGTCGGGTTCTAAAGGAAATGGCGTCAGGTCGGGTCGGACTCGGGTCTAATTTTATCGGGTCTGTCTCGGGTCGGGTTTTTCTTTAAAAAAAAAAAATTTATGCACGTCGGGTTCGGGTAAGTAGTGATTCGGGTCGGGTACAGATTTTAGGACCCGAGAAGACCTCTACTCACAGCTCCAATGTGAAAACCTGTAAAATAAAAATCTGAAGTTGAATGTTGAAATTTGCACTCGCAGACAATAGTCACAAACCTGTATTCTGAATTTGAAGCTGCAGACAAGCAGTCACAAATGTGTAAAATGCCATTCACAGAAATACAATGACAGTCACAAACATGTAAAATATATTTGCACTTCTTCTAACATTCAAATTCGCAGTACAACCTCAAATTGGCACTTGCAACTTCTCAAATCTGTCACTGCAAGTTCAAATTTCGCGCCTTGACTTTTGCTACTCTTTTCGCGATATATGAGGTGCAAAACTGATTTGTGCACTTGTAAGTAACTCAGTAGTGGCGAGAGAGAAAAGGGGGTGGGAGCGGGGGTGTTCAAAGGAGCCGTTTTATTGGTTGGCGCCTAGCCAATTGTACGCTATTGTACGCGATGATGTCACGAAACCCGGCTCCCCGTGGATGTTCTGAAACGCTAACATGGCTTAATGCATTAGACTGATTTAAAAGAAATGAATGATATTATCAAACTTAGTAAACACAATAATGCATACTACAGAAAAGCAGATGAGCACAGAATATGAACGCAACACGTTAAATTAAGACAGTGGTTTTAAAAGACCAAACTCAGGAAACACCATAAATAAAGCAGACAGAAAAGCAATTGAGCAGAATATGAACGCAACTCGTTTAATTGTACGGTAAGCATTTTCCTCTCATAGAAAACCAAGAAAACGCTTTATGAGGCTTAATGGACCAACAGTTATAAAAAAAAACACAATTCGTTATACATTATTAATAAAACACAGGCAGCTGGTTTATTTGCACTGAACACAAATTTGCTTTCTTTCGTCATATTCTGTGCTCATCTGTTTTTCTGTTGGATACATTATTAGTATGGTGTTAATATCACTAAGTTTGATAATATCATTTATGTCTTAAATCAGTCTAATGCATTAAGCCATGTTAGCGTTTCAGAACATCCACGAGGAGGCGGGTTTCGTGACATCATCGCGTACTATAGAAGTCCCATTTCATTGGCTAGGCGCCAACCAATAAAACGGCTCCTTTGAACACGCCCGCTCAAAGAGTAGCAAAAGTCAAGGCGCAAAATTTGAACTTGCAGTGAAGGATTTGAGAAGTTGCAAATGCCAATTTGAGGTTGTACTGCGAATTTGAATGTTAGAAGAAAGTTTGTGTCTGTCGTTGTATCTTTGTGAATGTCATTTTACACATTTGTGACTGCTTGTCTGCAGCTTCAAATTCAGAATACAGGTTTGTGACTATTGTCTGCGAGTGTGTATATCTCAGCGTTCAAGTTCAGATATTTGTTTTACAGGTTTTCACATCGGAGCTGTGAGTGTAAATGTTTGCGTACACGTACGAATATTTATTGTACAAGTTCTCAAATTCACATCTACATGCTCTCGAGTTTTGCTACTAATTTACCTTCATATAAAACATGCTTCTTTTATATAGAAATGTTATAATAATCATTCAATTTAAATCACAAATTAAAAGTTAAAGGGATATTAAAAATGAAAATTATGTCACTTACTCGCCCTCAAGTTGATCCAAACCTGTATGAATTTCTGTCTCGTGCTGAACACAAAAGAAGATATTTTAAAGAATGTTGTTAACCAAACAGTTGATGGACACCATTGACTTCCATAATATTTAATTAATTATATTATAAATATTATAGTATATCAATATTATTATCAATCAGTATGCACATGAGATTTACAATACCGTTCATAAGTTTGGATTCAGTAAGATTTTTTTTTTTTTGAAAGAAATGAATACTTTTATTCAGCAAGGATGTATAGATTAAAAGTGACAGTAAAGACTTTTAAAAAAAATCACAAAAATGCTGTTCTTTTAAACTTTCTATTCAGCGAAGAACCCTGGGGAAAAAAACGATCATGGTTTTCTCAAAAATATCTCAGTCGTTCTCAGTAGTGATGATATTAATCAGTCCCTCCAGGATTTCACGATTTTTTTATGTGATTTTTGCGATCAAAATGACTGATTTTGTGGTGGTAATTTCCAAAAATTTGTGAAAAAAATTGCGATTTTTATATTTTATAATTAGGACATCACATTTACCATAATAGTATTATGTCAGATGCACAACATGACACAAATCACAAACAAAATGCATAAAGCTTGTTTATTTGGTCTAATCAAATTCTTTTTTTTAAATTATGCTGTAGCCTATTGTTGTTGCTTGATTAACATTAACAACAGCAGGTAAATTAGGTTACTGTCACTTTAAGACCTACTACAGTAATGACAAACGTCCCAATCAGTTATTACTGATTGTTTTACGTTAATACTTGCCAAGATGAATATTTTGAAGTAATTGTAGCTATGTGTATTTGTTCAAGCGCTATAAAGAGAATTCAATATTCTAACTAGGCCGACAGGCGGTGACATGCAGTCAGTCAGTCAGTCTCACACACACACACACACACACACTTGCAGTCAGAGACAGACTGTCACTCGACTGGCTGAAATTAGTTCTCTTTCACGGTATACTGCGCTTTTAATAATTCTTTTTAGTACCATCGAGCATATAATACTTTTTGTTATGTCATTCAATCATGTTAAACGCATTAATAAGTTTGCCGTACTGCCCAATGAAAACCTGGGCGCTGAGAGGGCAGGAGAGACGCTTTTTCTTTCGCCATGTTTCTGACAGACCGCTCACAGACATCACGCGTGCGCAACATCTATTCTGTAATCTGTACCCACGTAAAAATGCAAACTTTAATTAACTAGAGATATTTCAATTGGGTGATTATAATTTAATGTTTTGAGAGGACTTTTTTTTTTATTTTTTGTGATTATTTTGCGGTTAAATTAGGAATTATGCAGGATCGCAAAAAAATGCGACATTTTGTTGATTTTGCGTTGTATTCAGCGATCGCAGAATCGCGAAAAACTGGAGGGACTGATTAATAACAATAATACATGTTTGTAGAGCACCAAATCAACATATTGGAATGATTTTAACAGTGAAACCAGGAATACATTTTAAAACATATTAAAATAAAATAAAAAGTTATTTTAAATCGTAATATTTCATAGTATTTCATAGCCTTGATGACCATAAAAATAACTTTCATAAACATTAAAACTTTTACCGACCACAAGTTTTTAAGCGGAGGTATAGATTACATTGTATATGCAAGATAAGCTCAGAAATTTAGCTGTTGGCCATATTTGAATTTATTTCCAGCAGTATAGTCTCTGGTCCAAGGGTCAATGTGTGTATGTGTTCAGGTATAACGTGAGTCAGCTGGAGGAGTGGCTGAGAGATAAGAATCTCATGACATGCGGCGCAAAAGAGACGCTGGAGCCGCTGATTCAGGCCGCACAACTCCTGCAGGTGAAGAAGAAAACGGATGAGGATGCCGAGGCAATCTGCTCCATGTGTAACGCCCTCTCTACAGCACAGGTAACACACACTCCAGACTGTCTCTTTCTATACATTATGATTAATTTCCCTGATCATTCCGTTTCTTTTGCGCAATTTCATATCGTCTTGATGTAGCCAATATTAGTTATTTGAAAAAGTCTAGCTTTTTCAGGCAAACAAAACAAAACGACCCACTTAGACGCTCACCAATCATTAAAAAGAATACACATTACAATAAAATTCAAGGATCACATTTTTATAGCAGCAGTTCCCAACGTGCAAAACATTGTAGTATTCCTTGAGGCATTTTTTTTTAAATAGATAAAACATTATTTATTTGTTTGTTTGTTTGTTTAATATTTAAATTCAGTGTGATGAATCAAAATGAATTCCACTACACTGCAAAAAAATGCTTTTCTTACTTAGTCTTTCCAGGCCAAATATCTACAAATTCTTAAATCAAGAAGCATTTACTAGATAAGTAAAATTACATAAGAAATTCTATCTTGTTTTCTGATTTTAAATAATCAAAATGAATTGGGTTTTTGCTTAAAACAAGCAAAATTATCTGCCAAGGGGGTAAGATAAATAATCTTGTTTTCCATTTGAATTGAGTTTTTTCTTTTTCTTTTTTTTTTTCTTTTTTACTGGTAGATAATTTAGCTTGTTTTAAGCAAAAACTTTTCATTTTACTTATCTAGTAAATGCTTCTTGATTTAAGAATTTTTAGATATTTGACTGGAAACAAGACAAAAATACTGTGTAAGAAAAGCATTTTTTGCAGTGTAATATTTATGCTTGTATTGCCTAATTTGCATTTATTTATTTTGTCCTGCTTTACTGTTGAAATGTAAATGGGGGTGGGGGGGACTGATTTTTTTTTGTCAGAATAACACAGATTATACTGAATATTTCTTCCTATCTCATATTTTTTTTCCGTCACCATGTCCCTTTAGGGGCTCCGTAGTTTTCACATTTTTTTTTGGTTTTACATCGTTGACTGACCGAAACAATCTTTTGTTCTTTTTTGGAGGCCTACTTTTGAATTTGTTTTGTCATGCAACTGCTCATCAATTTTTTTTCTCATGTTTTTTTGCTTACCACAACCTGACACACACACATCATTTCTTATTTTCTATCCAGATCGTGAAGGTGCTGAACTTGTACACGCCTGTCAATGCATTTGAAGAGCGTGTGTCAGTATTGTTCATAAGAACAATACAGGTATGTTTAAAAAATTCATACTAGACCTTGTGCTCTTAAGTCATCATATCATTTTATTGATTTTGAATGCTTCAACTTGTGTGTTTCCTCTGACAGACGCGTTTACGGGATCGGAAGGAGTCGCCTCAGCTGCTGATGGACACCAAAGTCATCTACCCCGTGACCTTCCCCTTTAACCCCTCCTCTCTGGCCCTGGAAACCATTCAGATCCCCGGCAGCCTCAATCTGGCCTTCCTCACTCGCGTGTAGACCTGTCAATCACCTCACCTCAGCCAATCACACGGCAGGAACAGGGAGCCAAAATATTTCAATAAATAAATAATCAGTTGTTATAGGTAAATAAGCCACATAATTAAAGAGAATGCAATTTAGACCATGTCACCAATCCCTCTTTTTGCTCTTCTTCATCACTTTTGTCTATTCTTTAAAAGGGTGAATCTTGCAAAAACCTGTTTTACTTAAAGAAAATTCAGCCCATACCATTATACCATTAAGTTTTTGGACATTGTGATGCTATTTTAATGATAATTAAGCACTTTCCCTCAACAGTTTTGTATTGCTTTATTGCAAAAAAAAATATCTTATTGCGAAAACAAATAATATTATTCACATTGTACAGTATTTGCGGGCATATGCTGAATCAAATAAATAATTGGAACTCACTGGAATGCAGTAAAATATATATGATATTATTAATGAGAAACATTGAGGATAGTGTGAATAACAGAAATGCCCAAAACTAAAATGTCCACAAACATTACAGTAAGGAGAATATGGGCAGAAATATCCATGACAACAGTTACAATACAACAACAAAAAAACAACAATGTTTTTTTACATTGTTTATATTTAATACAAAACACAAAACAATGTTTTTAAAAAAAATGGCCTTCATTGACTTCATTCTTTTGATCGTGGAACCTGGATATATATATTTTTTGTGAGATTCACCTGGAATATTTCAGAGATGTTTCGCTTATTGAACATTACGAAAGTAAGAATGAAGCTCAAAATAACTAATTCTAACACTAATGCCTTTTCAGACCACTGTCACAACCAGAATATGTTTCCCGGGGCTGTATAATCTTATACATATATAAATATCTATGAAAGTGTATGATGCTAGGATATTTTATTTATTGCTTTACCCTATCAGGTTTTTTTTTTTCTTTTTTTTTTTTCTCTCAGATGCTAGCTAAGCTGGATATCCAGTTGTGGAACATACTGTAGTCCTCTGCTCTCATCCATACCAGATAAATAACCTAGACCTTGGAGCTCAGCTGACTTCATTAGTGTAGATTATTATTGGTTAGTAGCGTGTGGTGATTAGCTAATACGTAGTCATGTCTGGGGAAAACTGGTGAAAAGAAAACTTAGAAATCCATACACAGTCCTCGAGCTGATCTCTTCCTCAAGAGCTTCCTCAAGTTTACATCTCTGATCTTCAGGAATCATTTCCAAAGAGATGGTACAGTCCAGACCCAGTGCATGATGGGATTGTTTGGGTTCGCATCACACTGACCTGCTCTGTCGGCATCGTACATATCAAGAGCCTGAGGTCCTTGTTTTACAGGTTTTCTATCAGAGCTAGTGTTAGTTGAGGTGGGATCTAGACTCCTGAATGAGGTTTAATAAGGTTTCAGATGGTTTGGGCCCTCCACCGTTCTATTCGTGGGTGAATCTCATGAAGAAATGTCCCGGTGAAATATCAAATTAAATAAATGACTAAATAGATTTGCACAAAGAATTTTAGGAGCCAATTTTAGGAACATTATGACTGCCTTTTTTTTATGACAAGCATATTTCCCCCCAAAAGTCCCACTATATATACTGTATAGAATGTATGTAAGTTCGTTATTTATATATATATATATATATATATATATATATATATATATATATGAACTCGCATACATTGTAGCAATGTAATAAAATATCATCCGATCTCAACAAGTGTATTTTATTAAAATCAGCATCAATTCAGTACATGATCATGATCTATACTTGTGTACTTTACAATATAAATATCATTATTTATTATTTTTACAGTACAGTAATGAGAATGTGTTGGATAAATAAGCTTAAATAGGCAAAAAATCATATTGTCAGTATACTGTATATATAGTACAGTAAGGTTTTTTTTTTTTTTTGGGTGTGCAATGAGACAAATAAGAAAACGTCATGATATTTTTCATGAGATTCACAAAGGCGTCTTGTATGCCCCAAAACACACTAGATATCGTTTACAGAAAAGAAACCCCAAACTACTGACTCTCAAGACATGAAGATGTTTATCAAAAACCTGCTGTTATTTATTTCAGTATTATGCGTTTTTAAAAGTTAGAAGCAGCTGTTGTTTTTCTGGCATGTGCTGTTGGATGAGTTAATATATATGGACACATTTTTTATTATTTTTTAAATTTTGTTTTGCTTGTTTGTCCTTTGTGTTCATGTCTGGCAGGATATCAGTATTATCTTGAATGTGTCAGGCAGCTTTTCTTGAAAAGCTGTTTGTTTTGATCTGTAACTCCTGAAATTGAAGTATAGTACACTTTAGTACAGCCATGCTTTGCTTTCCATCACCGACACACACACACACACACAATTATATTATATTACATTACATTATTTCAATGTTTTGGGGTCAGAAAATGGTGCATGTTGATACTTTGTTTCTTCTCTGTACTGCATGGGTTTCAGCTTTGAAATCTTGCACACTAGTTCAGTGTGTCATTGGCCATTAACACACAGCTTTGGACCTAAAAAGAGAATCTGATGTCATTTGACTGTAGTGCGCTGGGATTTTATCATGCCATGCCTTACTGTAGTTCTATAGTGTGTGTGTGTGTGTGTGTGTGTTTGCTTGCTTGCGTGCATGCATACATTACAGTGCAAAGCTCATTTCCGTAAACAAGTATTTTTGTGTTGGTTTCCAGTGAGATTTTTTTATTTTATTTCCTGAATTAAATGTATTTTTCACACCTCATTGGCAAATTGTTTATATATACATATATATGTATATAGCATTTGTTAAAATTTAGTAAAAATGCTATTGGGGTACGAAAAAGAAACTTAGTTCAACATATATTCTCTGAAAATAAAGATGTTTTTGATCCTCAAATTTATTTAGTTTAGATAATTTAAAAATATATATATATTTTTTTTTTTTTACTGGAAAACAACAAATACCAGCGATCAATTGTTGGTTTTGTATTGTACTGTTTTTTGTTGTTGTTTTTTTGCATTGTATCAAGTTCAGCATTCAGCACCAGTGCACAGAATCATTCAGGAGTTTTATGATCATGGGACCATTGTGTGTATGTGACCTTTTTGAGCTTTTTTTATTATTATTGTTATTTGTTCAGTTCTTATGGAACACAAATAAAAATGTGGAAGATTTACAAATGCAATTTGAGAAAAATGCATATCACTTCAAATGGAAAATTATCAAATTGTACTGGAACACAAACAAATGAAAATGTAAACAATTATTGAATGTTGATGTGTTTGTTCATGGTTCTATTTACTGTCATATTTTAGATGAAGCCTTACCTCTGAGTGGACGACATGTCGATGTAAACGTTGTTTCTCTATCAAGTTTCATATTCTGTTAATTTGCTTTATTTAAATGTTTGAAGTATAAACCCATAATATTCATTTTCAAATGAATTTCTCTTAAAACATTCATTTGCACATCTTAAAAAATCTTGTCACACTGATCCAACAGCCCTGCTTCAGTCTTTCCTCAGCTCTGAGTTCTAAATGGTTTGTAAAAAAAAAAAAAGACATTCACATGACAACAGCCAGTCCACAGTCTGATGCTCATGTCATGATCAGCCTGCTCTCATGCTTGTATAAAGACAGCTTATACAGACATTAATAGTTGCTGTAGTAATGCAGATCAGTTCAACATCTCATATCTCATATGTTTGCTTCTCCTTCAACTTGTTCAGATGGCAGATTGAGGTTTTTTCGGGGGGAATGTCTCACTGAAGGACCGGAGAGTTTGTAGTTCCTGTAGCTGTAATTATTTCACGTGTTCATCGATGCAATTTCATGGAGTGATATACTAATGTCAAAAGCTGTTCGAGTCAAATAAATGAATTCAGCACTACCTGAATGTTTTCTTTTTATTGACATTATGAAGCATTTAAAGGTACACTGTAACTTTTTTTATACAAAATGTATTTAAATAATGTCAATACATCATCAAACCTCTTTTCAAACCCCCTTTTCCTTATGTTGTGTTCGGGTCATTTTGACCCGGAGATGATTTTCTTTTTCCTGAAAATGTTAGTTAATATAAAACTATCACATTAGACTAAACCTTACAGACTTCGCTTTAAAAAAAAAAAATTTGATTCTGTGGAGTGCAATAAATGAGGAGACGAGACGGAGATGCGTCGAGTCAGCTTTACTCTCCACTTGAATATATCAGAACTGTCTAGCAGTGAGATCGACACAACAACACAACGTTAACCGGAACTTTATTTTTGGTTTCCCTTAAAGGTATAGTTCCTTAGTGAATGTCTCTTATTTGTGGGTCACCACACAGGCCCCCCCAGAATTCACCCATAAACAAGTCCAGACCGAACAGGTACCCCCAAAAAAACATAGGACACTACTCCATAGTGCCAAACAGAACAACCCAGCTCATAACAGTCCCTATGAAAAGTCAATGTATGGGGGGCGGACCGGGGGGCAAAACCGGCTGCGCTTAACAGGAGAGGGGCAAGGGGCAGGGCAGGCGCACGGTGCGAGGCTGCTGCAGGGGGGCGCCCTCGCCGTGGGGCAGGGCCAACTGCAGCGGTTCGCCAATATCCACATGAGCAGGCTTGATTCGGTCTATAGCCACCCGCTCAGGCCTGCCTCCCATATCCACCACAAAGTTCTTAGACCCCCTCGTCAGGACACGGAAGGGCGCATCATAGGGGGGCCGCAGCGGAGTACGATGGCCATCGTGGCGGATGAAGACATACTTGGCTGACGGTAAATCCTTGGGCACGTAGGACCGAGGGAGGCCATGGTGCGACGTTGGAATGGGAACGAAAGCGTCGGCAATGTCCCGAGACACAGCACGATGGGAGGCAACCGACCAAGGGGCCGTGGCATCTGGAAGAAACTCCCCCGGGATGCGCAGAGGCTGGCCGTACACCAGCTCGGCCGATGAAGCTTGAAGATCTTCCTTAGGGGCGGAGCGAAGGCCAAGCATAACCCATGGGAGGCGGTCAGCCCAGTCGCTGCCCGTGAGGCTGGCCCGGAGTGCAGCCTTCATGTCCCGATGAAACCGCTAGCAAAGTCCGTTGCTCTGTGGGTTATAGGCTGTGGTACGGTGGACCTTCAACCCCAGGACCTCGGAGACCGCAGTCCAAAGCTCCGATGTAAACTGCGGACCCCGGTCCGAGGAGAGGTCAAACGGTGTACCGAAACGGGCCACCCAAGCCATAATGAACGCCCGGGCCACCTCATCTGATGTAGTGGAGGCCAGGGGCACCACTTCTGGCCACCTGGTGGTCCTGTCCACCATAGTGAGGAGGTAGGTGTAACCACGGGAGGGGGGAAGTGGGCCCACTAGGTCCAAATTCACATGATCAAAACGCCTCTCTGGCACTTTGAAGGGTGCCAAAGGGGCCTTGGTATGACGAGTCACCTTTGCGCGCTGGCACGCCACACAGGCAGCAGCCCAGGCCCTGACGTCCCTCCGCAGGCCCGGCCAGACGAACTTTGCCCCCACCAGCTTGGTCGAGGCCTTCACCCCCGGGTGGGAAAGGCCGTGTATAGCGTCAAACACCTTACGCCTCCAGCTAGCAGGTACCATGGGGCGCGGTTGGCCAGTAGAGACGTTGCAGAGGAGTGTAGCGTTGGCCGTGTCAAACACCACATCCTCCATGAGCAGCGCCGTGGGAGCAGTCCTGTAGCCTTGCACCTCAGAGTCCACGGTCTGATCCTTAGCCATAGCTGCATAGTCAAGGCCCAAGTGGACGGAACCAGTGACCACCTGGGTGAGGCAGTCGGTGACGAAGTTGTCCTTTCCGGCCACGTGCTGAATGTCAGTGGTATACTCGGATATGGAAGAGAGCTGACGCTGCTGGCGACCAGACCATGGCTCCGAAGACTTGGCCATGGCAAACGTCAGCGGCTTGTGGTCAACGAAAGCCGTGAACCGCCGGCCCTCCAACAGGAAATGGAAATGACGAGTGGCGAGGAAAAGACCCAGGAGCTCCCTGTCGAAGGCGCTGTATTTCCTCTCGTTGTCCCGGAGCTTTCTGCTGAAAAAGGCCAGCGGCTGCCAGGCTCCGCTCACCCACTGTTCACACACAGCCCCCACGGCGTAGTCCGAGGCGTCCGTAGTCAGAGCCACTGGAGCAGTCGGAGACGGGTGCGCTAGCAGAGCAGCATTGGCCAGCACAGTTTTGGCAGCATCAAAAGCACCCGTCATCTCTGGGGACCAATCCAACACGTCCGCCGGCCGCCCACCCCGCAAGGCGTCGTACAATGGTCGCATGAGCTGGACCGCATGGGGGAGGAAACGGTTGTAGAAGTTCACCATGCCCAGGAACTCCTGCAGGGACTTCACAGTGCCTGGGCGTGGGAAACTGGCGACGGCGTCCACCTTGGCTGGGAGGGGAACGGCCCCCTGTGGTGTGACGTGGTGGCCGAGGAATGTGATGGATGACCGGCCAATCTCGCACTTGGCTGGGTTGATGATAAGACCATGCTCACTGAGGCTGCCGGAGATGCATCAGGTGGTCGTCTGCGGACGCACTGGCCACTAGAATGTCGTCCAAGTACACAAACAGAAACGGCAGTGCGTTGACAAACTGTTGCCGGTTGGCCAGGAAAATCCTGTCTGCCTCCACAGCCAGCGCTCGGTTGTCTCTGGAGGAAGGAAGGGGGGAGCTGGCCAATGCGGTGCGCACGGGCGCTGGAAGCTGCCGCAGGAATATATGGGCGAAAAGGAACGCAGGATCCGCCGCGCCCAGCACCGCTAGCATCCTCTCCATTAAAGTGTAAATTGCAGGTTAACCACCACAACCAATTAATGTGTAAATTAAAGTGGTCAATGTGTATATATGTAAAAATGTCTGTCTTAAAATGCGTTAAAATAACATTTATTGGGGTTTCTTCAAAGGTAGCATGTTTTTTACCGTAACTGGGTGATGACGTCATAACAGGGAGCGCGGGCGGTAATGCACTCACTCTGTGTGTGCCGGCTGAGGGAGAATAAAACGATTCACGGGACTCCTGCAAACTAGAAATATCTATGAATAAAACCTAAAAACTAATACATTTTTATTCATCTGTTGCAGAAAAGCAATAAGAACAACTAAAACAAAATAGAAACGGTTTACAGGCCAGAGTTTCTATTTCTAACATGTCTGCAGCGTTGAGCGATGTAGCCAATCACAGACATACGTGTTGATTTCTTAAACGCAATAATGGCCAATCAGAAGTATTTACGATGGGCTCCCCTCACCGCTCAAAACGGACTTTTTGTTCAGTGCTGAATTCTGTATGCTGGCAAATCCTCTAATTATAACAAACATAGTGTATATATTATGAAAGATTCATTGATAATAACAGAGATGTGTGAGATCGCGATGAACTGATGTCAGCTTTTTAGGAATTATTATGGGAGCGCACTCTGCGAGCATTCATGCCAGACCATGCACGCAGTAGCCCGCTTGCTTTTATGTTATAACAGTGATCAGGAGCATGTGTATGCTGATGTGTATGGTGGCGACACGTAGGCTAACTTGAAAGTATTTGGAGGTACAGAAAAAAAGTCTTTTTGCGGGTGGGAGCGGGACAAAACATAAATGTTGCGGGCGAGAGAAAGTAATATAGAAAGTGGTTGAGAACGTCAGTTATAACGACCCACGTATTAAAAAATAGTCGGGTTTAAACCGGGCTCATAATTACAGTTAATGTGTCGGGCAGGGCCGGACCGGGCTCGGACACAGCGGGCTCGGGTAGGGTCTTATTTGATTTTTTTGGGCCCGATCTAAGCTGTAACGTTACCTCGGGTAAGGTATGCTAACACTTACAGGCACGAATCAGCCGTTTGTCCTTGGGGAACTTGTGGAGCCTCTCCCCAGTTTTTGATGTATTCGTACATCCCGCACAAACACAATAGGTAACCATTTTTGCTAGCTAGGTCTCCAATATAACGTAACTCCAGGCCTGGAGTATAGACAGAGTAGCTTGGAGTACCTGTTATGACGTCACGCCCAGCCTAGTGGAAGGGAGGGGGCGTGCTTAAAACTTACCAACGCACCAACTTTTCATATTATATTCAGCATTTTGGTATAAAAAACATAAAAAAAACAATGGTGGGCGGTTCTTATCTTTATGTTTAGTAAGCACATTGCATTATCTTCGTGAAAATTTTTACCTGCAATATACACTTTAACTTGGACGGCTTACTGTCTCCAAGGCCGTTCAGGGACAGCAGGCGATCGGCCTTCTCCAGCTCCGACAGTTCAAAGAGGTTCAACAGGAATGTTTTGAGCGCGTTGTATTTGCCGTCAGCCGGAGGAGCCTCTAACAGCGCCATAGCCCTGGCCGTTGTCGAGGCATCTAAGGCCGCTACTACGTGGAAATATTTTGTAACGTCCTGTGTTATTCCTCTCAGCTGGAACTGTACCTCGATGTGTTGAAACCACGGCCGCGGATTGTGCTGCCAAAAGTCCGGTAACTTAATGGTGGCCGCGTAGATAGCGCCGACATTAGCCGCGCCGCTAACAGCGTCCGGCGCCGCAGCAGCAGCATTTTTGCCAGCGTCGTTGTGTGACATAATTCAATCTTATCCAACTCGCGTCGGGGTCACCAATGTGGAGTGCAATAAATGAGGAGAGAAGAGACGGAGATGCGTCGAGTCATGCCGCGTTCCAGGCAACCTGTGTTTTTCCAACCTTATACCCGTGAAAGTGCACTGGAACGGCAGTCAAACCCGTGACTTCCCACCCGTGAACTCGTACTAGATCGATGTACTCCCAGTTACGAGTTCTGACGTCACATAGCCCGCAAAACCATATGTAACCCAGTAGGTTATAAGTAGGGTAGAGTGGGGGAAAACGCCCCCCTTAAGGAAAATGTGACATTACTGTGAAACAAAACATAAATGTGACTAGAATTGCCATCCCAGTTTTGAGTGACTATGGCAGGAGAATATTACTAAATATTAAAATTGCTCAACCTGCATAATTATATATATTTTTTGACTGAAAATATTTTTGTACAAAGGGGGCGTTTTGCCCCAGCGGTGGGGTAAAACGCCCCCCAAGGTGGGGTAAAACGCCCCCTTTCTTACCAACCAGTTTGCTTCATAGATCAACAGCAAAATAAACATAGTTTTTAATCTCTAAAAGTAAAAGGCAAGTAATGCAACAACATGTATATATACCTATTAATATTTATTTCAGGAATGTACAAAATAGCCAAATTTCTAACATTTTAATATTTTGATTTCTACACTAGGCCTATATGGGGTTGATAATTGATGTAGTATTTGTTCACCACTATCATCAAGAAAAACAGAAAACCCTAAATAAATATTAAACATAAATTAGTATATTTAAAGTGAAATATATTCAATAAATGCTCTAAAAGTCACTATATTTTATCATTGGGTCACCTAACCACCTTCCATCATTGCATCCACCAAGCTAGCTAGCTAATGCTCACTTGAGGTAATTTTATCATGTTTTGTTAAAATATTTTGATTTTATCGCCTAGTTATACTGCATTAAAGTGTAAAATAAAGACTTTGATAAACAGAAATATGTTACTATAGTAATTATGATAAAGAGAAACTATGCCCATTGGGGGGCGTTTTACCCCTCAGCATAGTTTTTTTTTTTAAATATAATTATATTCCTTATAAATAACATATGCTCTCAAACTACAGACTTCACTATTCATCTATCATACATTACTGTGATATCACTGTGAACAATATTCTATTAAACACTTGTTTACTAATATCTGAACATTATAGCATTTTCCATGTAATCCTCTTCTCTTCAAATACGTCGCTGGTGTCAGCTTCTCCATGGAGATTTGTATATCCCCGTTGTCAACGTAGTGCATAGCAATAGTAAAAATGTATCTTGATTCATTCTAGTGGTTATTTTGGGGAAAACGGGTGGGGGGGCATTTTACCCCAGGGGGGCATTTTCCCCCACTCTACCCTATGTTGTTAATAAGTTACCTCAATTTATTAGCGTGTATTTATGTTTAATTAAGAGAGAAAATGTGAATTAACCATTCATCTTTGTTTGTGATTATACGTGTATTTGGGCCTTTAAGAGCGCGCGTGCATGAGATACAAGTTTGATGTAGGTGTACATGTGGAAAACGTGGCTTTAACCATCATGTTAGGTGTTTGATTATTTTATCATTTTATCGGTGTATGTGAATTAAGTCCCGCCCTCACTGGTGTTTTGTGTAATGTGAGTGGTTGTTCGGGAGATGAGAGTTTTTGTTGACAAGCGCGAGAGACGGACATGAGAGAGACGCGTTTGCGGGGACAGAGTGATTTGATTGACGATTTATAAGTTTAAACAACCTTTAACTGTAATGTAGATCCAAGATGAATCGCTTGTGTGTGCGTCTTTGAGTTTGTAGCCAGTGTTTTATAGTTTTTGTTTCGTGTGGCTAACCTGCCGTTTGGGAGCGAATCCGAGTGTTTTCGGTTAGTTATCACTGCGCATATCAGCGCATCTGAACTGATAGTTTACAGCGACAGTTAAACAACCGACTAAAGACTGTTTAACCTGGTTGTTGTCCTTCACATCGAGGGAGACCTTGAGGACCAGATAGCGCCCCAAATACCCGCGTTATTTGGGGTTCCTCTGGCGGCGTGGGAGGCGCATTTCGTCGGCTGACGAGGGAGAGAGAGGACGAGGAGCTGCGTGAGGCCTGCTGCAGGATTCCGGAGTTGCGGTATCATTGCACGTGGAATTGAGGTATCTTTGTTTGATTGATTTTGTGCTCAGGAGAGTGAAGGGGCCATTTTTCAGTTTCCCGGCCACCACGAACACGAGCCACGATTCAGGCCTGCAACGGGGTGGGTTGTGTGAATGACTGGTGTGTGTGTGTGGGCCCACCGCATTAAATATTATTCAGTGCACTGAAAATAATATGTGTGTATTCAGAGTATCGTTTGTATAATCTGTGTGGGTTATTGTGTACATTTCTCCCGTTTGAGGTCATTGGTGCAATCTATACTGAGTGTAATTGACCTGGAGAATAATTTCAGTAGGTCTGGCCACTGATATATATTGCCTTTTAGTGTTTAAATTGTGTCAATATTTCACATTCTGAAATTAATGTGCTGAGCTAGTTATCATTCAATTACTCCATTCCAATTAAATCTTTTATTTGTTCTGTACTTTTACTCGCGTGTTATTCCTTTAAAAGTGTTGGTTGACGTCATTAGTCAGGGGGTGAGAGATTTAATGTGAGTAAAATAGTACAAGGAAAGTAGAGCTTATTTTAATTCTAAAATATAAACTTAATTCATGTAGTGACAATAGAGGGGCCTAACTTCAACATCGGTAGGCATTTAGTTAATGAATCTGGAGCGCTGTCCTACTTAGTTACAAGAAAAACAGGTAGGGGGCGCTACACATACAAAACAACAATGGCAGCCCTTACGGATGCAGTGTTTCTGCAGGCGGTACACAGTGAGAATACACTTTAGGACAATATAACGTTGCAGTCAAATTAATAATAATATAATAATAATGATAATAATACACACAAGATTATGTATTACAATGTTATGTGTCTGAAACAATAAGTATGTATATACACACACGATTATGTATTACAATGTTATGTGTCTGAAAAAATAAGTATGTATATTGCCGCTCAGGTAGTTTGGCGTGACTGGCCTGGAATGCTACAAAGTCGTGAGTCGTGGTTTGAAGTCGTGATTTACGTGCTCAAAAACCTGCCTGGAACGCAGCATCAGCTTTACTCTCCACTTGAATATATCAGAACTGTCTAGCAGTGAGATCGACAACAACACAACGTTAACCGTAGGGCTGCACGATTTGGGGAAAATGTCATATTGCGATTAATGAGGTCAATATTGCGATTGCGATATAATAAACAAATGGTTTCATGAGTCAACTTGCTTGGTTCTAAAGTAAAATGCACACACAGATTAGTGATCATTCTGTGTATTAATGTGTATTTCTCAACTCAAACTAGCAACAACAACTAAATGATTGATAACACCTATAATGATCAATAAGCCATTGATGTAAAAATGACGACACCCCCCACATTTTAAACGTTAATTATAGCCATCCAACATTACAGTGATTCCATCAATATAATTGAAAGCTATCAACTTTTAAAATATTTATTAGGCTTAAAAAAAATAACAGCTTTTAAATGAAGTGAACTTCAAACAATCCTCACATAAACCCATAATAAATGCCATATTTACCTGTGCCCTTCCTGTCTTAACAAGTAGGATTGAGGATTTATATACAGATTTATATACAGAAATTGAATAAAGTTATCAAACAGTCTGCGCTGCATGAATTATAAATTATATATAGACTAATCCTTATTAAAGCTACAAAACTTCTTTAGTCAAGAGCAGTGAGTAATTTTGTGTTCCCTTTAGTTCTTTGATTAACTTTACTGACAGAACGCTTTATTCGCTGCTGGCCCTTTAAGAGCAGCCGTTGCTGAGACGCGGATCTCACACGCGCCTCATTTTCTCACAAGCACAACTCTTTTCGTCCATCATAAGACTGCTCTTATGTTATGAAGATAATCGACAAAACGACATTTTGGCATAATTGTGTGTGTTCTTGTTCGTTCAAGCTCGAAAGAGAACTGTATTCTGGCACGCGGTCTGTGCATGCGCATTATACTGCAGGGCTCGAAATTAACTTTTTTTTACCTGGTAGCACTGGTGCTCCCAACTTCAAAAAGTTAGGAGCACCAGCAGAAATTTAGGAGCACCCACCAAATTTGACATTTAGCTCTGCCAGAAGAGCGGAACGACCGGCAGCATTCTGATGATTAAAAGCCTTAATAATCGAACCTGATTTGTTTTCCACACACTTGTCCCTGCATTTTTTTGTGCTTGGCACTCTCTCCTTGTTTAACCAAGCTCTTGCGCTTAAAATTTATTGGTTTTCGGTGGTGGCCGATGGACACTGTCATCCTTTCTTGCCCGATTTTTATTTTTATTTTTTTTATTAAAGCTGTGATTTTACTTCTGTATTTCATAGCTTTGTAAGATAAAATCCTTCTTTGCTAAACCTAATCATCATTTTGGTATACCATCATATCAATATCAAAAACTACAATAATAAAGTAGCATTAAAAAGTTTCTTTTAACTAATTTTCTACCATATACAATTGAATACAATTAGCAGCTAGCTAACAACAACTTGATTTGCACTTTTTGTTTCTGGTTTCACCTCACTCCAGTCTAAACTAAAAGTTTTGGGTTTTTTTGGTAAGTTTTTTTCACATTGTCATATAAATAACCTGAAAATACTGTAGTTTATTAAGGTTAAATCTTCCTAACCACTCTTACTAAAAACAAATGGGGCAAGCACACTTACATTCTCATTTTAAGAGGTGTTCTGAGTAAATGTGGTTTGATTGGTTAACATTAGTTAATGCATTAGGCTAACTAACATGAACCATGAGCAATACATTTGTTACTGTATTTATGAATCTTTGTTAATCTTAGTTAATAAAAAATACAGCTGTTCATTGTTTGTTCATGTTACTTCACAGTGCATTAGGCTAACTAATGTTAACAAATACATCTTTTGATTTCAATAAGGCTACTATTAATGATTAAATTAGCATTAACAAAGATTAATAAATGCTGTAGAAATGCAGTTTATTTATAGTTAATGTTAACTAATGTAGTTAACTAGAGTTTAATAAATTTAACTTTATTGTAAAGTGTTACCGATTTGTTATACACCGATGCAGACGTCTCGTGAGTTCAGTGTTGGACAGATCAGTTGTTTTAACCATTCATTAAATGGAATCAGTTCAAAGGAGTCATTAGTTTGCGAATCGGACGTGTCATTAGCGGACGTGTAGGCTACGGTACGCATTGTTGTGTGATTATCCCAGCAGTTTAGTACATCGCACAAGATTTGTGTCAACACAGAAAACATTTCATCACTGGATAGTTTGTTTTGTTTATTGAAATTGAGGTTTATGTCAGCTGAATGTGCGGAACGCTTTTTTTTTTGTTGCACAATTCACACCCTGGGGGTAATTCAGGAGAAAAATCTCCGAATGCTTCACGTGAAACTTCGGTCTTCTTACCTTTACCATCGTGTCAATTCTCGATTTCGATTAATATGCGTGAGGGAGGGAGAGCAAGACTGTTTGAAGAACAGAGCTGTGAGAGTCTCTCTCTCTCTCTCTCTCTCTCTCTCTCTCTCTCTCTCTCTCTCTCTCTCTCTCTCTCTCTCTCTCTCTCTCTCTCTCTCTCTCTCTCTATCTCTCTATGCTCGTTCTTTCAGTAATATGAGCCCTGTCACAAGCGCAGCCGTCAGTCATCTATCACTCAACGATCAAATAAGGCTTTGGCGGTCGCCAAAAAAATTAAATGCAGGAAAAACCTCGTTTCATCTTCTCTCTTATTCAGCCTTTTAGTCGCGCGGTAGTCAGCTCCCTGTCACGTGACAACGGAGCGCAGCGTAAGTGAATGGGAGTGATTGACAGCTAATATTAACCTATCTAAAATCTGCTTTAAAGTTAGGAACGTAAGGATGAAGTTTGATTGGATGTAATCGTTGGATAGAATGATGGTCCGGCCACCACGTATCAGTGCACATAAGGTACACACTGAGCAGTAATTTGCGAACGTTATGTAGAGAAATAAAAACAGGTCGCACCACAACCATTATTTGCACTCGCACAGATGCTCCCAAATATATATTTAGGTCGCACAGATTAAATTTCAGGAGCATATGCGAGCAAAATGGTCGCAATTTCGAGCCCTGCACTGGCGCGCGTTATTCTGTGAGTCACATTCAGGACATTCACAGGCAGCGCGCTCTTTTGACTTCTTGTCGTGCAAAATGGTTTTTTAGGCATTTGCACGAATAAGAGCGGGATCATGTAACACTAAAGGATGACAAAAAAGAAGAGATGCGGTGTTAATAGCCCTAATTTGTTTATTTCATATAAAATCGCGGCATTTTGCGTTATATAATCGCATAGGTTTGACATCGCGATTACGATTGCGATACGATTAATCGTGCAGCACTAGTTAACCGGAACTTTATTTTTGGTTTCCCTTAAAGGTATAGTTCCTTAGTGAATGTCTCTTACTTGTGGGTCACCACAATTCCATATTTGGTGATAATATAGCATAATAGATTTATAAGCCTCTTCCTTTTCTTTTTCTTTTTTTGTTGTAGGCCAGGAACACCACAAGAGTGACTTTGTACAAAATAAAAGCATTTCAAAACAAACTTCCTGGTTAGACAATAAAAGCACACTAGTGTGATAAACTGCATTTTTTTTTTCCATATTTTGTTGAATATTGACAAAATTATCCACAAATGCTTTTTTCACTCAAAACTGAGGTGCATTTGCTCAGATCAGTGTGGCCTGCGATCATTCAGTTCCAATAAGAAATACAAAACCTGTAGTAATTGAAAGAAAACAAGTTGAAAAAAAGATTGATTCCCATATTTGGATATTGCCATTAACATTGTTACAATTTCCAGATTGGTCTGAAGGAGGAACGCAAAAGCAAAAATAGATGGTGGTGAATGAGCATGAAACCAGCCTGACTTCAGCCCCAGAATTGTGTCATAACAATAACCCAAATAACCACATTATGTTTCACAATAGAAAATTGTCTATTTACAAAATCAAGCAGAACAACCAACATAACCAATCTAACGCCTCAACCAAACTACCTAAACTAAAAGAAAAGTATACAAAAGTACAGCAAGACACGCTAACTCCCTAGCTTAAAACAGGAGAAAAAGTTCAATTGAACAATGAAGAAATAATGATTAAACTAGTAAACTTCAAGTAGGGGAGAGCACAACCTAATGCTTTTTGACTTTCTCAGTTTCTGTAAACCAATAGGGTTCAGAGTATTATTTTTTCCCCCCATTAATTTCACACTTCTAGTACAATTATGTGGTTTTGTTTCATTAATACAGCCAGCGTATACTTTTTTCTTGATTTACCCCGAAATTGTGGAAGTGAAATGTGAAAACATGCCCCATAGGGCAAATATGACAGATTAAAATGTTATCTGATCTAATAAAAAAAATATACAAGACAAGCTAAAATATTTTCTCAATAAAATACAATTATTTACTTTTTCATATAAAATAATGGCATTGTTTAATAATAAAAATAAATAAATTGAGTTTGACAACACACCGCAAAAAGCAGATACAGCATAGTTCAAAACATAATAATTATTAATAATTTCTAAACATTGACTCTGTCTTTATCCAGCTTTTTCTCAATAGAATTTATAAAAGTGTATAGAACAGAATAGTTCTAATAAACATTGTAACGCAGTGTTACAACATGCCCCATCTGCACAACTGGGATTTAGCCTAAACCCGGCGAGTATCTTCTGCTTGTTAGCGAACCATTAAAGAACTATCTCAACTTTTAAATAACAGATTAGAGATTACAATAGTATCAGATTTGTCTAATTCTAAATAAACACAAAATGATCTAGATGACCTACTGCTTCCGCCCAGATTCTGAATGTGCATCCGATGGACACTTTTTTATCCCAGGAGACCACGGGAGAGGATACGTCATAAACGAACATGGAGGAGAACAGGGACGCGGGTGTTTTCAAATGTGAGTATAAATAACCAAAAACACGGTTCCTTGTGTTAGAATCACATTTGTTGAACTACTGTAGAGTGAACTGTTGAAGGTGTAAAGACGCTAGGTAGTATATTTGTGATTTTGCTGTAAAAACACGTTTTATTTTGTATTGCTAACAGGGGCCAAAACAGCAACATAGTGTCGGCCATGATCCGGCCCACATCTGGTACGCATTGAATCCACATATACCAGATGTGGGCCGGATCTGGGCCTATGTTGCTGTCTGGGCATTAAGCACACACACATGGATTTACATAAACCATATATATCTTAAATACGCTTACTAAATGTCTGTTTAACATCTGACAGGAAAATCTTTGAGAAGTATTGCAGATGAGCACGTCACAACATGAAATAGACATTGTGACACATAAAAAATTCATTGTGTATTCATGCATATCTGTCATATTACAAAACAAATTACATTTTGCTTGTTTTACTAAAATATATTTTCAGTAAAAAAAAAAAAAAATCTTCCCCATGGCATCGAAAATGGTAATGAATATCGATATTTTTCAAGGTATTGTACGAAGTTATAAATGACAACACTAGTGTAGTGTGCCATGTCTTAAGAAAGGTTGGGAAACACTGATTTAGATAGTGTGGATCTTATTTCAGCAAATTACCTCTCATGTAATCTGTCCCCGGCTAGTGTTACAACTCATTTGTATTTGTATTTGCCATTGACTCACATAATCTGTGTTTTATTTGTAGTATACAAATGTAGCTACCATGTATCAAAGTTTGAGAGATCTAGCACAAACACCCACTGAGTTACTGATGCTCACTTGTATGCAAATAAAAGAGAAAAACTTAGATGCAAGTTATTTTTGTACTCAAAGATCGCTTATTTTACACTTAAAGTACACTTGAAAATATATATTTTATTAATTAAAAAGTAGGCCAATTTAGGCCCAAGAAGTATTAAAATAGTACACTTACAAGTATAGGGCCTACTACTAGTACATTCATAATAGTACATTTCAAGTATACCTGAAAATAAATTTAAATTTACTTAATACTTAATTTATTTAATAAAATGAACTTGAAATATACTTTTTTTTTAAGGCCAAGCATGCATGTACAAGGCTCTGTGTGTAACAGTGACCACATTTCTACTTCTCTTTATTTACTTCTCTTAACTCAATCCCACTGATGACGAAACGGCCTCCACAAACCCAGGTCAAAGGGAAGAGATGGCCAATGAGACGTTTGTTCCCAGATGTTAACAGAGATATTACAGTAAAGTACTGTAGTACACAATCTACACATACTGAAACATATACCATATACTCAGTCAAAGACTTCATGATTTTCTATTTTGTTGAAGGTGATCAAATCAAAATATCTGAAAAGTACCACTGTAACCAAAATGATTACCTAAAACCTTTTCGATTGGCAGAAGGGTCAAATGCTGAATTCCTGAACTGCAAAAAGTCCTTCACTGGTTGAGGGTGGATTTGTTTTTGTAATAGATGTGTAAAATGGACCCACACCTGTAGTAACACTGTAGCTGTGCAGTGTTGTCACATCGTGTGGCTGTATAAGCACACGATGCAGGAGATCTGAAGAAATACAAATATTTATACACATAAACTCAAACGACTCTGGACGGAACTGACAGAATTTAGGGACAGCATCCGAAATGGCATACTTCCCTACTATATAGTAGGTTGAAAACAGTATGTGACAAAAGAAGTATGTCCGAATTCACAGTGCTCAAAAAAGAGTATGTAAAACGTCCACCGGAGAGGATTTGTGAATGGCAGTGAAGCGATGTAACTGACTGAGGTAGGTCACATGACAATGACAACATGGCGAGTATGTCCGGATGGAACATACTTTTTTAAACTTAACATTCATCCCTCGCTGTTCTGGGTCTCGTGGGGCATCAGCCTCAAGCTCCTAGTACCAACAGCCGTAAAACGAGAGCGTTCCAGTATCGGCTTCTTCCTTACGGCCTAGCATTATCCCCTCGCACTTTCACGGAATGCATGGATTCAGCAGCTTCACTGAGACTCCAGGCATTCGTGTCCTCAAATAAATAGACAACTGGTTAATTCTAGCTCAGTCACAGAAGATGGCAGTATGGTATCGAGATGGCATCCGTGGCCATATAAGGTGTTTGGGGTTGAGGCGTAATGCCACAAAAAGCGTACTGTCTCCCCGAAAGCAAACTACGTTCCTGGGGGTAGTATGAGACTCGCGTAAAATGACTACATGTGAGCTTAAATGTTCAATTCTCTCTATACCTTTATCAACTATAAACTAACTTCACAACTTTTACTTGCACTGATATAGCAAGACTTTTTCTTTTAGTTGTCCTCTTTCATAGACCGTTATTTTCTTCTTGCTGTGTAAATTTGTTTAAATTCTTAATATTTTTTAAATCTCGTAATTTTCTGAAGAGAGAAGTGAATCGCGCTGCTTCTCTCGCGAGAAATTAATCGCAGTTTCACTGATGTCACACCAAAACTCCTAAACTCAGGATCAAAGCCTGAGTTGACAGAGAAAGTTGATGATCAGCATCATGGTACCAACAAAGCCTGGTTGGATTGGTTTGGTTTTGTCAACTACCATCATGGTACAGGCTTCATAACAGGAAGCAGAATCAAAACGAAACAAAGAAAAATAAGCAGACCAGAACATTATCCTGACAGGTGTACTTTATTAGGAATTTCTTCTAGTGCTTCTATTGCAGTTTATCCACATATAGCTAATAAATAACTGAATTGTAAATTGCATAACTCAACTCAAATATTCGCTTATTAAGCCATTTAATAATGTTTGCAAAAAAATACATATTTATTTAACATTCTTTGGTCGTGTTAGAGGTTGCCACTGTGCTCTCCTGAATCTTACCCTTTCATGCATGAATTATGATAACCTCAGTCAGGATTTCTTTCCTATGTGTTTTTATTGCTCTTAGGGCATGAAAAACAAGATTATATATTTTTTTTACACATTTTTTCAAAGAGATTTTCAGGTGTCCACTTGAGTGGACAGCATGCATTTATGGTTTAAACTGAAGAGATACTATATTAAACATAATACAATAATCAAACAGATAAAGTATGTGTATTTAACAAACTAATCAATACAATTATATCAAATCATGTGAAAACTATAAAATATATACAAAAAATATAAATTCGAAATATTGCAAATGCAATTGAACTTCATACAAGTTGCACTTCGTGTATCTTTGATATCAGAACATGAGGACGTGATTCCATCAGAAATTTCTACAGCCTGTCAAGGTACAACAGTGGAAACCACTCAGATGCTCCCTCCAGTGTGCCAGAGTATGTCAATTTACCTTTATTAGCTGATAATTCTGATTATGTTCAAGATAGACACATTTCTAGCATAGGCCTCTTCTGAGAAAACCTAGCGATACGTATTTTTCAATCTCATCTGAAATTAGCAGTGTTGGGGCATGCATAACGCATTCAGATTACTTTTTTGATGTTACAAGTAAAGTAATGTGTCACAAGTAACGTGCATTACATAATCAGATTTGTTATAATGTTACGAGTAAAGTAATGTATTACAAGTAACATGTACTACCTAATCAGACTACTTTTCGATCTAACAAGTAAAGTAATTAATTACAAGTAATGTGCATTACGTAATCAGATTACTTTTTGTTGTTACGAGTAAAGTAACGCATTACAAGTAACATGCATTACGTAATCAGATTACTTTTTGGTGTTACGAGTAAAGAAAAGCATTACAATATAGTACATTACGAAATCGGATTACTTTTTGATCTAACAAGTAAAGTAATGCATTACAAGTAACATGCATTACGTAATCAGATTACTTTTTGATGTTACGAGTAAATACATGCATTACAAGCAACATTCATTGCGTAAACAGATAACTTTTTGATCTAACAAGTAATGCATTACATAATTAGATTACTTTTTTGATGAAATGAGTAAAGTAATACATAAGTCACATAAATTATGTAATCACATAACTTTTTTCGATGTCAATGAAATTAACATTCTAATAATACAAATACATTTATTTACAGTTAAAAAACGTCACTGCAGATTAAGTATTTTCAAAAACAATATTCACAGTATAAGTATGAATTGTAGCTGAAATATAGCCATTGATGCATGAGGTCCACTATAGTGGACAGGTGATTAATTAGATTTTTCTCCCAATCTAAAATCAAAACTTGGAAAATTTTACTGTCATATGACTCATTAGATATTGCTTGATGCTGCAATATTTTTTTTACCTACAAGAGTCTCCTAGGATAGAAGGAATGGGTGGATATTCCGGAGCAACTTGGCATGTCTGACTGACCATTGGCCATCTTGGTTTGGAGGGGGAAAAATCGAAACACAACGGCTTGCAACTTGGTTGCAATGTATAGGATGATCCACCAGGGTCCACTGAAGAGATTGATGTGCAACTTTGCCATCAAAACCCTTGCAAATTCAAGAAAATGCTTTTTTAATAGCTGTCCACTGTAGTGACCACTATGCATGAAAGGGTTAACAGGTTTTTGGATAATGTTTGCTAAGTTCTATTTTATTATGCACATTGATAAACAAAATAACATGTTACTAAGTTAAACTATTGACTGAGTTGAGTTTACATGCTAACAAACAGATTAGTTTAACTAATGTACAGTCGTCCCAGATCAGTTTTAGCAAAATACATTTGTGTGAAAATGATTGGCTTGTATATTTTCTCACATAGAAAGAAATTGAGGACAGATGATCGGAAGATAGGTGTTAATTGTTTTTGTTTTTTTAAATATTTTCAAATAAGTCATATTGGCTTATGGATATTTTTTATTGAACACATACTATTATATATTAAATAATATATTTATATAATGTTTCATCTTATTCTGTACTTAGTGCAAAATAAATATATAAATATTAAACTGTAAGTATGATGTTAAGTTCACTTAAACAGACACTATTGACACTAGTTTTTTACAATCACTTTGTCACTATTTTCAGAACCTTGATATCATTTTTCACAACTCTAGACACAAAACTCACAACCAATAATCAAAATGCACATTTTTCAAAACTATAAACCCTTTTCTCAATTACTTGGATACAATACACATAAAACTTAGATCATTTGTTCATTCTACAAAAATCACCTGTTCAATATGATACTTAACATCAAAGTACTACTATTTCAAAAGGCAATTCACACATTACATTTCAAATGTGTGTCTATTCATTTGCTTACAATGATCTAACTATCAATTGATACAACTGCTCAAAATGATAAGTAACTGTTGCATTACTCTTAATGCATAGTTGTATGGAAACAGACAAACAATCTTCCATGTTTACAGTAAATCATGAAACTTTCAAGATAACGAGATTCATAATTTGTCACCAATTAGCGTGGAGCATGAACCAATTAGACTACAATATCCATGGATGTAGCCTAATGTTTTATCATACTGTAATGCCTATGGTCCCAAATACTGTACCACCTTTTCAGACTATTTACAGTATTGACAGTACTGCACTGTATAGATGCAGGCCCTTGTAATTGATTGTCCAATTCTGCCAACTCGTTACTGATGATTGAGTGCATATTGTGGAATGAGTATATAAAGAGTTGATTGGGATCCAATTGCGAGAGCATAGTGATACGTAACATGGAGCCGGCAGGTGATCCAGGTCACAATGGAGGTCAAACAGTGGTGGGAGGAAGATGTGTTGGTCAAAGGAATGGCAGGGGACAGGCACCACTTTTGAGAGGTTGTCGTGGGCCTTGTTTGAGAGGTGTGGGGGAACGTGGTAGAGGACAGGCACCACTTTGAGAGGTGGTCGTGGGCCTCGTTTGAGAGGTGTGGGGGAACGTGGTAGAGGACAGGCACCACTTTTGAGAGGTGGTCGTGGGCCTCGTTTGAGAGGTGTGGGGGAACGTGGTAGAGGACAGGCACCACTTTGAGAGGTTGTCGTGGGCCTTGTTTGAGAGGTGTGGGGGAACGTGGTAGAGGACAGGAACCACTTTTGAGAGGTGGTCGTGGGCCTCGTTTGAGAGGTCTGGGGGAACGTGGTAGAGGACAGGCACCACTTTTGAGAGGTGTGGGGGAACGTGGTAGAGGACAGGCACCACTTTTGAGAGGTGTGGGGGAACGTGGTAGAGGACAGGCACCACTTTTGAGAGGTGGTCGTGGGCCTCGTTTGAGAGGTGTGGGGGAACGTGGTAGAGGACAGGCACCACTTTGAGAGGTTGTCATGGGCCTCGTTTGAGAGGTGTGGGGGAACGTTTTAGAGGACATGCACCACTTTTGAGAGGTGGTCGTGGGCCTCGTTTGAGAGGTCTGGGGGAACGTGGTAGAGGACAGGCACCACTTTTGAGAGGTGTGGGGGAACGTGGTAGAGGACAGGCACCACTTGAGAGGTGTGGGGGAACGTGGTAGAGGACAGGCACCACTTTTGAGAGGTGGTCGTGGGCCTTGTTTGAGAGGTGTGGGGGAACGTGGTAGAGGACAGGAACCACTTTTGAGAGGTGGTCGTGGGCCTCGTTTGAGAGGTGTGGGGGAACGTGGTAGAGGACAGGCACCACTTTTGAGAGGTGTGGGGGAACGTGGTAGAGGACAGGCACCACTTTTGAGAGGTTGTCGTAGGCCTCTTTAAGAGGTGTGGGGGAACGTGGTAGAGGACAGGCACCACTTTGAGAGGTGGTCGTGGGCCTCGTTTGAGAGGTGTGGGGGAACGTGGTAGAGGACATGCACCACTTTGAGAGGTTGTCATGGGCCTCGTTTGAGAGGTGTGGGGGAACGTTTTAGAGGACAGGCACCACTTTTGAGAGGTGGTCGTGGGCCTCGTTTGAGAGGTGTGGGGGAACGTGGTAGAGGACAGTAGGGCTGGGCGATAATTCGATCTCGATACGGGATCGCGATAAAATTTTGAACGATTTCGATAATATGCTTGGGACATATTATTCGATATCACATGAAAAAGTAAGCGCAACAACAACAGTATCAGAGTCTGCCGTATGCCGGTAGGACACGCCCACTTCTCAGCGAGCAGCGTGGCTACAGTAAACAGAAGGAGACAGAGAAAGGGAGAAAATTTTGGAAAAAGGAGAAAAAATGAGCGCAACTGAAGTTGAGGACAGCGAAAATAATGCCGAACATGAAGGCGACATCACTACATCATTCGAGACCGAAGACATTGTTGAAAAAAAAGGTAACACGACGGCAATTGTGTGGACGTGGTTTGGATATGGCAAAAACGACCAGGAACAGGCGAAGCCAGTCTGCAAAATATGCCGGCGGTTGGTACCAGCCAGGACGGGGAATACAACCAATCTTTTCCATCACCTGAGACGGCATCACCCCAGTAATTACTCTGAGAGTGTGACTCTGCGGGCTCAAGCTGGCACGACACCTCACGCACAGCCAAGCAAGACCACTACGTCGCCTTTTAGCATTGCTAGCGGGAGACAACAATCCATCCAGTCGTGCTTTGCAGCCATTGCCCCGTATGAAAAAAAAATCAAAGAGGAGCAAAAATATAGCTGTTACAGCTGTTAGTTTATATACAATGTTTCAGTAAGTAAAAGTTTGTATTATTGTATAAAGGGAGATGACTCATGTTAGCAATTACAAATGATGTGCACAACCTTTTATTTTTGCATTTTTCAATACCTCCAAAAAATCTCTGGGAGGTAAACCAGTATAATAGTATTATAGTGGTTTAGTTTTTGCATTTATTTTGTCTTTGTTTAGCACTTGAATGTGTCAGGGTGTGACCCACATGCTTACTTAGTTTGGTTTTGTGCTGCCTCTACAAATATTTGAGATTATTATTATTTAATAATTGTGTTTTAAGTTGTTTAAATAAGTTGTTGTTTACAAAATATATATTTTTTTAATAAATTGAAAAGTGACCACTGACCAGTCACTTACTAGTTTGCACTTGTTTGAAAGCATATAAAACTCTGTATGAGTGAAAGAGCGCTGCTATGAATTTTATTTTGCCAGTTGTGGGCCCTGCTGCTCTTGACCAATGGAAAGATTCATACAATGTGGGAGTGTAATGTGAATCCTTTGTCTGCATGAAGACCTTAACAAAAATATTTTGTGCTCATTATTGGAAGGTATATTGTTTAATTTTTTATGTTATTAAACTTTATTCGAAAGTTTCAGTGAATCTCTTATTTCTTCAAGCTTCAGGATATCCCTTACACTGGCAACATCTGCAAAAACTACATATCGTGATAAGAATTGAGATCGATCAATATGGAAAAACATATCGTGATAAAAAAAATTCCATATCGCCCAGCCCTAGAGGACAGGCGCCACTTTTGAGAGGTGTGGGGGAACGTGGTAGAGGACAGGCACCACTTTTGAGAGGTGGTCGTGGGCCTCGTTTGAGAGGTGTGGGGTAACGTGGTAGAGGACAGGCACCACTTTTGAGAGGTGGTCGTGGGCCTCGTTTGAGAGGTGTGGGGTAACGTGGTAGAGGACAAGGCCACGGACCAAGACAGCGGCAGCAACAGCATATAGTGTCCAATGAAATTCGGGCAATAGTTGTAGACCATGTTATAAATCATGGCATGACAATGACTTCAATGATACAACCAAACCTCAGAAGGTCAACCGTGGCCTCAATAATCAGAACTTTCCGCAATGAGAACCGGTAAGTTATCAGCATGCACTAAACTTTATGCATTGATTCAAAAATTCTACATTGTACAGTAATCTCTAAATCTCTTTCCAAAATGTATTTGTATGCTGATGACAACCATCACAAATTCATATATTTGGATGAGGCAGGTTTTAATCTGGCCGAGACAAGGAGGAGAGGTTGGAATTTTATTGGCCAGCGGGCAACCATCGAAGTACCTGGACAACGTGGGGCCAACATTACCATGTGTGCGGCTATATCAGAAGATGGTGTGGTGGGACGCAGACCTCATATTGGACCATATAATGTAGCTCTCCTTGTCACCTTTCTTGATGAGCTCGATCAGGTTTGTAGAGCTGAATGTGTGACCTATGTCATTGTGTGGGACAATGTCAGGTTCCATCATGCTCATGTGGTGCAAGCATGGTTTCAGGCCCATGCTCAATTTACCACCCTGTTTTTACCCCCATACTCTCCCTTCCTTAACCCGATTGAGGAATTTTTCTCCGCATGGAGATGGAAGGTTCATGATAGGCACCCTCATGAACAAGTCACTCTTCTCCTAGTCTCAGCCTCAGACGTCATGCCCACGGAACGTTGGCTAAACGTCTGATGCATATGGTACACTTAACTGGAAACACTTCAGGAATGTCGAAGTCGTCATCTGATTGGTTGAATTTTATCAGATTTCCGGGGGGCGCGAGTGTTGCGTTTATTTTCGGTCCGCCTGGAAACAAAGCGCAGACGTGTGATTGCGGAAGAAAAACTGTTGTGTTTACATGAGTGACAATGAGCATTTATCGAGATCAGCTAAACGTAGGTTTCTCAAAAGTATGCAAGGTTCACGGCATAGACTCTTTAAGAGATGTCCAGGAGTTTTGTTTGAGGCACTTAGTGGAGACAAAAAGAGATATTTTGGCCTGTTTGCTGACAGGATTTGGGAAGAGTATTATTTTCCAAGCCTGGCCAACCCTTTGTCAGCATTTAGAAGGATTCCCAGCTGATCCAATTTTACTAGTTGTGTGTTTTTTACCAATTTTCTATCTATTATGGAAGATCAAGTGAAGTACCTAACTGCGAAGGGGATATCAGCCGCGTTTGCGGGCAAACATGAAACAACAGACGCTGACATTGGAGCTGGCCGATTCAGTATTGTGTTCGGTTCTCCAGAATTGCTTGTGGGTGTTAAAAAGTGGAGAGATATGCTTCAAACAGATGTTTACCGTGAGCGTCTCATCGGTATGGCTGTTGATGAAGTGCACACCATTGTTCTATGGTAAGTAATGGTATGTCTTGTCTTACTGCACATGTCATTTATATGCAACTTCAGTCGTACAACTTCTTTGGAAACACTATTGTACCTCATTAGTACACTTTGGCAAGATGTGCAGATCGCCAAACTTGTGTCATGAAGAACGCCAACAAACTCCTCCAGCACAATAGTAAATTCAGCTTTGTCTTTAGAGTCGTGTCCACGAAATAATCTGTGTTTGTTAGTTTTAGATGTTTTGAAGGTCTCTGAACAAAGTCTGCATACGTTTCCTACTGATTTACTCTGTGTTTTGATCAGATGTGGTACTGCAGACGCCATTGTTGTTATACGTGCACGAACAGATCGATGACTTACTGCTTGTTTTCTTCCCCTTCTTTGATTTTCTATGCTGACTGACTTGTTGCACGCCGGTCTGTTGTTGTGGGGACATTTCCACGCCCCGAAACGTGACGCTGAACGAAACGAACTGTAATTGGTTGTTTGACATGTCGGTCAAACGGCCTTATTGGCGGGCCTTGGCCAAAGAAAGCTGCTATGAATTCCAGACCTTCAGCCGTCAGTCTGAAGGTCTGGCAACGCGAGACTACTCTTCTCCAGGCCATGGATGACGCCTGCAATGACATCACAGCAGACCAGTGTCAGGCTTGTATTCGCCATGCCCAAAGGTTTTTTCCAAGATGTTTGGCTAATGAAAACATCCATTGTGATGTAGATGAGAACCTGTGGCCAAATCCACAACACAGAGTTGATGACAATGTAGAAGTACAATAATCACTATGTGTAAATAATTCGATATGTGGCTGGTTAAGGATGAGTGCTACCAGAATGGTGTGTCGATTAGAACACAGGAATGAGTCCAGGAGTTAATTCTCAATTGATTTATTGCCATTTGCTTTCTTTCTTCATTATCCCATTTCCTTAATATGGCTTTACAATTGCTGCATATTGCTGGTGTCTACAATCAAACAAAGTTAACTTTACTGATACAAATTACAATAATAATAATAATAATAATAAGTAGACATTCACAAAACCATAAAGAAAATCTTTAACCAAATTAAACAAATCAACAGTTATCAAATTAATATCAATACAAAGGATTTAAATAAACTTACAAAGTCATAGACGCAGCAAACACATGCAGCAAGCAGAGGAGCAAACAGTCAGCACAAAGAGAGACACACTAGTGAGGTTGATTGGTAATTATCCTCAGGTGAAGAGAGTTCCCAGAGGTGGGCGTGTCTCCCAATAGAGTGACTAATTGGGATTTTTAACAGCCGCCCCCAAATATGATAACATTTGTCCAAAGAAATCCCACTCATACAGTAGGATCAGGGGGAAAGGCAGGAAGAACGATTAATCGGCTAACTGGACGGATAACATGTTTGCCATTTATGATGATCTCAGCAACTCTAATACAGCCATCAGAACTGGGCAGGACCGTAGAGACTGTACCTATGGGCTAGGAACTACGAGGGAGCTGGGAATCCATCACCATGACCACAGCATAAGGCGAGAGAGAGGAACCACCCGTTTTCCACTTCTGACGGGACTGAAGGCTTGGGAGATAATACTTGATGAAGGTACCCAAAACCTGTCAGCAAGGATTTGACTGTGTCTCCACTTCCCATGGGTCAAGAGCTCAGAGTCAGCATACATTCCTTGTGGAAGGGACGCGTCTCGCCGCCCCATCAGAAGAATATTTGGCCTTATGGCATCCGTGTCCAAGATGTTCGATGACACGTAGCCAAGGGGTTTTAAATTCATTATCTCTTCAACTTCTATAATTACAGTGTAGAGGACTTCCTCGGTCACAACTTGAGTTCCCAAATTGACACGCAAGGCATTTTTAATAGACATCACCTCACGTTCCAACATTCCTCCAAAGTGAGCAGCATGTGGCAGATTGAATGAGAACTTGATCTGCTGTTGTGCCAGTTTCTCTTGAAGTGTAGGGGCAAGTAGAGCGTAGGCTTCTCTGAGCTCCCTTTCGCCACCTCGGAAATTCGTGCCCTGGTCGGATAGGAGTTCATAAGGGCGCTCTCTCTGGGCTACGAATTGCCGAAAGGCTAGGAGGAAATGGTCAGTGTCGAGACTAGACAGGAGCTCAAGATGGACACATCGGGTAGTCTGACAAAAAAGAATGCCCCATCTCTTCTCATGCCTTTGGCCTATCTCAATGGTGAAAGGGCCAAAACAGTCCATACTAGTTGACCAGAAGGGGGGCTTATGGAGACAGAGTTTAAAGGCAGGCAAGTCAGCCATGCGAGGAACAGAGGAAGAGCTTTTCCATTTCATAAAATCTACACATGTTTGCTGAACCCTCTTAACAGCTTGACAGCCACATAAGACCCAGTATTTCCGCCGAAGATGGGCAAACACTCGTTGTGGCCCAGGGTGGTGCAAGAAGGAATCAATTTCCAAGATGATCAGTGAGGTAATATGATTCTTAGGGTCCAAAACAGTTGGATGGAAAATATCAGGCTCAAGATCCTCACTCTGACAGAGTCGGCCGCCCACTGATGCTGATGCTCCTGAGGCAACCTGATGCTCTCGGAAACGGATGAGGACTCCAAGCAAGGAAGGGCATAACGTTGGACCTGGCAACAGGTAAGCATTAAGGGTTTCACTCTGGTACTGGTAAGAACAATTGAACACAAGGCAATGTTTGCCATTGTGCTCCACTAAATGATGGGGTATATACCAGGACTCATGACTTTCTCCCACTTCCCATGAATTCAGTTTCTTAACATATCCAGCATCAATGAGTTTTGGATCTCCTGCTCATAGATGACTGCACGCTCTGGATTCTTTGACAACTGTCACTCAATGTAACGTAAAGTTGGCAGGGCTACTTCAGGGGGCGCCTGCAATAAGGGGATATTTTTGACTGAGCAAAGGAGTGGCATATCTCTGTATTCCATTAATCTCATGGCGCTCTGTTTGTTGTTCTATGCACTTAAAGGCTTGCTGACCCTGCTTGGACCTGGTAACAGCTTTAGGATTCTTAGAATTGGAAATATGTCGATCTGCCGCAATCGTTCCACATCCCTCTGTAACTGGTCTTTGTCAAGCGAAGTGAGAAAAAGACACTGGACCAGAGAGGTCGGACCGTGCAACGTCCATCCTAAGCAAGTATGCAGGGCAACTGGACTTCCAGGGGGGCCAAATCTCACACATTCCGTAGAGCACAAGAGATGAGAATGGTCTGCACCCACCAACAGCAATGGTCTGATCTTATGGAACTCCTGCAACGGCAGGCCTTGGAGGTGCTGATAATGTCTCTGCAGAGTGGTGATAGGGTAAGTCTGCTCAGGTAGATCTAGTTGCTTAGCAGTGAAAGCATCTTTGATTTCATATTTCCTCTGTTGTTGGGAAGCTGATGAGATTGAAAATGACACTGTAGCACCCACAATTTTCTCTGTATCTTGCTTGATTGTGCGCAAGATTAAGGTCTCAGCCGCCCCATGGAGGCCTAAACTCTCTGCAGCAGATGACAGGAGCATGGTTCTTTCTGAACCGTCGTCCAGAATAGCATAGGTCTCCAGAGATTTCCCGTTATGAGTCAAGACAACTCTTACCACCTTCAGGAGTACCGAATTAAATCCACTGGACCTACTCAGATAGAGAATTTGTTGTTCACTTTTACGGGTATTCACTTCATGCAGGATTCCTAAATGCCGAACTTTGCATTGGGGGCAGCCTTTCTTTAAATTGCAGTTAGATGAACGATGAGAACGTCCACACCTCCAGCAGCGGCCGTTGTCCATAATCCACTTTTCCTTGGCTGCTGCATCAAATTCCTGAAATTCAGGACACCGATTAAGATGGTGAGCTTGACTGTTACAGAAAGCACAGGATGGGAATGCAGATTCACTGGAGGATTTCACACAAGGATTAGTGCTTTGATTCTGGATGTGATCTCTAGCACTCTCTTCCTGACTTACACCCTGAAAGAAAGTGGCGGTAGAATGATCTCTGGCCAGTGGTCCTGAGACCCTCCGTAATGACTCACTCACTTGAACAGCTAAACTTTGACATTCTGCTTCCTCCTCTAGCCAGTTTGCAAAGTCTATCAGATTATACGGCACATCTGGTCTTAATAGTCGGGTTTGTCTGGCAAAACTGGCAACCTGGTCAGCGGGGAGCTTACTAAGCAGCTGATGGACATGGGACGCACAGGCCAGCTCCTTTGCACCTTCGTCATGGCCCCAAGACTGAAGCATGCCTACCAAAGCTCTAATACGTACGGCAAACTGACTGAATCCTCGAGAATCTCCAGAGCGAATAGTTGGAAGGTTCTGGACAGAAGTAATTTCTCTTAACACCAGATGGTGTGGTTGGCCGTACCTCTTCTGAAGAGCTTTTAAAGAAGTAGTGTAAGGCTGTGGATGATGAGCATAAGCGAGGGCAAGATGACGGGCTGAATCCAATTTCAAGTGATCAAGAAGAATATGATATTTATACTGCTCATTTTCCTCAAGTGGCAATAAGTTCTCCAAAGCCATATTTAACATTGCAAACTCATGAGGGTCTTCTCTCCTAAAAAACGGAAATGAAGGCCTCTCGTATGCTGACCTTCTGAGCTGAGCAGGGGGCACTGATGTGTAAGACACAGGAACTGATGACTGGGCTGGAAGACAGTAGTGAGCAGCTGTCGTAGAATAAACCCTACGGGAAGAATGCACCCGATCAGTAGGTGCTTCATGAAACTGGGACGCCGAGACTGTGGGAATCATATCAGCAACAGACTGGCACTGAACATTTCTAGGATGACTGACTGCATACTCTTCTAGGTGCCTATCAGGATCAACTAGTGCTGGGCCCAGAGGCAAATGGTGAGAACTACAAGCAGGCATGACTATGGGGTAGGAAGCAAGAGCTGTCACTCTAATCGGTGAGGCTGGTACAGGCCCGGGAGGAGCCTGAGGAGATTGTCGTGCGGCAGCTATTGGAGCTCCATACTCTGGATGGACAGGTAGGGCGTATGGCAGATCAGGGAAAGGATAAGGGAAATACGGATGCCTGAATACTCCACCGTTTTGAACATAAGCTGGGTAAGTTGACATTGGCGGCAGCATCCATGGAGGGCATAAAGGGCCTGGAAAGTAGAAAGCATTCCCTGGCATTTGACTATATTGGAGGGCATCACTCCTCGCTAACTGAGGGTCACTAGGATGAAGTCCTGGATGACCAAAATCGTAGATTTGAGATAAGTCTTGATTAACACCTTGTGGCTGATTCAGGTAATATGGAATCGGATTCACATTCATTGGGTGTCTTAAAGTTGAGTTCCTCTGACAAGGAACTGGTGGCTCAGGACGTGCATGAACATTTAGACCTGCATGCATGTCCGGTGGTTCTCTACTAGGTCGGGCAGAGGGTGTGGGAATCATAGATGCCGGTGGAGATGGAAGAGTGCTTTGTCTACTCAACCTTGATGGTGAGGGGGGAGGCAGGCTTTGTATCTTTCCCGAATGTTGACGCAGACATTCTCCTAGCTCCTGCACAAGGGATGTCCTAAAGTCCACTCTACCGCCCATCTCTCAGGAGATTCAGCACGCAAGCTTTGTGAATCAGAATTAAAGGAAGAACATTCACCTTGGTCCTGCATATTCTTCATCATTTCTCCCAAATTCATCAACATGCCTTTCATCTGTTTGACCTCCTCGGTCAGAAACTTCACATCAGTGTTTTCAGGTGGTAGCAGGGTTTCTGGATTTACTCCTCCTTGTAATTGACCTCGAACATTTGTAGTAGAAGAGTGGGGATGTACCATTTCATAATCCTGATGCCACACAGGAGGCCTCACATACCTAGTTGAACCCTTCAGCTTCCCAGGGTTATCTTCTGACTCCATTCCAGCAGCCTCTCCGGCTCGAAGGACCATGTAAATAATTCGATATGTGGCTGGTTAAGGATGAGTGCTACCAGAATGGTGTGTCGATTAGAACACAGGAATGAGTCCAGGAGTTAATTCTCAATTGATTTATTGCCATTTGCTTTCTTTCTTCATTATCCCATTTCCTTAATATGGCTTTACAATTGCTGCAAATTGCTGGTGTCTACAATCAAACAAAGTTAACTTTACTGATACTAATAATAATAATAATAATAAGTAGACATTCACATAACCATAAAGAAAATCTTTAACCAAATTAAACAAATCAACAGTTATCAAATTAATATCAATACAAAGGATTTAAATAAACTTACAAAGTCATAGACGCAGCAAACACATGCAGCAAGCAGAGGAGCAAACAGTCAGCACAAAGAGAGACACACTAGTGAGGTTGATTGGTAATTATCCTCAGGTGAAGAGAGTTCCCAGAGGTGGGCGTGTCTCCCAATAGAGTGACTAATTGGGATTTTTAACACTATGTCTATTGTATTCTCTCTACTACAGTACTTTTACAGAGATGTATTTACGTTACATGTAGTACCCTAATGAAACCTGTATCACCTATTTTGTTCTACAATATTTAATGATTGTACGAACAATGACACAGTGAAACTATCGGTTGCTTGTGTGTGGGTGATCTATAGTTATGTTTCAATGGTATTTCACAGTAAATTGTTTTTTTGAACCAATAATTGTCCAAGTGCAAGATTTCTTTAAAAATGCGAATGCACAATGCAATGTTTTGAACATTGGACAGCCTGTGTTACAAATGATAACAGTTTTGTGTCTAGAGTTTTGAAAAATGACATCAAGGTTCTGAAAATAGTAGCAAAGTGATTGTAAAAACTGTAAAAAAAAACTCAATATACTTTAATGCCTACTTAAAACTAAGAAGTTGACTGGAAAAATTAGCAAACTAACAGTATAGATTTACTTGTAGTACAGTTGTGCAATATATATAGAAAAATATTGAACTGAAGTACACTTACTTTTATAAACTAAAAACACACTGTGCGTGTGCGTGCGTGCGTGTGCGCGTGTCTTTCTTTACTTCTCTAAACTTCACACCACCAAAGATGAAACCACAAACCCAGATCTAGGGAAAGAGATTGGCCAAAAGGTTTTCCATGGTAGAGAGTGGTTTTGTTGCAATTGACCCTTGCCCCAGAAGCGGAAGTCGTCACAGTTGGGTAAACATCTGTAGCGGTGAATGAGAGTCTACAATTTGCTCATATAGCAAAAGAAACTCCACAATAGTGTTTTCACAACTTTCAAAAAGAGGAAAAAAAAAAAAAAATAGAGGGGGATTGATAACAGCAGTCAGAAGACAGAGAGATGTCAACTTTACCGTCACTCCCACAGCAGCTGTATTAGAAACACCCTCACAACAGGGTTAACTAGGTTTTTGTAATTTGATGCAAAGATAATATACTAAAAAGTATAGTGTTATAAATGTACATACATTTAAATAAATATATATATATATATATTTAAAAAAAGGATTTATGATGCTGATGACCATTAAAACACATCATCAGAGTCTGTGAAAGGAGTCCATGAATGCATAAACTGGATTCCCACACAGACGGTTTCAGTCACAAGATTGTGACTTACTAAAATTGTAGCTTTAAGGTGTGCTTAATTCTGTAAGAATTATGTTTCTTCTAGTGCTTTTAATACAATTCAAGCACATTTTTTAGCTCGTACATTACTGTAGGATTGTCAAAAGAAAGTCAATCCTTAATTTTTTTAAAACTTAATGGTACCAGTCTTTCTGCAGTACTGGTAGTGTTGAGTATCAGGTCAATCCAGATAAGCACTGCGGTTTCACTTTATTTTGATGGTCCCTTTAACACATTCAGTTGACTATAAGTAACGTTGCACCGACATCTCTACTAACTCGAGTGTTAGTAGAGTATTAGTAGACTGGTAGGGTTAGTGATAGAATAAGTTGACATGTAGTTGGAAAGTTCACAATAAAGAGTTGGCAGATATCAAGCAGACAGTCTACTAATACTCTAATGAGAGTTAGTTGACATGTAGTTGCAAAGTTACTTATAGTCAACAGAATGTTCAAAAGAGACCATCAAAATAAAGTGTTATTTGTTTTGCATCAGAAAGTATTGTAGCCAATCACAGACATGTTGAGAATGTGAATGCAACGACCGATCTCTTATTTAGAACCAACAGAGTATAATGACGAAGTAAATAAGAGGTTCATTGTTTGCTTTCTGTATAGTATTCTTAAGTTGAATAAAGTTTTATTTTTCATGCTGCCAAGTACACACTTCGAAATTTCAGGAGTCACAACTGTATTAAAATGAGAGACTGAATCTCAAAACTGTGATGTTTACCAACGGACGAGATGAAAAAATGGTGTCAAAACAGATTGTTATTTTGTGTGATGTTTAGTCAGCCCATCAGTGTGTGCTATTAATTAGAGAATTTCTCTTTTATTGACTTTTATTGAACAGTTAAGAAAACAATAAACATACTGTACATAATAAAAAGTCTTCACAATCTTAAGTTGTGTGTCACTCAAAAAGTAAAACAGCATTTTGGTCATCTGTTTTTATATAAGCTTCATACTGTCATAAGTCAACCCTTCCTTCCAACGCATGTATTATGACCATGGAAAACTGTATGAAAAGAACTGTTGTCTCACATGCTCATTTTTACTTGTGAATCCTTTGTTGTGATCTTATTGGCTGTTATGTTCTGTAGGGGTGTTCAAAAAATGCTTAAAAACATGAATGCTATTCCTGAACTTTGCAGAAGTGCTCTAAAGCTGTGAGCGCTTCTCTCCTTTACGGCAATGAAGACTATTGTGTTCACTTTTCTGGTTGTGGCTGTGGGTGTGTAGATCTCTCTTATTAGTCATTATTCATGACAATTGTTTGTTTATGCCTACACTGATATGTATTATAGATAGTCTTTAGCATTAATATTAATAAAAGAACAATTAATTTTTCAATGAAGTTTACAGCACAGGTGATAAAATCATTGGAGGTTATGAATGTTCGCCCCACTCCCAGCCCTGGCAAGTGTACCTTACTGATAAGCATTTCTCGTGTGGAGGATCTTTGATTAAAAAAAGATGGATTGTGTCTGCAGCTCACTGCAACTTCGAGTGAGTATATAACCTCCCTTTTTAACCTTTATTTTTTAAAAACATGTTAAAACTACTTTACCATCAAACTACCTTTTCCCTGAAGAGTACCCTTTTAAGAAATCAATTAGCAACAGGTTGTTATTGTTTACCATTTCTGAATGTGTACTTAAAAAAAAATCCTAATTTCTAAAGAAAAAGAAAGGCTGTCAAAAAAAGTTACACATTCTGTACTATAATAAAAATGAGAGTACGTTGGTCTACCAACCATTGGCATCCAGCTCAAATTTGGAATATTTTAGTTTTGAAACAAATTTACATTTGTGTACAGTATTTAAATATGCCTATTTTCTGGCTTCAATAAATAATCACACTTTTTTTATTATTATTATTCAGCATACTAATGCAGGATTTTTGTTGTCTGTAATTGTCTTGCCGTAACCATTATGTCTCTTAGACTAGGTAAAACCTATTTAAGACTATATACAGACCAAATATGTAGGTAGGCAATATTCTGATAAACATTATATTAGGGCTGAGTAAAATATGAGTTTCTTTTTTCAAATAGACGCCAACTCGTTGTCCACCTGGGAAAGCACAACTTGGCTGTTACTGAAAACAAAGAGCAGCTGATCAATGCAGAGAAGGTGATTCGTCATCCAAACTATAATGGTCAGACTCTTAACAAATGATATCATGCTGATCAAGCTGAGAAAGCCTGCCCTCTTCAACAAGAATGTGAAGCCGATCCGTCTGGCAACCAACTGCTCTTCTGCAGGGGAACAGTGCTTGGTTTCTGGATGGGGCAAAACTGGAGGTGAGATGGCTGAGTAATGAAAATCTTCTTATACTTTTATATAATATATTAAACATGCATTGTCATTATACAAGTTTTAGCACTGTTCATATTCTTTTTCCAGCTCACACTGCTTCCGTCCTGCAGTGTTTGAATCTGCCTGTACTCTCAAGTGTGCAGTGTAGGGGAGCATATGGTGCAAAAATAACTAAAAACATGTTCTGCGCCGGATTCATGGAGGGAGGCAAAGACTCGTGTCAGGTATGTCATTGACTTAGTCCACTTTATATGTGTTTGAAATTTTTATACAAACCACAATTTTGTCCTTTTCATTTTCCAATTTTCTTCTCAGGGGGATTCTGGTGGCCCTGTAGTGTGCAAGAGGAAACTGAAAGGTGTTGTTTCCTGGGGTAAAGACTGTGCTAAACCAGGCTTTCCTGGGGTTTATGCTGAGGTGTGTCGCTACACTGACTGGATCAAATCCATCATAGCTAATAACTAGCTCTTTGTTCAGACTGGTCGGTCCTTTACAAGTAAATTTTCCTAATTATCTGTAATTAAATTCAGTTTGAAACGTGTATGTGTTTCTATCTTTTATTTTTATATGGGCATTGTTTTTAAGCATTTTTTAATCAGGGTTGCTCCCCACCCCTGTGCTGCTACTGCTAAAATTAAGTACCCCATCATATTGGTCTGCAAAGTCAAATGGAAAACATTCGAAGCCTCCGAGTATCGACAACAAGGCCATCAGAAGATCTAATTTCTTACATAGCTAGTCGACTAAAATTCCTATTACAATGTTAGAATGTTATGTCTAAAGGCTGACAGTCAATCACATCTGTTGCCTCGTATGCACAGGCTTTGTATTGTCACAGAAACACTGTGTTGACAGTATAGACTGTTTCAGCAAGGGAACAAATGTCAAATAGTGACTAAAAACACGACAATTGTAGAAGTGACCGTTTCATTCTTACTTTTATAGTCTGAAAAGTCTGTTCAGTATAAACTTGACAACAGTCGGCAATAATTATGAACAATGTGAAACGTAAAGCAAGTTTACCCGTGGTTTAGAATGACTTTGTGAGAACTTTGTAAGTGTACAGACCGTTTAATAAGAAGATATTTAATGAAGACAGTCCACTTCGTGTATACAGACAGGAGCCATCTTTGGAAAACAGTCTCGACTAGTCAAACCACGAACGCCATTCATACAGTTCAGAAGTTCACTGAACTTCATACAGTTCAGCTCACTTAGCACGTCGTTCGTGGTTTGATTAGTCGAGACTGTTTTCCAAAGATGGCTCCTGTCTGTATACACGAAGTGGACTGTCTTCATAAAATATCTTCTTATTAAACGGTCTGTACACTTACAAAGTTCTCAATGCTTCGTTTTGCATGTAGGGACCCTCATTATGTTATTGTGTTAGTGTGGGGCTATTTTGAGTCTTGTTAGTGGTATAAACTAGCGATTTATTTTTACTTAATAGATGCCCCCATTACTAGCGTTATACGCTAAACAGTTTTTAGAGATAAAACTCTTTACATTCGATCATCATGAAAACAAATCTCAGAGAACGGTTGACTAGGTACCAATGTTTTATTAGACCAAAGGTTCATTTTGCGCCGGAGTTCTCCTTTAATAAATAAATCTGTCGCGTCTTCTAATCGACACTGAGCGTCTACAAATCAATACTTATTTATACTCTGGCTCTCTGCGTCTACCGTCGACAACCGCTGAGTCTCTTACCCTAACTTCTTTGCTTCCCTAAACTGGCCTGCTGCGCAGCAGTCATAACAGACAGACTTGAGTAATTGTCCTTTAAATGATCTTTATTACGGCCGGGAGTCTCGAGCAGTTCTCAGAGAATCTCCCAAAAAGAAGCAATAAGCATGGCCGGTGGATCTCAGACAAATCCCATTGAGAATCCCTCTAGTAAACACAAATACAACAGTTTTATAGAATAAGGAGGTATGGCAAAAAATGACATGAAACATTACTTAATTTGATTGGTTCTTCATAGACAAGCCCTTTGGTTACTAGGTAACCAAACTCTGTTTTTAGTTTCGAGTTTAGACACCTGTCTAGTTTCATTTCCCATATTTGTTATTTATACACACACACACACGCACACACTCAAAGTCACAAGTTTGGCTGCATCTGTGCAGCCAAGAACTGCTGGGTAAAGTTCTCGACCGTGTCACAGAAAAGGCCGGCCTGGCAGATAGGGGCATTGAGGAACTGGACCTTGTCGGGCTCACGCATATCCTCCAGGTTCAGCCAGAGATGGCGTTCCTGGACCCCTAAGGTGGACATCACCCGACCCAGGGATTGCTCAGTGACCCCGGGTCGGAACTACCCTCATGCAATTCCTTTAGCGCTTTGGCCTGGTAGACCTGCAGGAGCGCCATTCTCCACAGGCTCTGTAAGACTTGCCCGCCAGAGGGAACGAGAACTTACAGGTCCGGGAGGGGAGACATGGATTACCCCTCCAAGAGGTAGCGGTCTTTGGACACAACTGCATTGCAACCGACTGCTCCACCGGGGGGGATCTCCATGTACCCCTTAGCTGCCCCAACATCGAGAGTAGTGAGGGTGGAGGAGGTACTACAACGGTTTCGGACAGAAAAAGATGCCGTCCATGATCTATTGACCTTGTCATGCACTTCCGGAAAGAAAGGAACCGGGACGGGACGCCCACCCTGCCCCATGAAACCAATCGTCCAGCCTCGTGGCACCGGGACACGGTGGAGGCCTTCACTCTAGCTCGACTCTCTCGGCGGCCCGGGAAAGCATATCCATCAGCTCTGGGTCACATTCGGACAACGCTTCGATCCCCGAAGGCGGCAACGCAGCCGAATCTTCATCCCCGGAGGACTCAAGCTCACCCTCCGATGCAGCGATTGAAATCTGGTCATCCGGCAGACCCCCAAAGGAAACGACTGGTGCCCCATGAGACCAGCGCGCTCCTTCAGAAGCTCCACAGCTTGTGGTATACTAGAGGGGTAAGGGGCCCACGGAGATTAGTTACTCGGCGGAGAAGCCCTCACTCTGATTCTCAGGTCTCCAAAGCTATCAGCCGAAGTAGCCCTTTTCTGGTAGCCACCAGAAGAGGAACTAGATCAGGGGATAGGCAAAGGGACTCCACTTCTTCTAAGGTACTCAAGTCTCGACCGCAATTCCGAGATGGTCATCCTCCCGCAATGGGTACATGACTCATCCACAAAAGCACCCTCAGCGTTCTTAACAGCCAGACATGTGAGGCAACGAACGTGACTGTCAGCCGGAGCCAGGTAACGGCCGCATCCAGAGAACTCTTATAGGGAAAATAGCTCTCTCTCTGGTGCTGAAGCGCACAGGGGAAATGGCCGTGGCACAACCAGCAGAAATAGGGCAGCCCGCTGTTTGCAATCACACACATTGAAAACGTGGCACAATCAGCAGGAATCAGTGCAGCCCGCTGTGTGCACTCACACTCAATGAAGGTGCGGCACCACAAGCAGGGATATAGTGCAGCCCGCTGTGTGCTCTCACTCTTTAAAGAGCTGTGAAAACAGCTGTTTTTTGCAAGCTCTTTAAGAGATTGCACCGTAACGCGAACACCGACTGAAGAGGCTTCTTCCCCAAAGCACAGAAGGCTCGTAGAACACTCTCATCGAAGATTGCAGAGCAGAACCGCTCGGCTCCAATGCGAAAAGCAAATTTGCAATACATCCGCATCCGTATTTGATAACTGATAATGTCAATACATTTCACATTAATTTTCATCTTTTAAATTTAAGATATTGTTATTTCATCATTAATAAACAAAAATCAACTCTATATCATTCATCAAGGACTTCAATTAATTCATCAATGGAACTTTCATAACCCAAAAAGAAGCATCTAGAGTAGTCCCAAGAAGTGATTGATGCACGGAAGTGGACAGAGACATGGATTTCCATGCATTTACTTTTTTTTCCAAATGTGAAAAGTACACTTCATCGTGTTTTTATTCGACACATTTCACAATAAATCTTTGCTGATCTGCACGCTCACTTTCTCCCTCTCTGTCATAAATTAAAGTTTGTAATTGATTAAAGTTTGGATTTTGAGCATTTTCTTTCTTTTTGATCATCTGTCTTTTATTCTGACTGCTAATACTCTGCTTTAAGTCATGTCTTGCTGACATGAAATTGCATTTTGTGCTACTGTATGTGCTCATGATAGAGCAATTTTCGACTGAGGGGGAACATCAACTTTCCAAAACACTCCAAAAAAAAAGGTACTGGAGTAAAATAGAAATATCACAAAACTATTTTTAACCACAATTACAAAGTATTTACTCAGTAATGTTATCCATAGACATTCATTTGAAATAATCCAGCATATTCCACAAAAAGTGTTTAAGAACAATCATCTTTCAATTTCAAAACTAATAGTAATAATATTTGTTTTCATATTAATATTATTACTCTTAGTGCATTACAGCAGTTTAAAAGTCAAAAACACTTGTGAAAAATTAATTAAAAATAAAATCTGATCAAAGAATGAAAATGATCATTGTGCTTTATTTCTTTCTGAAACAAGAACAACAAATCTCTAAATTGTCAATACTTTATTCAGAATAATTCAATTCAGAATTATAACAATTATTTCAAACCTAAATTAGTATTATTTTATTAATATTATGAAAACACACAAACCTGCACATAAACAAAAACTCATATTTCTCCCATATATCCACCAAGTTAATTTTCAGTTTAAAATATATTGTATACTATTATTGCATTTCACCTGTGTCTGTGTCTCCCTAGGACTTTTATTTTGAAGTATATCTTCCTGTTGTTCCAAGTTCACATTTCCTTTGTTCATTTCCTGTTTCTCTTGGTTTCCTTTCTTCTTGGTTATCTTCACCTGTGTCTAGTTTAGTTCTCATTATCTTGTGTATTTATTGCCTTCTCTTTCTCTTTTTTATTTTTCCCGATCTTGTCTTGACTAAGTGATTTTAAGCTGTTTTGTGTTTCTTTGTATAGTGTTTTCACCTACGTTTATGGATATTTACACCTTGTTCATTTGAATAAAAGATACAAATAGATCCATGCCTCTCCTACTCTCCTTCCAGCACACATTACAGTTATATGTTTGAGTACATAACCTAAACCCTACTTACAAACCTAAACACTTGTAAACAATATAAAACAAGTAGATAAAAAACTGTCAATATTTCATTAAAAAAATCGAAAAAATTCTGATCATCGTCCCAGCTGTCGTAACGTTAAAACAAAAAAAAAATACAACATCAACACAATACATTGTACCTATGATTTTTTATGAAAGTAAAGACACCTAATATAAAGTATGAAAAAGATCACTTTTGGTGTCTGTATAGTGACGTGCAGAGCTCTTGGACAAATGCCACTATTGGACATCTTAGGAGACAGAACAGGTTGACACTGTTACTGTATGGCAGGACTACTGCTACAATGTCTCTGTATTCTATAATGTTAAATCACAGAGTTTTACAGTTGATCCATTGTACAGCCTAAATCCAGCATAGAGAGGATGAGTGAATGTGGCCTGAACTCTGCAGATAAGGGTCATTGTGTCAGAGACGCCATAGAAGGACAGAGTTCCTGCACTGCAATCCACATACACTCCTATTCTAGAGCAGATGGAGGCTGCAGGGATGTCAGTCTCCAAATCATTGTGCCTGAATGAGTATTTGGAGGGAGAGCAGAACAAACTCCAGGAATGATCATTATATCCAAACAAACACTTAGTATTTGTTCCCTTCCGGCTGATGTGCTTATATGATACTGATATACCCACATCACCATTCCACTCCAGCTCCCAGTAACAACGTTCACACACTCTCTCTCCACACATCACCTGATAATAAACATCAAATTTGTGTGGATGATCAGGATACCGCTGGACTGTGTCAGTGTAAGTAGCCACTCTGTTCCTCTCCGACAGACGAATGTGTTTATTCGCTGTGTTTGGATCAAGTGTGAATTGATGAGCACCTGATGAAGATAAAATGTATCAGTGATCGGTCAACATGTAAATATTAAAGTGTTTTAAAAATAATCTTTTGAATTGAACTGAAATGTTTATAATATAATGAACATTACTATTACAGAAATTACTACTAATGTTTGAATCATAGAATATACCGGCCCACATGATCATGATTAGGGGCCAAGCACTGAAGGTGTGTTGGTTCTTATTATTATTCGTCCTTCTTTTTCTACTTTTGGAAGCCCATAGAACTGCATGTGAGAAAATTTTTAAATATTTTGATCTGCCCAAAAAACCTAAAACTGGTCTCTTGTGATTCAGTGCAGCATACTGAATGGGTATCAAATAATATCCAATGTTCCTATACCGGCCATTTTGGGCATCTGCCATTTTGTAATAAAAGGCTTTTCACTCGGTGAGTTTATCGGTGAGTTTCACGTCTTTGTCTGCTTACTACCGCAATCAGCTGTGACAGAACACCAAAACAAAACAGTGATTTTTGAGGCGTTTTTTCCCTCCACCCTGTCACCATTATTCTATTCTATTCTTTTGTTATGCCTGGACAAGAGGGGCATCGGTTCTCGTAACAATTTTGCCGCTTACATGGAGTGGGTGCTGGTAAACAAAAATTTGGCATTCACCATCCGCACGGCGGAGGACTACTCCAGACCCAGACTCAAGCCATTCACTGCCCGTAAGCTGCATGGAGGATTCGCTAAAGCCCGCTGCAGACCGTGGAATTCAGCATGTCGCGATGTACAAGCCTGAGCTTGTAATGAGGATGGAACGAGACATCAGCCCTGGAGCCTTAAACACACAGAGTTTGACCAGGTGTGTGAGCACGGTCGTGCATCACCGAGGGAGTGCTGGTGGATTTCGAGGGCTTGGAGGGAACCCCAGCCCAAAACCCTGCCACTGTGGATGAGTATAGCCTGGCCTCTGGACACTGTTTGGAACTTTTTGAGGAGGTAATTCCCCTGGCTGCATCCGAAATCGCTTACTTTCTCGAGTAGGTACTTAGTAATTACTTAACAACTGTTAAAAAAGTATGTTCTATATAGTATGAGTGTGTGTAAAATGAATGTAATCTGGACGTACTACATTCGTCATGTTGACAATGTCATTATCATGTGACAGCGTCAGTTACGTCACTTCACTGCTTTTCAAAAATCCTCTCCCGTGGCGTCATGGGATTGTAAAGTGTCCGTCGCATGCACGTTTCAGAATCTTGCCAAAAGAAGTAGGTTATCCGGGTACTTTTTGCATTCTCTTTTATGAGTACTGTGAATTCGGACATACTTATTTTGTCACATACTGTTTTTCACCTACTATATAGTAGAGAAGAAAGCAATTTTGGATGCAGTTCCAGTCTCTCCCGTCCCTGCTGGTCCCGCCCAACCAACAGTTTCCTAAGTTTCCTGACTGCCTGCCCAGCCTCCCTCTCTCACCCAAATCAGCCAGTTCCACAGCCCCGCCTCGGCTGGTTCCCTTCTGCCTCAGATCTTCAGGTTACCATCTCTGCCTAGTCTAAAGGATCCCCTGGCTCCACCTCCAGATTCTGAACCCATCATTCCTCTGACTGTCGACCTATCGGCTCCACCTTGGCTCCTCCCTCCCTCGGCTCCACCAGAAACCATCGTCCCTGCGGCTCCATCGGGCTCCCTGATTCCTCCGACTCCACCTTGGTCGAACGTCGTCTTGCCTGTGCCTTCGGCTCCATCTGGCTCCGCCTTGGACGATCGTCGTCATGGCTCCGCCTCAGTCTCCAGTGTCATCAATGTCGCGTTGGCTCTTCGACTTCTCCTTCTCCGGTACTCCTTCTCAGATGGCTCCATCTCTGTCCATCGTCCCCCTGACGATGAGTAATTTCGGAAACGACTAAAAACTCTGTATTATGCATGCTAGGCCAGTAGTTAGCGATGTCACTTTGACTACGCGTTTGCGCACATACGCATTCTTCTACTGGGCACTCAAACAAAACGCGCATGCCTATAGACTAAAAACGTAATACGCATGTGTTTCCCGTCCCCGTTTTCACAGTTTTGCGTTTTTGTACTTTAGACAGAGACGATAACGGTATTGTTTTCAAAAACGTGCACTCTGAGACCCATTTTCAAAAGTTTGCGTTTTTAGGCCCCTAATACGTCGCTGCCATGTAAATGAACAACCAAAACGCATAAAAAGTTTTCCATTTTTAGTTGAAAACGGTCTCATGTAAACAGCCTCTTATTCAGTGTAGTCTTTTTATGGTTGTGTTAACTCCCTGTGATCTCCAGTTGCTTTCCGTTTTGGATTATATTATTAAAGACTGCTTTCTACCGCAACCAGCTGTGACAGGCATATTGACACCACAGCAGCCACCTTTTGGTCAAAAGTTGTAAGTAATTTAATCATATTACTAGTGATTGTATTTAGGATTTTACAGCCATTTTGACTAGAATCATCTAAAAATGTCTTGAATTCCTATTTTTTGTTGTTAGTGTGCTTGGCCCCGTTACGTGTTGCTTGCAGCTATATTTATTTATTGTGATTTGCAGTAAAATTGTTTGGTTTTCTTGTTTAACTTACATGTACTTTTTTTTATAAACTCCTGTCCTGGATGGTGCTATATAATTTTCAATTCTGTCCATGTGATCTTAACATGGATGCCACCATGAGGATGGACCTTATGTCGAATAAAACAGCATTTTTGTGTAGTTGTTTCTGAATAAACAACATTTTTTTGTGTGTGTTGTGGAGAAATCTCTGATTATGAATAATGTAGACACATTTTTCATGATTTTTCAAATTATGTATACATGCATGCTCAGTGTATATATTTTACTTGTTTTCTTTGCAACTTACTTTGTAGGAAGTCCTTTCTGGTCCTTAGAACGATGTTGATGTGTTTAACTATGAAAATCAACATAAACAGGCAATTCTTAAGGAAAGAGGAAATTATCTACTGTACAGTATCCAATGTGTGTAGATGTATTCTAAGATTTTCAAATGATACTAGACTATGTAATTGAATGTGCTTTACCTACCAGAAATCTTTTGGATCTCCTCTTTACAGATATTCTCAATTTTCTCTCTCAGCTGACAGATAGATTGTCTTATATCATTAGTAGAGAGAGGTGAAGTGACAGTAATTCTCTCTGTAGGTTCAAGAGGTGCAGACAGATACTGAAACCCCTACAAAAAAGACAGGAAGATATCGTTATAACCTGCCTCCTACAAATCTCTACTACAGTCAAATACATGCCTTTGTTGTCTTACCTTGAGTGACTTGCCTTCAGCAAACTAATCTAGCACTTTGAATTAAACTTTATTTCACTTTAATTGATTAGAGAGCCAGTAAATGATGGACAATCACAACACTGAAATTATTTTCTACATTTCTATTACCTGAAGGAATTGGATGTGATTGTCTGTGTGTGAAAGCTGCTCTAACTCAGCATGTCTCCTCCTCATATCAGCAATCTCCTGTTCCATTCGCTGCAAGAGTCCTTCAGCTTGACTAACTGCAGCCTTTTCCTGATCTCTGATCAGCCTTGTCAACTCAGAGCGGTTTTTCTCAATAGAGCGCATTAGCTCAGTAAAGATCCTCTCGATGTCCTTCACTGCTGCCTGTGCAGATCGCTGTTAGGACACACATTACAATCATCATGTGATCCACAGTGGGCTTCAGTGGGACTGCAATGTCTTCAGATCTGAAGGAGAGTCTAAACAATACGTCTTTTAATCCAGCAGTGCTGTTTGTCTCCTCACGATACTCACCCTATGACACTCAACAGCCTCTCTCAGCTCCTGAATGTCTTTTTCTCGCTCCTGGATTCTCTCCTGGTATATTATCTGTGTTTTTTTTAAGTTTCTCTATTGAAAACAGAAGTAACAGAAAATATTTCATAAAAATAAATACAAAATCATCATGTAAAATGTTGTATGAATATTATATAGGTGTTTTTGCCAGAGGCACACGAGCACAACAGTCAAATACCATGTGGATATTGCAAAAGTCAATTGCAATTCTTGTGTGCAGTGTGCAAAAAGGTGTCTGTAAGCAGTGACTGACATGTAATTTAAGCTAGGGTTGTGCAGCGGGGCCAATATCTGTATCTGTTACAATCTCTAAATTATTCATATCTGTATTTGAATAAAACTGGAAGTGGGCAGGGCTTTACCCGGAAGTGCGTACAATTATAACTATAACTATGGTTTACAGCCTATCTGTTTTCTTGGTTTTACAGCCAATCTGTTTTCTTTGTTATCACTGAACAAATATGCCTTGTAACTGATACAATAATATTTTTTATTATGATTATCAATCAATCAATTGCTGTCCATCGTGTCCGATGACGACTTCCTTCGAATTAGATTTCTCCACAGAGTCCTGTTTTTTGCTTGGCGATCCCAGCTGCCTAGTGGGATCTGTTTATGTTTGAGATTTCTTTTTAACTGAAGCGCAGCTTTGGCCTGCCTATGCCACGGTGATAATAATAAGTAGATAATCTGTTTTGGTAGTCGACTATTGTCCAGTCTAGTCAGATGGCCAGCCCATCTCAGATTGCGCTGGATTAGTGCTTCATACATGTGTTGGTTTTGTCTAGTAACTCGTTGTTGGATATATGGTGCCACCATTTAATGCCTAGAATTTGTCTCAGGTGTCTCATCATGTAGGCAATGAGGTTGTGTGCTTGGGTCAAATAAACTGTCCAAGATTCTGCTCCATATAGAAGAGCTGGGAGAACAATTGCACGATACGGGTTAGTGTAAGGAGACAGAATATACCGTTTTCAAAAACCATTACGTCTATGGAGAGTGAGTCCCCACAAAGATAGTGGGTGTTTGTTACCAAACTCTGTGTGTGTATGTGTGTGTGTGTGCGCTTGTGTGATTCGTGTCCTGCTATTGTCTACATTGTGGGGAAATGTCTCCACATGGACAATATTATTAGCAGTAAATGTTTTGTAAGAACAAAGATAATAACAGCACCTTTCAGCCTGTCAACTTTCATGAAAACGCGACATCTCAAACATACAGTAGTAGTAGTAGTACATTAAAGTTTTTTTTGTGCTTGACGGACTTGTTTTGCTGTTAACAAGTAAAATTCTAAAAAATTTCTAAAAATGCTGCGCTCAAGTTTAAAGAAGTTCAACTTGCGTCTCATTACCTTGTGTTATTTCCCATTACACTGCCACAGACGCATACATTATGAACAGCCGTTTAGGACTAGCGATGTGTTCGACATGACGGTCCTTCATTGAGCACGTCACAGGACAGCGGTTAATCGCCTCAGTAATTAACTTCACGACCGTGAAGCCATATAGACCTACAGGCATTTCCCTAAACAGCCACAGGTCAGATTTCCCGCGAAGTAAAGAGCTTAAAATTACGAAAACGATTATTTGTTTTTGCTAATTATTCTTGTAATAAAATATCCAAAAATCACTTGCAAAATATGATATATTTCCTGCAGTTGTGTACTTACAATATCCCAAAAGTTCCCAAAGATTTTTAATTTCAGAAAAATTTCAATTTCAAATAATGTGCCGTCAAGTCAAGTCATCTTCATTTATATAGCGCTTTTAACAGGATTGTTCCAAAGCGGATTTACAGTGATAATAGGAAATTAAAGTAACAGAGATTGTTCTGGTTCTACAGCAGCTCCAGAATAAAGTTAATCTCAAGCTAGAGTCAGCTTTGATCGATTCACCTCCGTTGCAACGATCATCAGTTATTAACTTAGGGGCCGCTAACACGACACCGTTTTAACAGAAAACTCTACGCAAAATTCAAAAACGCGAACCCGTGAGAACGCCGATGGCGTTTTTCTTCCCTAAAAAAACATCCCTCAACAAACTACTTGTCCCGCCTTAAAATTTATAATACAGAATTTTTATCGCTTCAGCGTAGCCGTCCCGGACTCCCTGTTTACTTGTTGCCTGTCAATGACGTAATATTCGCATTATCCCTGGTTTCGGCTTGTACGGCCATAGTAACCATGGCGACAGAAGTGGACAACAGCGTTACGTCTAGCGGCAAGCTTACGCTGTTGTTGTTGTTCCGTTCAAACACAATGGACCATGGCAAGCAGACTTTGGGAAAAAAGGAGAACTAAAACGAGGATCAATATCAATGTGGCGTTTTCGAGATGCCGAGAGCTCCACGTCCGTGACAAACTTCGACTTGACAGAGACTCTTGCATGTACTTTAGTTAGACAGATGAGCAAATGTACATAAAACTAATCAATGTTATATAGTTCAACATGATGAAATGTTAGAACATGATCTGTATGTTATTCTAATGTTGATCTAGCTTACTGCTAGTCTCATATAGCCAACAAACAAACACATAGAATAACATTATAACTTTCAACACTCAAATGCAGTTTAGTGTGTGTAGACCAAGTGAAACAGCGCTGTGTTACCTCACAAGTTTCATTCGTTTAATAAACTGACCTGTGTGAGTATCAATACAGCACTTGCGGGTAATTCGGTAGAATGAAATGTCTTTATTCCTTTATATCCGCGGGACTCGCGTGTGGCACTGATATCTGTCTCTCATTAGCAATCGCGCCCTACTTTATCATGTTAAAAACATAAATGTATTCACTCATCCATAAACATTATTAGATCCATCAGCTTGACGACAAGTTCCATAATTCCACTGGAATTCTGCGTCATCAACCTACATCTTTGTTATTGTAAGAGGTTAGCGACCCCAAGCGGCGAAAAAAATTATATTGTAGCTTTAATGCACCAATTTCTGTTCTTACCTCTTTCTCTGTTCTCTCTGCTGCTGTTGGTACAGTGTCATGATTTTTATGTCTATCCATCGTACATAATGTACAAATACAGTGCTGGTCAGTGCGACAGAAAACCTCAAGCAGTCTGCCATGTTGAGAGCAGATCATCTTCTGGAGTTGTCCAGTGGCATCCATCAAATAATGTCTCTTACCTATGAAAAAATTCTCATGCTGTTCAAGGTGGTTTTGACAGTAAGAGTTCAGACACACAAGACAGGACTTGACTGCTTTGTCTTTTCTTCCAGTACAGACGTCACACTTCACATCTCCAGGTCCAGTGTCAACAGAAACTGCAGATTGTAGTTTAGTCTTCTTCAGTGTCTCCACCACTTCAGCCAGCATGGTGTTTTTATTTAAAGCAGGTCTTGGAGTGAAGGTCTGTCTGCACTGTGGGCAGATGTGGACTATCTTCTGATCCTGATGGTTCCAGCAGTCCGCAATACATGATTTACAGTAATTGTGTCCACAAGGAATGGTCACTGGATCCTTCAGAAGATCCAGACACACTGGACAGATGAACTGTTCCTGAGTCCATAAAACACTGGCTTCAGCCATATTACAGCATGTGAACACAGAAACAGAAGCACACACAACTGCTCAACAACCTTTTTTGATGAGTTTCGGTTTCCCTGAACTAAAGAACTGAAATGTTTCCTGGTTATTTGCATACAGTGCGGTGTGCAAAAAGGTGTGTCTGTAAGCTGTGACTCACCTGTTATGTAATGCATGTTCGCAGTGTTGGGCAAGCTACTTGGGAAATGTAGTGAGCTAAGCTAGCAGTTACTCTACATTAAATGTAGCTTCACTACACTGAAGCTACCACCCTGGGAAATGTAGCAAGCTAAGCTACAGCAATATGGTAAAAGTAGTTTACTACATCTAAGCAATTTTTTTTTTTAATTTCATTTTTTATATTGAACAAACTTCATTCCAAGTCAATGCTATCTCAGTGGTCAATAAAACTGTCTGTCAAACAGATAGGCAGGCATAATTTGTCAGTTCAATTGTTTATTCAACAACTGTTCCAAACCAATTTGGCAACAAAAAGGCAAAACCATAACTATAACTATATAAAACTATAACAAAACCAGGTGTCGAGAGTGTGTGCATCTTTCTATTAAGTACATTGCTCACGTGTCAGCCCAAGGATTGAGATTGGTACGTGATGTAACCGTCCGGAGCAGAAGGTGGTGGCAATTAATGCACCAAAAATCTAGTTGTAGGGCCCTATGAAATCCATTTTATTTTTTCCACATTCCAAAATCTGTTTTTTTCCGTTGTATTTTTTTTTGGACTCCCATTTTAATGGTTAAATGAAATTGTAGTAATCAAAAAGCATTTCTAATTAATTGAAATCATTAAACTTATACAATTTAACAATAATTTTAAATGGTTCAATTAAATTGTAATAACCAATTATTTCAAATTGAATGATTTAAGCAAAACTTTCTTCAAAGGTTAAAGGTTGCCGTGTAGACCTTTCTCTCTGTGTTTTTATGATATGACGATAGTTTTTCTCAAATCAAGCTAAAATGCTGCTGAAGTGGCTGTGTAGATGAATTTCATGCATTAATGTCCTCATATAGGCTGAAAACATTGCGAGCGTCATGCTTACCTCCGTGTGTGGAAAATTAAAGCGTGCGTTTGCGCCATTTATTCAGAGACACGCAGAACATGATTCATATTTAAATTGTCTTAATACTCACAGTCACTAGTCTATATCGCGATTCTATTTTAGTTTACTGACCTACTTTTCATCCAAGATCTGACAAATTCCACGTTATACAGTAAATTCAGTTTTTATGCCTGAATTCCGCGATTCCGTCCATGTTTTCCGCATCGCAGGTATGAAATCATATGGCCCTATGGTTGCCAACCGCGGTGAAACACGAAGAAGTCACCGTCACTTCCTGATCCAGCATCAGTGATACTTGTATTTCCGATTTGAGCTTGAGCTTTAGAAATTCTTGGGAAAATGTAGCTTGTGTGGACGCTACCGCACTACTTGATCAAAAAAAGAGCTTCGCTACTGACAAGCTATTTGATTCAGAAAACAGCGACGCTACCACCACACTACTGAGAAATTAAGTTAAACTAGTAGCGTCACTAGCGACGCTACTGCCCAACACTGCATATTCCAGCCCGATCTCACGGCAATTCGTATGAATTTTACGAGGTGGCTAATTCGTACTAATTCATACGACCTCACTCGTACAAATTCGTACGATTTTTGCTAATTCGTACATATTTTACGAGTTACCAAATTCGTATGAATTCGTACGAATGACCTACCCCTGACCCCGCCCCTAAACCTACCCATCAAGTGGGTTTAGACAAATCGTACGAATTCGTACGAGTGAGGTCGTATGAATACGAATTAGCCACCTTTTAATCACTCGTACGAATTCGTACGAATTGGTCGTGAGATAGCGTTGCATATTCGCATATTTATTGTCCTCACACAGAAAACATTACCAGTATACCATTGTAAAAATATTTACAGAATGCATATTTATTTGCAGGACTGTTATTTTAGTATAATTGAAATACCTTACTTTACTTTTAGCCCAAGTTTTAATCTTTATTTATGTGAATTGGGAAAACTGAATTAAACGCATCAAAATAAGTCATGTTTAGCTTAATGATTAGCAGCAGACAAGAATGTGTTATGTAGGTGAGAAATGAGTTGCATAATAATGAAAGAAAGTAAGTAGCAGAAAGTATATTATCATGTGAAATGCTATCATGCTTATAGAGATAACAGATACATGCGTGAATGCTTTCATATGTAAATGCAAAAACGTGTTTCTCTCACAGGCTACTTGTCACTTTAGCTCCACCAGCACATGCTTTAGTTTTTTCATAACTTCAGGCCTATGTGACCTTCTTCTTGCATAACAGTCCTTCAGAACCATTTCTGATCCACTGGCTTGCATTTTGGAATATGGCACGCTGCCTTTATGCCTGCTTAACTTGTTGTTTTCATGTTAATATACAACATGACAATAATTATAGCTCAGGTATATAACATAGGCAAGAGGCCAAACGTTTTTTCCAAACAGAGAGTCCAAACCTCTGAAAGATATCTGAGAGAGAGATTCAGTATTTGCACAAGAGAGATTGAGGATGTGTTCACATTTGTAGTTTGGTTCGTTTGGTCCAGATTCCGGACCAAAAAACGAACAAAAAACATTTAGTCCGGGGGTCTGTTTCAGAAAGGAGGTTAAGTGAAAACTCTGAGTATGTTAACCCTGAAATGAGGGAAACTCTGGGTTTTCCATTTCAGAATGGGAATTATGTAAAACCCGAAAAAGCAGAGTAAGTCAAGCTTGTTTTTGAAAGAGAGGTAACTAATAGTCAGAGTCAGTTACCATAACTCACTCTGTGAACCTAACCTGGCTGGGAGCAGGTTTTCTAATGTAAACCCAGAGTTTTTCTTTTAGTAAATGCATTGATCTAAGAATCTTTAGATATTTTGACTGGAAACCACAAGCCAAAAATGCTAAGTAAGAAAAGCATGCCTCGCATGTGAAAGCATGCCTCGAAGGAAAGTGTGCCTCTCTCTCATGCTCTTTCTGAGTTTTTGTGTTGTTTCCTGGACACAAACCCATGAGATCCATCAAAGGAGTTTATTGCATGACAGTGGTGGAGAAATCGGTTTAAATGAGTCTAATCTGATGAAAAATAAAAAATGAAAAAATTACGTTCCTTTGATAACATCTTGCTGTGACCACTGAAAGTAACTTAATAATTTGAATATCCTTTAGGATTTCTAATATGGTCGGATGCATTGATGACATGCATATGCATCATCGCACCTTCCGAAAATGAAACAGATTACTGTATGGAATGGAAGGATGCCAGATGGAAGGATAGTCCGAGATATATGCCGTAACCACCACCACCACAGCTGTTAAATACACACAAAATGATTCACAATTTATTTGGTCATCTTTATTTCCTACAAATACACAGCAAAAACTCCAGTGTTAAATGAACTCTGCTGGAAGTTTATATGGCTGAAGACTCAAGAGTGTTAAAGTGTTAAAATATGAGTGTTAAATTAACCCTCAAGGTGTTAAAGTTAATGAGATAATTAAGGGATTCATTGAGTGATGATTGACCATTATTGAAGAGACCTGATGTAAACAAGCAGAATCAGCAATGGAGAAAATCTTTTTTTTTTAAATACCGTTATGGTGATCAGTGTTTGCTTTAGTTGCTTTACCCTTAAACTGTTAACTTTATATTCTGTTGTATCTGAGTTATAACTGCCAGATGAAGAAAGAGAAAAGTTGATCAGGTGGTGTTAGTTATGTTTTGACATAATCATATTTTGACCCGAGTCACGCGGTTGGCGCGCAAACCATACAGTAAATGAGTATGTGAGATGATTAAATGTAAATTTTATTCTGTTATTTTGTGAGTTATTCTGTTTGGTTAAAAGGTAAATGTGTGATTATATCATTATGTGTGTTTGAAATGGATGCAAACTTATACGGGGAGTAATGTTTTAATGTAGGATAGCCTATACAATATCTCAAGCACAATTACAATTGAAGGTTTATTCACTCCGTGAAGCTTGAAGTGCATTGGTTTGAGAAAATGTATTTAAATAAGAGAGCTGCATTTTTGTGTTTAATAATTGTTGATTTTTTTAGTGTTTACTGATAAACATACTCTTACAGGGGTAGCTACGATGGTATTTAATATTTTTTAGGTTATATTTAATAGATTACAGTTGCACGAAAATTTTAATTTAGCTTGAAAAAGTGTCATTACAAGTGTTTAGGCTGCAGTTTTCATTGCATTTACACAGTTTTGACCAGCAGGTGCTGCCAGCACTCTGTGTTTTCTGTTTTGAGCTCTTGTTTTGCATTTGGTTCAACTGATTCTGTGGTCTGTTGCACAAAGCTGGTTTCAGTTGCTACCTAGGTAAGTTCGAGATTAGTTTGAGCAAACTCTAGTTCCCTTTCGAGAGGTTCCTCCTATTGCGTAAGTAGCTTACGCTATGGGAAAACTCCTTTTCTCGAGAAATATTGAAGTCTTTATGTAAAACGCATTGCAGCTGCACAGCATACAGCAATGAGCGAGGCAGCTCGGTCATTGGCTGTGCTGCGGCAACTGCACGAACCTATGACGGGGCGACTCTGAACCCGCTTCCAATGAGCGTGCTTCGCGCCCGCGCGCGTCAGAGCCCGCCAAGATGGGCGTGGCCAAAGGCTATATATTGGGCGCCCCGTCGTCTGAGTTCTTTAGATTTAATCTCCTTCAGCAAAGACCTTCTCTTCGCTGGATCCTCCGGATTTCTTGGAGTCTTTCGCCGCCGCCGTCGACAAGCCTACAGCAGGACTGCTTCGAGGACGCCGGCGCCTTCAGCTGCCTTCGATCGCCTTCTGCTAAGCCATCCGGCGCGCATCACCTTATATCCTTTTCAAAAGCTTACAGTGTTCGCCCCCACGACACTTTTCTAAAAGAGCAAATTCAAGGCGTTGTTTCAAATGACTTCCTGCGCCTCGTGTCGAGGCCCTCTTCAGGACGGGGATCGTCACATCATTTGCACCCGCTGCTTAAGACCGGACCACGCAGAGGCTGCCCTTACTCGTGGCGGATGTCCCGAGTGTGACGCCCTGGGCCTCGCCGAGCTGCGCGCTCGCTTCGCCGTTTTCACCCAAAGAGCCCACTTCCTCCGTGCTGCCATCCCCTCTGGTCGAGCCGCGCAAGAAAAAGCGCCGCTCACAGAGGCCGCCAGAGCACGCGGTTTGCAGTGATGTCACGCCGGGCCAATCCCCGCGTGCTTCACCACCACCCGAAGACTCCCCGCCGCCAGTCCAGTTCACACAGGCGGACCAGGACCCCTCCAGCGGAGCGATGGGGCTCGTCTCGTTTGGCGCGTCAGGGGATGACGATGACAAGGATGACAGCCTTTCCTGTGATGCTGCATCCGACGACTGGCCGGGTTCGTCCTTCGACCCCGCGCCATCGACATTAGCGGGCACGAGCGTGGGCTCCAGCATGGACTCGGAGATCGTCCGCATCCTATCTAAGGCCGTGGAAGACCTCGGGCTCGATTGGTCTTCCCCGGAAGAACCCGCCCGCAGCCGACTGGACGAGTGGTTCCTGCAGGGGCGCCGACAGGCCCCTCGACAAAGGCCCTCCCCCTTCTTCCCGGAAGTTCACGACGAACTCACGAAGTCGTGGAAAGCCCCGCACTCCGCTCGCCTGAAGCCTTCTTTTTCTTTGTCGCTCTCCTCTGTGGACGGCGCGAAAGAAAGAGGCTATGAGGGGACTCCGCCCCTCGAGGAGGCTGTGGCCAATCATCTGTGTCCACCCTCCAACGCTGGATGGAAAGCTAAAGCTTCTCATCCCTCGAAGCCTTGCCGGTCTACTTCAGCTCTCGCCGGTCGCGCATACGCCGCCGCCGGCCAAGCTGCATCAGCGCTTCACTCTATGGCTGTCCTCCAGGTGTTTCAAGCTAAACTTCTCCGCAGTATGGACGAGTCTGGACCTGATCCTGAGGCATTCAAGGACCTGCGCAGGGCCACCGACATAGCACTGCGAGCCACAAAAGCCACCGCCCAATCCATCGGCCGTGCTATGGCTAACCTAACTGTCCTTGAGCGCCATCTGTGGCTGACGCTAACAGAAATGAAGGATGCAGATAAGGCGTCATTCCTCGATGCTCCTATCTCCCAAAGCGGCCTGTTCGGACCAGCGGTGAAGGATTCGCAGGCTATGCGTCACTTCCTGCCCAAGCGATCTAGCTCATCGCAGAGCCGCCAAAGGCCGCCTCAGCAGCAGCGAGCTAAGACGGCGCCTCCCGTCTCTCAGCCCAGACCTGAAACTGATTTTCGACGCCGCTCGCGCTCTGCCAACAGGAAGCAACCGCCCGAGCGACGGGGACCTCGGCCCAAGATTGTGCTGAACCCAGAGCCTCGTAAGTCCTCCTAGCTACAGGGAGAAAAAGGGAGAGCGCGTGTCTCGCAAAAGCCGGACCGTTCTCTCCAAAACGCTTAAAACATTACCCAGTCCCCTTACAGGCGGCTGGGAATGTCTGTACAGCAGCCAATGTGCCAGCCACACAGCTCGCTCACCTGCAAACAAACGCCGTTTTTACGGCGACACACAGAAATCACATAAAGAGCCATTTTCTGCCTGTGTCATTAAAGGGTCACGTGTCCACACCAAAGTGCGCATTCCCACATATCAAAACTGTCAAAGCAGTGCCAAATGCTTTCCCAGCTCAGGCTGGACGCCCCATAAATGTAGATTGTGTGCCAACTGTCACGTATGCAGCACTACACATAAGCACTGTACCCACAGTTATAAACACTTCCCCAGTAAAAGCGGGAAATTCTATAAGAGTAACGCGTGTGCCCGCTGTTATGCACGCACCCGAACTCACAAACACTGTTTATATGGCCAAAAACCTCCCGCCACGAGCGGGAAGTTTTATGAAAGTGGCGCGCGTGCCTACCACAGTTTATGCACCCCCACCCATAAGCACTGTCCATACAGTCTTAAACATTTCCCCATCTCACACTGTGAGCTTTACGGCGAGCGTGCCTGTAATCTCACACGCACCCCTGTACTCGGCATTCAACAAAGCTGCTCAGCGCGCGCCCGCGCCTCTGAGAGCTGTAAGCTCGATATTAGCACAAGGCGATTTGCCGGCGGGAGCCATGCGTCACTGCGACACGCCCCCAGCCAGCATTCAGCCCATATCTGTGCGAGCGAAAGCTTGGGAAAATATCCCCGGCATGCCGAAATGGGTTTTGAACATAATAAAACACGGTTACTCGCTTCAATTCGCTCGCAGACCGCCCCGCTTCACAGCAGTGGTCGAGACGAAAGTGAGAAAAGATGTTTCACATGTTCTACGCACCGAGGTGCTCAAACTGATAGAGAAAGGCGCTATAGAAACAGTTCCTCCCTCTATGAGAGAGACAGGTTTTTACAGTCGATATTTTCTCGTCCCAAAGAAGGATGGTGGTCTCCGCCCCATTCTAGATCTCAGACATCTGAACAAAGCTTTAATTATTCGCTCGTTCAGAATGTTGACAACCAAGCATATCCTCGCGCAAGTTCGCTCGGGGGATTGGTTTCTATCAGTGGATCTGAAAGACGCTTACTTTCACATTCCGATAGCGCCTCATCACAGGCCTTTTCTGAGATTCGCTTTCGAGGGACAGTCATACCAGTACACAGTACTACCATTCGGCCTGTCACTGGCACCCCGCACATTCACGAAATGTATGGATGCAGCACTTTCCCCCCTGAGGCAGCGGGGAGTGCGAATACTAAATTATCTCGACGATTGGCTAGTCCTAGCACAATCAGAGAGCCAGTTAGTGACACACAGGTCTTGGATTATCAGTCATCTAAAATGCCTGGGTCTAAGAATCAATTTTGCAAAGAGCATGCTATCCCCCAGCCAGAATATTTCTTTTCTGGGAATAGTGCTAGACTCAGTGCAGATGACGGCGCGCCTCTCAGCAGAGCGCGCGCTCACTATCCGGCGCCTTGCAACATCGTTCAGAGCGGGCGCGCGCGCCCCGTCAAGCGATTTCAAAGGATGCTCGGTCTCATGGCCTCGGCATCAGCTGTACTACAGCTAGGTTTGTTGCACATGCGTCCTCTCCAACGCTGGCTCAAAAGCCGTGTCCCCACTCACGCGTGGCGCTCGGGCCACTTTTTAATCAGAGCAAATCACGGCTGCGTAAGAGCCCTGACGCCCTGGAAAGCTGTCGACTGGTATCAGTCCGGTGTGAGTTTGGGCGTGAACACACGGAGAAAAATGATCACGACAGATGCCTCCAAAATAGGTTGGGGGGCCCTTTACGAGGGCAGGCCTGTCTCCGGCTTGTGGTCAAACCCGGAGAAGCGCCTACATATAAACTGTCTGGAATTGAAAGCGGTCGCTTTGGCTCTCAGAGCCCTGCTTCCGTACCTGAAGGACGAGCACGTCCTAGTCCGAACGGACAACATGACGGTAGTCTCGTATATAAATCGTCAGGGTGGACTCAGGTCGAGCTCCCTGCACTCGATGGCCAGGGAGCTCCTCCTATGGTCCCAGCGCAACCTGCGCTCGCTGAGAGCAGCGCATGTGCCAGGTGTTCTGAACCAGGGAGCGGACATGCTGTCCAGAGACAAAGTTCTCCCAGGAGAATGGTCTCTCCACCCCCTGACGATTCAGTGGTTATGGCAAACCTTTGGCAGAGCAGAGGTCGACCTCTTTGCCTCCAAGGAAAATGCGCACTGCCCTCTCTTCTTTTCAAAGAGCACAGACGCGCTCGCCCAAATCTGGCCGAGCCGCCCGCTGTATGCCTTCCCTCCGGTCGCGATGCTACCTCAGGTCATCAGTCGGATCAGGGAGGAGAAATGTGCAGTGCTCCTGGTAGCCCCACTCTGGAAGAACCAGACGTGGTTTCCAGAACTGATGCAGATGATGCAATCTGCTCCATGGCCGATTCCGCTGAGGCTGGACCTCCCCTCAGGCAGGCCAACGGGATGATCCTCCATCCCCGCCCCGATCTGTGGGCCTCCATGCATGGCCCCTCAACGGGTTCCCCGGAACCTCCCCAGTGGAGTGTTGAGAACCATCACTGAGGCGCGAGCGCCCTCCACGAGGCGCTTATATGCCCAGAAATGGAAGGTGTTCAGTGACTGGTGTAAATCCAGGAAACTAAACCCTGAGACATGCGAAGTACCGAGTGTGCTCGTTTTCTTACAAGAGCTGTTGGAGGCAGGCCGCACCCCCTCCACGCTCAAAGTGTATGTGGCTGCCATAGCGGCATCACACGACCCCGTAGAAGGACGCACACTAGGGAAAAACTACCTAGTTGTTCGTTTCTTGAGGGGCGCCAGGAGGATGAATCCCTCGCGCCCCCCCTCAGTGCCAATCTGGGACCTGGCCACGGTCCTGGACGCACTCAAAAGTGCCCCGTTCGAACCCCTCCGAACTGTGCACCTTAAACAGCTCTCGCTCAAAACTGCTCTCTTGCTGGCTCTCGCCTCGGTCAAAAGAGTGGGCGACCTGCACGCGCTGTCATCAAGCGCTGCCTGCCTGGAGTTTGGACCTAACGACAGCAGAGTTGTCCTCAGGCCAAAACACGGGTATATTCCTAAGGTGCTCTCTACACCCTTCAGAGCACAGGTGATATCTTTGGCCGTGCTATCGTCTCCAGCGGACGAAAGCGACGCTAATTTACTCTGCCCGGTCAGGGCGCTCAGAGTATATTTGGAACGCTCTGCCCTGTTCAGACAGACAGAGCAATTGTTCGTATGCTTTGGCGGCCGCACCAAAGGTCTCGCTGTTTCAAAGCAGAGAATATCGCGCTGGATAGTTGATGCTATAGCGCTGGCTTATGAAGCCAAGGGCCTTCAGTGCCCCTTGGGCATCAGAGCTCACTCTACGAGAGGCATGGCCTCCTCGTGGGCGTGGTCGAGAGGGATACCCATTCAAGATATTTGTGCGGCAGCAGGCTGGGCCTCACCGTCAACATTTATCAGGTTTTATAACCTAGAGGTCCCCTCATTGCACTCCAACATACTGTCGGTCTAGCTATGCATAGGCTGGAGTGTGTACATGCTGAACATTATCTCCTCCCTTATAGGGTCCGTCTCTGACTGACTTAGAGGATTTTTCATGCATATCAGTACATAAAAATGTGCTTGTGTGTTTCTCTGGACGCCCATTGGGCCGTTCCACATTGTCCCTTATAAAACCCGCCTTCGGCCGGCTCGTTGGATAATTACTTTGCTTAAAGGCTCAGGCATCTGCCTCCGGCTTAATAGAGCGAAGTCAGCACGCACGGCGTTTTACATGGTGTTCCGATAGCGTAAGCTACTTACGCAATAGGAGGAACCTCTCGAGGGAACGAGTATTGCGTAAGCTGCCGTGCTTGTGCTTGGTCAGTTCGCTTCAGTCGATTGAACCTAAAGAACTCAGACGACGGGGCGCCCAATATATAGCCCTTGGCCACGCCCATCTTGGCGGGCTCGAAGCACGCTCATTGGAAGCGGGTTCAGAGTCGCCCCGTCATAGGTTCGTGCAGTTGCCGCAGCACAGCCAATGACAGAGCTGCCTCGCTCATTGCTGTATGCTGTGCAGCTGCAATGCGTTTTACATAAAGACTTCAATATTTCTCGAGAAAAGGAGTTTTCCCATAGCGTAAGCTACTTACGCAATACTCGTTCCCTCCTCTCAGGGAACCGAGGTTACGTTAGTAACCGAGTCGTTTTTCGGGCTCAAGAATTTGGATTGGTTTTTAGTGGTGTTCACCGCCATGGTCAGCTGGGAGCAAAGTGACGTTTCTAATGCAATAAAGCCGCTCCCCCTGTATCTCTCTCCAAATTAAAGCAGTTTAAAGTGAAAAAACTTAAGAGACAAAATTTATCATCTTTTGCCGCTAATTATTATTATATTTATATTATATGAATTAATTACTTTTAATCTATAATATATTCTTATAGCCTATAATTGACAAGTAATATTAAACTTTGCTTTCAAATTAATATAAATTTAATACATGCATTAATATGTAATGCTTTTAAACAACGTGTATTCATTTGAGCTCTTTGTGAACCTATATTATTATTATTATTTCTATGAGCATGCATTGATATAGTCAGATATTTTCTTGCAGCTGCCTTCTCAAATTTTCTCTGCAGCAGTGTTTATTCCTGCCTTGTAAACGATTTTAATTTCGTGATAATTTTCTAAATGATTTCTTAATCTTCAGAAGAGAAGTGAATTTCGCGTCTCTCTCGCGAGAAGTGAATCAAACTGATGCTCTCCATGTTTTTTGTGATTGTAGGCTCGTTTGAGAAAAATCGGAGCAAAACCGATCACCTCTGTTCACCACGGGATGCATACTGCCAGGTGTGGTGAAGTGCCAAATATGACCGATACTGGGTTCATAACACCCTCCCCCACAGAAAAGGGTGTCCATTTATCAAACCCAACATAACCCTTCACCTGATAACCCCCATACTGGAAAACACCCACAACTCTGTTATACTCCTAATTTCCTCAGCAACTACGGGCCTTTAAGAATCAATTTAAGAGAACCAAAGTGAGCAAAAAAGAAAAAAAACTAGTCAACAGTTAAGAGGAGTAAAGAGCTCTAAACAATGCGTCAGCCACCACATTGTCAGTACCTTTGATTTGTCGGATGTGAAGGGCATATGACTGCAGAAAGAGGCACCAACGAGACAATGGTTTGAGCACCACAAAAAGTGTAAATAAATGAGCAGATTGTGGTCAGTTTACACGAGGTCGCAGGTCTCATCCAATAATGTCAGTGCGTTCAAGTCAATAATATTGCTAAATATTAAGTGTCCCCAACTAAGAAATAAAGGGAAAAAAAACCTTTGGAGAAACCAGTAAAAATATGCATGTGGGACAACATTTATCTAAAGCTTATATAAAAACAGATGCTGTTTTACTTTTTGTGTGACACAATTTAAGACAGTGAAGACTTTTTATTATGTATGTTTATTGTTTACTTATCTGTTCAATTAATACACGATAAATTCTCTAATTAATAGCACATACTGATGGGCTGACTCAACATCACAAAATAACAATCTGAATAATTAAGTAACACTTCAGTTTATAGTAAAAACAATATAAACTAACTATTCTGTAAGAAAACAATAGACCCAAATTGAACGAACCAATATTCTCACTGAGATTTGAAGACACCAAGTAAGTGATATGAAAATGACAAGGTCATTATAGCTAGCTTAAAACAGTGATTAATGTTAGTCATCAGATATTAATGCTTACTAAGTCCTCTCTAATATCAATGTGTCTTAAATACACCTCTACTCCACAAGGGGTCCACAGGAAAATAAACCAAATCAGTCAGTCCACTGATTAAACCAACATAAATCAAACTTTTGAAAAATTGTTTCTAAGTAAATCCCACACCAGTTTTATATTCAGTGTAATTGTCGATGGACTGTTCTTACTGATACAGTCTGATCACATCCTGCATCTTGCTATATTATATTACAGAGTTGCTCTGTTTTGATATACTGTATATATAAGGACCTAAACAATAAACTGGCGTATTGCCTTAAAGTACACAATGTTTAATTTATGAACACATTTAACTCTTTTGTCTTGACAACATTCAATTAAAAAAATTAATCACGAGAGTTGAAATTTTTTTTTTTTTAATTGTCATTGCCTTAAAGGTAGGGTATTTGATTTGCAAAACGGCCGGCAGATTTTGAAAATACACAACACAAAAGGTCCTACCTTCTTTCCTCCAACACTGGCCCCGACTCCACCCATTCGAAGAACATGGACGCGCAATCATGCATCTGCAAAACTCAGATGCGCGAGATTGCACTTTACTCTCTCTCTCTCTGTACCGGAGCGACTTGCACTTACTGTGACTGGGTCACGAGCTTAAGTATGTGCACGAAGGGGACACGCGCGCGAGTGGGTTGGGGGGAGGGTGGTATGGTACGACTGTTTGATTGACGCATTTTCTGTCCAATGATTCTAGGTGGTCTTGGAAATGATTGGCTGGAGTTTTTCGAGTCCTGCCTGTTCCACAGATGATTAAATTGCTTAATTTTCATTTCAGTGCTTCTATCTCAGTGGCTGTAAGTGGGTTAGGAATAGGACTTCAAGTGATTTTGAAAAAAATGGTCAAAAAAGAAAATCACATACCCCACCTTTAAGTAGACCCAAAAGTGCAGTTATCTGAAAACTTTTGTAGTTGACAAGATAATCAGATTCAGCAGTATAAAGGGTCAATAAAAAAGGGGAAAATATGGGCTCCTGTTTTGGTTAAGATGATGCCAGACAATTTATTATTAAGTCTGACAGTGAGATTTAGATGATAGAATCTGGGATCCATGCAATAGCTGAGTTGTGCAATTTCAAATTCAGTAATGGATTAGCTAAAAGATGTGCTTGAATTGTATTGAAAGCACTAGAAAAAAAACATAATTTTTACAGAATGAAGTACACCTTGCAGCTACAATGTTAGTAGTCACAATCTCAATTGTCACTGAAACCGTGTGGGTTCATTTTACACATCCATTGCAACAAAACCACAAAACCACTCTTAGCTTCTGAGAAAACTTTAGTCCAATCTCTTCAGACTGTTTTGTTTTGGGTGGTGTGGAGTTTAGAGAAGTGAAGAAAGAAGTATATGTACACACACACACACTATCACGGCCGGCTCGTAAGCCGCAACAAAGCAGACAACACATTGGATAATGATCAAAAGGAATACCATTTATTAAAGAAGAATTAAATAGGCAAAAGATGAATTACAAATAATGTGTAAATTGGATTGGTTGATTGATATATTTATTTTGAACATGTAAATACAATTTTAAAAAATCAGAGAAAGAAAAAAATGGTAAAAAAAAACAGATGAACAACAAAATAAAACTCCATACTTTCCAGTACTTAAAAAAAAAACTAAATTTACATAGTTTACAAGACGTAAAACGTATGTACTCCTACCCCTTTAATACAGACTTTTGATCTTTGAAGTGCTGGAAAAAATTGTGTGAAGTACTTGAAAGTATTTCAAAAAGTAGTACTTGTAAATTTAGTCATTCTTATAACAGTGGTCTACAACTGTCTAATTCGCTGGGTTATGATCACATCTGTATTTAAATCATCTTTGGACACAGTTATTTATTTTAAGGTTGGTGCTGTTGTCGAGAGACTTTTGGCTATTTCTCTCTCTGCTATCACTATACCTTTGCATTAACTTCTATTTCATGCATTTCAAATTGCCAAATGTCTTCAATAAGTGTGGAAGTGCTTGTTGGGATATTTGAGTATGGCTGGGAGTAAAAGGGAGTAAGATTTAATGATGTCATCAGAGTTTGACACCACTAATTGCAACTGTAAGGGGTATACAGTCAAAAACCCAGAACCAGATATGAAGAATGAAGACCCGGAGTCAGAATTATAAAAAAATTAAAGAAAAGTTTTACTGAAGATAGTTTGCATTTTCATCAGCAGAAGTCAGCTTCAAGACTCACACAGGAGTTCGTAGGCCGCCTCGCTTACAGTTACAAAGATCACAGCAGTTATACCATTTCCAAGGTCTAAGCTACGTCATTGCTTACAGGTTGAATGATTCTCATTGGCTATAAGAAACATGAAAGCCTAAACAATTTAACACATGTGAGGAGATAGGGGTGCCTATCGCCATTAGTCAAGATAGTTGTCGTCCACTCATTAGCTTTAGGTCTGTGGTGGCCTCGCAGGTTAGAGAAGGGCGCCGGGTTGTCTGGTCCGAACGTCCAGAACCTACATAGAATGTCATACGCACACACACAAATAAAAGACACTAGCAAATAACAGCTCCCATCAAGGCTGAAGAGAGTCTGAGCTCCTTATTATCAGTTAAGTATACCAAAACATAATGCTAAAACAATCACTCGTTTGGGAGAAAAACAGATAACTGGCATTTACTCCCAAGGAAGGAAATATACTGGAAAGAATACATTTTAATACAACAATTAAAGTTCGATATAGTAACGCTCAATATAGCTTGACCATATGTCCAACGAAGGATCATATGTGTTGGACATATGTGTTCACGACGCCTTTAGGATCCATAAACCTTTCTTCTGATCCCAGAGAAAGAGACAATCTGTTTTTATATAAGCTTTAGATAAATGTTGTCCCACATGCATATTTTTACTTCCGAATCATGATCTAATTGGCTGTTCTGTGGGTTCAGTGGGTGTGTTAAATGTGCTATTCCTCAACTTTGCAGAAGTGCTCTAAAGCTGTGAGCAGTCCTTCTCTCCTTTACTGCAATGAAGACTGTTGTGTTCACTTTTCTGGTTGTGGCTGTGGGTATGTAGATCTCTCTTATTAGTCATTATTCATAATCATAACAATTTTATGCCTACACTTATATGTATTATAGATAGTCTTTAGAAAGACTATTTTATATAGTTTTTATTATTATTATTTATCATAGATACAGATAGTCTCTATATTTTAGATATAATAAATAAGTCCCTTCTCACAGGTGTTGTTCCTAAATACCTAAAACATGCAACCGTTAGACCCAGGGGCGTAGCCATCATTTCAAAAGTGAGGGGGACAGAAAGTCAAGTTTTTTTCTTCAGACTTTTGTTGACAGGTTTTTGCTTAATTGGTTTAATATGCAATTTATTTTTAAAGCAATAAAACAGAAAGAAAGAAATGCAGATGTTCAGTAGCCTACTTTATATTGCACATGCAGTTGACATGCAGGGTTTTTGGTCGAAAACAAGGCGGAGGTGGTAAAATCCCGGCCATGTATTTTAATTAGATAATAAATCTAGGTGGATCTCGGTACTTCTAGGGGGGTCCGGGGGCATGCAGCACCCCCCCCCCCCCCCTGAAAATTTTGTAATTTTTAAAGATAAATTCATTAATCTGGTGCACTTTGAGTCCCCCGAATCCACTGTTAAAAATAAATAATCCACCCGTCAACCGCCCAAACATATGATATTCTCTGATTTATATTTGATCATCGCATTACAATTATTAAAATTATCAGTGTTAAACATGATAATATGGTTAAATATCACACTGAAGTAGACTGATTTAAAAATAACATTTAGGTTACTTAGAATAAAAGTTCTTCTTTTGGCTAAATTAAATTTCCTTAAAAGCCTAAACAATGTCTGTCTTACTAAACTTTCCAATTGAAAACCTTCAAACTTCAAGCTTTTAAAACTAATTAAAACTTTCTAGTTAGGCTTTTTCAAGAGAACTTAAAGTTTGTCTATAACTTTTTTATCTAAATGTAAAGTGTTACCGAATCATGGTAAACATCATGTAAATGTTACAACGCTGCCTGATTCAAGCAGATCGTGGCTGTTATTGCATGAAAATACAAATTCAGCATTAACAATCACCATGTTTATTCTAATTTGAAGGGCTTTAATAACATATCTGTGAAAATAAAAGACATTACGAATAAAAAAAGATTGAAAATAGTATTAGTGCACGTTTTTGCGGGTAGTGAATATTTTCAATTTATAACAAAACTTCTTAATTCAACAAGAGAAATAGGCAGAGTTATTCATCATTGTGCAACACAATTCGGATACCACATGACAACTTACTTACAGTGCTTGACTTTTTCGTGAAAAACGAGTGAAGAGTTTTTGCCGTTTTGAACTGATACTGATGGATTCGGCGCGGGTGCGAGCATGGGCGTGTCGTAGGCTAATGCACGAGTGAATGATTACCATGGAAACGTGAAAGTCACGTATGTAGATAGACTATCCTTGACTCTTTGGATTTTAAATCTCGATGTAGGCTACACACACCCGCGAAAACCTCAGCTTGTTGTATACACACTTGCCCTATGAAAAAGTGCGGGGGACGAATTTACATTTTATAAAAAGTGGGGGGGACACGTCCCCCGCGTAATCTACGCCCATGGTTAGACCCCTACTTAAAAAACACAATCTTGATCCAACCATACTTTCCAATTATAGACCTATTTCAAATTTATCTTTTATTTAAAAAAATTAAGAGAAAGTTGTTTTGGAACAACTGCAGAGTCATGTGGAGTTAAATTGTGTTTTTGAAGAATTCCAATCTGGGTTTAAACTGGATTAAAAATTTCCAATTAAGATTATTACCTAAGGCTAAGAGTTTTTTTTTTTTTTTACCTAAGGCTAAGAGTTTGAGAGAGTGATCCATTCGTTAATTTCATCTAGACTTGACTATTGTAATTATTTTTATATTGGAATGAGTCAGTCCAATATTAGTCGTCTTCAGATGGTTCAGAATGTAGCAGCCAGACTTTTGACTGGAAATTTAATCATATTTCCCCAATACTTTGTTCGTTGCACTGGCTGCCAGTTTGTTACAGAATCGATTTTAAAATTCAGCTTTTTGTTTTTAAAGCTATGAACGGATTAGCCCCAAAATATCTCTCTGATCTTTTGAAATTAAATAACTGCTAGATCATGAAGGTCATCTCAACAAAGACTGCTGATGGTTCCGAGATCTAGACTTAAGATGAGGGTGACCATGCTTTTTCTATTGTTGGTCCAAAATTGTGGAATAGTCTTCCTCTACCCCTAAGACTAGTATCCACAAAGTCTGTTTTTAAATCTAAGTTAAAACCCTACCTCTTTTCACAGGCTTACAACTGTCCTTGATTTTAATGCTGCATTTTCTGATTGGTGTTTTCAATGTAAACTCCCTTTATCATTTGTTTTGCGGTCTTTCTTGTTTTTTTTAGATATTTATCCTGTTGTACCACAATGGCCAACTACTGTTGCTTTTATTGAGCTATATGAATAAAAGTTGATTGATTGAATGATTGATTGATTTAGCATTAATATTAATAAAAGAACAATTAATTTTTTTTTTCATTTTCAAGTTTGCAGCACATGTCATAAAATCATTGGAGGTTATGAATGTCCGCCCCACTCCCAGCCCTGGCAAGTGTACCTTAAGGAAGGGCGTACCATGTGTGGAGGATCTTTGATTGATGAAAGATGGGTTGTGTCTGCAGCTCACTGCAACTTCTTGTGAGTATATAACATCCCCTTTTTAAGTTGTATTTTTTGTTTTTGTTTCATGTTTAACCTACTTCCCCATGAAACATTCCTCTTTCTTTATAAAGTACCTTTTTAAGGAATCGATTAGCAACAGGTTGTTACTGCTTCCTCTTTCTGAATGTGTACACATATTATAAATATTATAATAGAGCTGAGCAAAATATTCCTTGTCAAATAGACCTCGTTATCTCGAAGTCCACTTGGGAAAGCACAACGTGTCTGTTCCTGAAGACACAGAGCAGCTGATCAATGCAGAGAAGGTGATTCGTCACCCAAACTATAATGATATGCCTCATAACCATGATATCATGCTGATCAAGCTGAGAAAGCCTGCCCTCTTCAACAAGTATGTGAAGCCGATCCGTCTGGCAACCAACTGCTCTTCTGCAGGGGAACAGTGCTTGGTTTCTGGATGGGGCAAAACTGGAGGTGAGATGGCTGAGTAATGAAAATCTTCTTATACTTTATGGTCAGATATTAAACGTGCAATCAGTCATTTTACAAGTTTTAGCACTGTTCCTATTCTTTTTCCAGCTCACACTGCTTCCGTCCTGCAGTGTTTGAATCTGCCTGTACTCTCAAGTGCGCAGTGTAGGGGAGCATATGGTGCAAAAATAACTAAAAACATGTTCTGCGCCGGATTCATGGAGGGAGGCAAAGACTCGTGTCAGGTATGTCATTGACTTAGTCTTCCTCTTTATATGAGTTTTATATTTTTAAACAAACACGCAGTTTTGTCCTTTTAATTTCCAATTTTCTTCTCAGGGTGATTCTGGTGGCCCTGTAGTGTGCGAGGGGAAACAGAAAGGTGTTGTTTCCTGGGGTAAAGACTGTGCTAAACCAGGCTTTCCCGGGGTTTATGTTGAGGTGTGTCGCTACACTGACTGGATCAAATCCATCATAGCTAATAACTAGCTCTTTGTTCATCCAGGGGTGCGTTTCCTAAAAGCATCGTTAGCCAACTATGGTCGCAGGTTCCATCGTTATCACCATAGTTCAACGAGTCGGCGTTTCCCGAAACCATAGTTCCAACAAACAATCGCAAACAGCTTTGCAAAGTTGTACTACACAAGTACACACCTACGTCACACCCAGACGGAGGCTTGTAAGCCGCAACGCGTAGGTGTGTACTTGTCACCAGTTTTTAAATGATAAAGCCATGATGAAATAAAGGCTTTTTAACTTTTTCAACATTATTCGAGTGCCTTGGAATATCTTTGTTTTTTGAGCTGAACCATCCCTTACATCCTACAGATAAGGAATTCATACCCCGGTTCAGCACTTTTTTTTGCATTCTTTGCTTTGATACATACAAATATAATTTACGTCTTTTAGTTTGACAAGAGATTTAAAGCAACATTTTTGAAGAGTGTGCATGTGCAAACATGCTCTAGTAGCCTACGTAAAAACGAGCCTATGATTGAATCTGGAAATAAAGAAAATAACTAAGTAAAATTAGAAATAGTCCTCAGATGTCCATAATTTACAGCAATTCGATCGCAAACAGATTAATTAAAAGTATTTTTTACTCCACCGCTTGCTTGACATCATTAACCAACGTGGTTGAACGACCAATTTGCACCAGTACAGTTTCGGGAAAAAGTCGTGACTAGCTAGTTGATTTCTTCAACGATGCATTGTACTATGGTAGTGAAGCAGCGAGTTATGTCGTTGTACGGGAAACACACCCCTGGTCGGGCCTTTACCCGATAATTTTCCTAATAATCTGTAATAAAATTCAGTTTGACACCTGTATGTTTCTATCTTTTATTTTTATATGGACATTATGTTTTTAAGCATTTTTTAATCATGGTTGCTCCCTACCCCTAACACTTAGGCAACACACACAAATGAAGTACCCCATCATATTGGTGTGCAATGTCACATGGAAATAGCCTTAGAGTATCGACAACTAGGCCATCAGATGTCATTTCTTACACACAGAAGCAAGTGAAATAACATTCTTATTATAGTTTAAAATATACAAAGCTACATCTAAAAAATAATTTGCAACATCACAGCCAAATGTAAAACTAAGCGGTGTTAGAAAGTTACTGCTAGGTGCTTCGCAGACAGCCAATCGCATCTGTTGCCTCATATTCACTTGCTTTGTACAGTCACAGAAACCCTGTGTGTTAACAGTAGACTATGTTTCAGCGTTTGAAGGGAAAAATGTCAAATGGTGACAATTGAAAAAGATACCATTTCATTCTTACATTTATAGTCTTAAAAGTCCATTCAGTATACACTTGATAGTATACAGTCAATATTTGCACAGCATATAAGAATGTACAGTGTGAAGCAACGATTCATAAATACGCATTAATTGTTAATTCTAGGATTCAGTTTACCTGGGGTTAAGAATGACCCAGGGTTAACTATTGTGTGAAAAGCCCTTTTTGTATTGGAAATGTGTCAGTAGAAACATGATGGATTATTTTGGTATTTCTATATTTTTGTATGTCTAAGGTAGATTACAGCCATATGTAATTAGGTATCAGTGAACAATAAAATGTTTGTTAATGTCTGTGGCAAGACAGAGTTAGTGTCATTCGCAGTCTCTGTTGATTGTGTGGTACTCTAGCCTGGTTAAAACCAGACCATTCTCAGTTGTAACTGAGTTATGGTCTGGCAAAGCGTCATAGACAAATCATTTCCAGAGGGGCGTCACCAACGGACGTCGCGGATAGACCTAAAACCAATCAGGGCGATGAAGAAGATGACGTATGCAGAGCGGCGGAGAAACATCTCCGAGTGTTGTTCTTTGCTCGGTTTTTAACAAAAAGGAAACGTTCAAATCGCTTAAAACAGACGCGATAGCTGATTCGAACGAGTGATGTTCGACGGCGGCATCCATCTTTGTAATGTAGGCTACAAAATCTGCTTCAAAATCCCAGCGCTGTCGTCATCGTGTAAAGCCCGCCCCAACGTTTCTGATTGGTGCCTCGATTTCGACGGATTGGAAATGGGCTTGAATGAGCTCTTTGCCAGACTAACTTTTCAAAACAAAACTAAATTTGCCGGAGGTTCATTTTCATTTTATTTCAGGCAATGGCACTGAAAGTACAAGGCAGACAAAATATTGTTAAGTCATACAGTGCAAAAAAAAAAAAAAAAAAAAAAAAAGAACATACAGTATTTAACTGACAATCGAATTCTACCTGAAAGGGAGTGGGAAGAAGACAATTTATTTAATCCCACCCCAGTTCCCCATTTGGTGATTAATACATTGAGCTTCATTGTTACTTTGGTCACGGATTGTTTACATATGTTGTATCATGGTGGCGTTACCACAGTAACAAGTATTTATTATAACAACAGTACCAACAATTTAAGAAGAATAAACAATGCCAACAATGGTAATAGCCAATATACCAACAATGGTAATGGACAATATACCAACGATGGTAATGGACAATATACCAACAATGGTAATGGACAATATACCAACGATGGTAATGGACAATATGCCAACGATGGTAATGGACAATATACCAACAATGGTAATGGACAATATGCCAACGATGGTAATGGACAATATACCAACGATGGTAATGGACAATATGCCAACGATGGTAATGGACAATATGCCAACGATGGTAAGGAAACATTGAGCACATGTTAACACTATCAAGACAGAGTACAACAGCAATGTAAATTAAAGATCCTCATCTCTGTATTTTAACCAGACCCAATGTTTATATAACAGTTTAAATTGATGAATAGTTTGACATTGCTTTTGTTGCAAGTCCAGTTTGTTCCAGAGTTTCACTCCGCATACAGACACACAATAATGTTTACGAGTGGTTTGGGCTCTTGGTAATGAAAAATATCCAAAGCCTCTCAAGTTATGAGCTTGCACTGGAATTTGAAAAAAACGTTGTAAGTTAGGCGGTAATAAGTTGTTAAATGCTTTATATAGGACTATTGATGTACTATATTTTACAAGATCATCAAATTTTAGCAACTTTGACTGCGTAAACAGCTTATGAGTATGTTCTAAAAAACCAACCTTATGAATGATCCTCACAGCTCTTTTCTGTAATATGATCAGAGGATTTATTGTGTTCTGGTAATTATTTCCCCACACTTCAACACAATACATAAGGTATGGTAGTACCAAAGTGCAGTATAAGGTACGGAGTGCATTTTCATCAAGATATAGTTTTGCTTTATTTATAATTGAAAGGCTTTTGGAGATTTTTATTTTTATGTGTCTGACATGGGGTTTCCATGACAATTTACTGTTAATTTTTACCACCAAGTTGTCTGGCTTTTCCCAGGCTTTATAAATCAACACTTTCTAGTTAGACGAATACATTTACAAACTGGCTTTTAGACAGTAATTTGTTTAGATGACAGCAAAGCAATTTTATTTAGGAATGTATAAGTCACAGTCTTAATATCAGTATTGATATCAAATGAACAGCTGTGTCATGCAATTAAAGGGGCTATATGTAAGAATTTTCATGTACTAATTGCTTTTTTATTGCCAACGTGTGAGCTTGTAACGAAACTTTAAAAACGAGACTTCCTAGATGAACTCAATGGAAAGCTTAATCAAGTATATGAGTATAAATGAGTGTAAGGATTCAGGGCGGATCTAATCCGTGGGGAATTTGCATAAATTAATTAATAATTGGTAATTAATAATTATTCATACATGTTTGGATTAGATCAGTCTTACATTGAATTTACTCTCCCTCTAAGGGAGGATCTATCATTTTACCTGCATGCATACGTGTATCCTTGCATTTTAACTACAAGTTGATTGCATAGATCACGTTTTACAGACAGGTAAAATTTAATTAGCTCAATTGTCAGATTAATATTGGGGGAATCCCACATATCATCTTACTTCATAGGATTTCAGGAAACGCAATTCTCTGGCCAGAAGAACTGGGTTTTCTGCCCTATAAACACATACTCTTTAAAGTATTTTTAATTTATAAAGCCGTAGCTTGATCTATTCATTTCAGAGACCTGGAGTATGAGCAGACACAGTAACATCAATCAAAATGAATATAATGGATTTAATAAAGGCATGACTACTTATGTATTTACTACGGTTACATGGGATATATGTATTTACAAATACATAGACAACAATGAACAATACAATAAGACATCAATGAACGAGAAATGCATAAAGTTTGGACAATGGATAACGTACACGCGTGAGCGAGTAAGAGAGAGAGGAAAGGGGATGGGGAGAGAGAGAACAGAGAAATTGGGAGAATTTCATTGGCAGGAAGACATTCACCTCTCTGATAACAACACGAAACATCATCTTAAAACTTCTTAGAAGCTCTATAAAGAGATATACTTGCGCAAGTTTCTTGGTCTCTCTGTATCGCGGCAATCCTGCGCGGCCTTGTCTGGCCGCGTGCGTGAGAGGATTCCTATGTGTGTGAGGAAGCATCACGTGGGCTGCTTGGCGCGCGTGTTGAACGGAGGTTCACAGTCTTTGGGGTAACATTACCAAAGGGAAATAGTTCGGCTGAGTTCGTTTCACTTCGTAGAACGGAGGAATCACGAGGAGTTAATGTTCCATCTGTGCATGGCTGGCGAAGAAGCGCGTGCTTCGCTCGGTCCGGCGCGTCACGCGGTCACGTGCGCGTGTTTCTCCTTCAAAGCGAGCGCGCGCTCGTTTAAAGGTCCCTTGTAGATGGATTTGCTGAAGAGATATGTCACGGGGTTTTCTTTTCAATCGTCGATTGGAATTAAACACAGAGACTTATCTACAACTGAAAAACACAAACTAAACTAGAAACAAATAAAAGAAAGGCGAAGAGCTCGCCCGGAGGCGAGACGTTACATCATGACACGAGGACACGGGAGGAAGAGAGAGAGAACAGGGGGAGGTTCAGTCCTCTTTAGAGGAACTGGAGTCCACACCTCTGAGGTGCGAACTGGCCAATGACATTCAACGAAACTTTTGGCGGCCAAATTCTCTTTGTCTTGTCAAAGTTAAACTATGGCCGTGTCCGCCTCTTTTATGACCAGTCAGAATTTTTCAGAATCATTCCACAAGATGATAAAAACATAGAAAACATACATTTTACTGTAATCTTCTGTATCTGACCAAATCAGTTGGAACGAGATAATTAAAACGGTACCAAACACAACATTTACACATAATTGGAATATGAAGATACATTTAATACATAACTTTTAAACTCTCAAGAGTTTCACTGATACGCTAGGAGATCATTTCTAAACTACCATGGACTGGGAAACACACAGACATACAGGAATATATCATATACAATTGGTAATGGCTCGTTTCATGCGTGTAATGTAAAGGTTCATTATGTGTGTGTGTTGGTTCGTGTGTGTGTGTGTCAGAGTTCTGTTATCTCTCTTGTAGAGATGGGGGATGGCATGGAATGTTAAAAGCATTTTATGACTCTGGCCATTCCTGAGAGAGAGAGTGTGTGTGTGTGTGTTGCATTCAGTCTTTTTGGGTCTTTAGCAGGATGTATTTAGTTATTCAGATTCACCCTTTTAGCCCAGTCCTTACAGTCCCCCTTTTTGTCCGATGAAGTCCCTGTGTGGACTTAATCGGACAACAATCATCACAATGGACGGATGGCAGGTGAATCATGACTCATGCAGCAGGTGGTTATTAGGGCTGAGGATTCAGCTCTATGAGGTTCGAAGCTGCCTCTGGCCTGGTCTCTGACTTGGCACCCCCTTTTTGCGGGTTTCGTCCGAAACCTTTCGTGAGCTTGGCTGAAGATGTTTGTATCTCGTTGAGTCTCCTGTATAGGATGAAGGTCAAGCCCAGTGTCAGGGTGTGTCTGACTACCATAGAGGTACACCGTGCAGTGTCGGCTGCGGTCCAGGCTTGGACAACAGGTGAGGTAGTCAGAATGGGTAGTCGAGACAAAGCTTGGAGAGCTGTGTAGATAGGAGCAATGTCAATTAGCTGGGATCACCCCCCTTTCGCAAACCACAACTCCCGTTCTGGAGTTAGGGTGAAAGTGTGGTACCTGGAGAAGGATGGGATTTCCAGTTTTAATTTGTACTCTTTGCATGGAAGATGGTACCATGCCAGGTCGCCAAGGTGAAGGATGGCACTTTCCGGTGCTTGGATTCACAGGCTCTAGTGGAGCGAGGTGACACAGGTGTCGGTGTCATTCTGGTCGTAAGTGAGTGCAGCTGTGCGCACAGGAGTGTTAGCGAGCCGCCTGTCACTTACACTCTCTGCTTGGGTCTTGATGCCTTGAGTGCGTAGCTTGGCTTCGGCAGGGCAGCGGGTGTCGCTGATCTGCAGCCCGCAGATTCCGTCAGTGTTGTCTCTGAGGAGAGGCTTGTTAGGGCAGAGATAGTGAATTTCTTTGGTCAATGTGCACACGTACGGGTTCGGAGCTTAGGACGGCTTTGTGTTGCCGTCGTTGCAGTCAACCCCGTCCGGCGTGTGGATCTTGATGTGAATGTTACTTTTCAAAATCTGACCTTGACAATGTTCTTGAGCCGGTAGATTCGGCTTGACTCTATGATGGGCAAGTTCAAGAGAAAACCCCCCAACTTCTCTGCTTGTAGTCGGCGCAGAGAGGGATGGCACTACCCAGAGAGTAGGAAAGGTGTATTTGTACTCGTGGCGTGGTGATGGCGGACGCCAGTACGGTTTTCACGAGGCTTAAGGGTATCAGGTGCGGTGGAATTCTACCCCTGGCGAGGCTGTCGATGGAGGAGTTCACCCCCTGCAGCAGGTTTGTCATCAGGGCTGTTACCAGCTGAGTTTGAGCACAGTCATTCTGGAAGACAGTAAACAGCTGTTTCATGGAGTGAGTGTTGGAGTGCATGGGGTTCAACGCTGTGAGTGTTGAAAGTTACCACAGTTCCCTTCAGTGTCTTGTCGATGGTCTGCAGGGATGCACTCTGTTGTGAGTGCTCATGACAGTCATTTTCTCAAGTTGCTTGAGCATGTGTTCAACCACGGTCTCAGCGTGAGTGCGGGAGTCCTTTGTCCATCGGCACCTACCCAGCTGTATTGTGTTGTTACGCTGGGGTAGTGTGTTCTGTAGGCGTTGTAAGGATCAGGTGGCACATTCACTTTCTGAGTGCGGGTCCGGCAGAAAAGGAGTCCTGGTGCCAGACCTGGTGAGATGTCCGAGTGCGGTTGCCCTCTGGTTGGCTGGAGGCACAGCAGCATCCTGGTAAAAGTGAAAGGGAGAGAGAAAGAGAGAAAGGGAGGAAAAATTTCGCCGGTATGCCACTTGCTTCGGTGTCTTGCAAGTGTCTCTGGTGCTGCGGCGTGCAGCGGCATACATTGGCATTACCCCCCTTTTGCACTGTGGCATCACAAGCTGTGGCGCGGTGATGGCATCAGGTGCAGAACGCTGAATGTTGTTTAGTGCACGCAGCATGTGCTTGTCGACGCAGGTTGGCTGAAGGCACCGGTTGTCGGTGGGTGCAGACTGCGGTCGTGGGTGGTTGGAGGGGTAGAGAGGTGGTTGTCTCAAAGTTCATTTGGTTAGTCACAGTCTTTGGTGAGCTGAAAGGTGCAGGGTAGCAAGTTCACATCTCCATTTGGTGCTGAGGCTGTGCCTTTATGGCTGGCTGAGGGAGTTCTTGTGACCTCTGTGACCTGCCAGTTAGGTTCTCTTGACCTGTGTGACTGGAGGGGGAGGGGTTTTTGAACTTGAGCTCAGACATTCAGTTGTTTAGGGTCTATTAAAGGCTCAAAGCGATTTAACAGAACTTGGCCAATCAGAAGTGGGTACGTGATCGGTACACTGGGTGAACGGGAGCTACCTGTTTTGAGCCAAATGTTGTTTTGGCTGTAGGATTGCACGTTCAGCTCACATGTTTGGGACTTGAGAGTTCGTTTTGATGCTCAGCTGTAGCACTGAGTCTTTCAGAGAGTTGGGCTGACATTAGCGTGGTGTTCGAGCTAGTGTCTAGCAGGCCTTCAAGGCTCAAATCAATGTCTCTGGTGGTGGTTAGGTAGAGTTTTCGTGCCACCCCCTTTTTGATTAGGCTTTACAGAAGTCTTGGCGTCTGGGCTGGTGTCGTGACTGATGAGCGGTTAGGCAGGGGCTCTGTGGCATTCTGGCACACTTGTTGTGAGTGATTAATGCGTGGCCCTAAAAGTTCAGAACTACTGCTTAATAGGTTCGTTAAGCATTTAGCATAAAGCTAAGTGTCTCTTGTGTCCTTATCTTAGCTGTGACTGTTAGGCTAAGTTTTGTGTGGTTCCGATGGTATTTCCTGGAAAGGACATAGCCGAGATGAAATAAATGACGTAAGGTGGTTCTTATGACTAAATTATTTCTCTGGACTTAGAGATGGTTCGACGAAGTGAACGATAATAGGGAAAAGGACAGCTTTCTTATTTAAATTCTGCTTATTGTCAATCCTCAGGACTCTAGTAGTGGTGTTGAAGGGTCACAAAACGAGTGCACTGGTTGAAATTAAGCCAAAATAACAAATAAGGGGGTCTGTTTCCTTTCTGGGCCCTATAGGAGATGGAACCACACTCGGACAAGAGAGGCAAAAAAAAAAAAAAATTAAATCATATAGATGACCTAATAGACCAGGGAATAGCTGCTTGCTATTATTATCAAGGTCAAAGGAATGAAATAATTAATGAGGAAAATAAAATAAAAATCAAAGCAAAATGGAATAAAATGATCAAACACAGGAATGATCTGAAGTCGAGAATAATCAGTGGCATTAGTGACTAAACTTTGGATTTGCTTTGATCAACACTTTATAGTGGGTTGTAGCGGTTGCATGTTCAAAACCACATCGTGTGTGTCCCTCCAAAGGTTTAGTCAACATGCAGATGAAAATTCCTATGGTTATACAAATTCTTCTGTAGTTAGTTACGCAGTTTACATGTAGTTAAACTTAAGTTTAATTGACAGGGGATCTGCGAAGTTAGTCTTCAACGGTTAGCAAGGAGTATTCCTAAACCAGTGAAGGTGAACTTTAGCTAATAAGAATTGCAAACACGGAAAGTGGATAATTAGAAACCCTAACTGGTGTTGAGGAAAGTATTCTAGAATACTTTGCCCTGTGGAACACAGGCGGTGATTAAGGGTTCAAGTAAATGATGCTAGCTGCTAACTGTGGAAGTTATTTAGCTTAGCCTATGCTGTACGGGAGCTAGGTTAGGTTAGCTTAGCCTAAGTTAGCTTGATGCTAAGCTAGGTTAGCTTAGCCTAAGTTAGCTTGATGCTAGGCTAGGTTAGCTTAGCCTAAGTTAGCTGGATGCTAGGTTAGATTTAGCTTAGCCACCCAGGCTGGTTTGTTTACAAAAGTGACATTACGAGTTAACACTTCCTGTGGCAAGTTGTTGTCATGGGAACCAGAGCATGTCAGAACAATTCAACAGTACTTGAAGAATGTCTGTACATTTTACATGAATCACACACGTTTTAACGGGTTAACAGGAGGCGCCTATACTTTGTTTTTCAAGAACTTGATGTTCCATTTATTAAACTGCAGATGTGTTTTGGCATTTGCTAATTGTACTAATGGAACTTTGCTCTTTACTTTACATGACTTATTCTATTTGTTTACAAAGTAAGGAAATAGAATTGCTGCAAGTCAACGCTTGTCTAAGCGTATGTAGTTACGTTTCTTCTCGTGTATAAATGCTGATTTTTCAGCACGTGACTTGGTTTGATCGCTTAGTAGCTTTCTGCTTGTAGATGCAGCCAAAATTTAGGTGAATTACATCAATCTAGCAACAAATTTATTTTTCTTTTTTTTTTCTGAGGGCCTTTACATCGTAGAAAGGGGAGCATCACCCGGGTCTACATAGATAACACTGTTCTGAGTTTTCTTTGTCAGAAACAGGTTTTAGTCATACCGCGATTTGGATTTCTTTTTAACCAAAGCGGAATGGATATCGGTACAGATTACAAGCTGCTGAGATGATACCTTTTTCACACAGACTTACGCTTTAATGCTGAAGTTACTGATACCAGTTGAGAATCTAAGGCTCTTTTACTTGAAGTAGAGATGTCAATTCCAGCTATTGTTTTATCGGCATTTAGACAAGCCAGCGATCGAAACACGTATTGCACGTTTTGTTTTAGTTGGATCGCGATGATCAAGTGCACGCCCGTGGGTTAACGGTAGTTTAGAACTCAGGTGATTTTACTACACTCTGGCGTCAAGGTAACGTATACCCTATTTAGAGCTGGTGTTCTATGTAACTCTTCACTGTCACGGAACCTAATGTTTAGCGGTGCCGATTTACTCAACATCTAGAAACCGTTTGTTTCAACAGAGTCGTGCATAGTCTGTCGGCCGTTGAGGCTTACATGTCCGTCTAAGATTCCTTTAAATCAGTAAAATTCTAATTTTACAGACGCAGAGTCTTGCAACTCTTTGAGCACACTTTCATCTACTTTTAAAAGTTTTATGTCCGATGTTGATCAAGGACCTTTTAGCTGAGTCTTGCACGGTGTTCGTGCAGTGTGTCTTCTGGTTTTGCAGTTCAGGAATTTGGGGTTTTAGGAATTCTTACTGAGGGGACCTTCACGCATCGTTGAGTGGGCATTGCGTGGGGGCAGAAGAACTATGGTGGCTGACGGGTTTTGGAGGGAAAGTTTCTTGAAACTTGTGTCCTCAGTCACAGGTTCGTTGTAAGTTCCACAGCAAACTCGTTCGGAGCCGGTGGTGGTAGCACAGGTTCTTCTAGGTCTGTGCTGCTGGGTGTCTGTGACGTGTGTTCACCGGTTGGAGACTGCAGGTGAAAAATCAATGTCCTGTAGATTGTCAGAGATGTGTGGAAGGCGGGCTTTTTCACCCCCCTTTTCAGCTCTTGTGCGTTGGCTGAAATGTGCGGACCGGTCAGGGGAAACTTGTGGTGTGTGTTTCCCCTTTTCAGGTCATGCTGCAGTCTAACAGAGTGTGGCGACTCTGTGTGATCGGTGCCAAGTTCGTGTTCGAGATCTTGTCTCTGTTGAACGGGCTTGTGGATGGTCGCACGGGCCTCTTTTGGGTTTTTCGCAGGCCGTGCGCTTTCGAGTCTCTTTCAGTTCGGTCTCTGCTCTTTGCAAGAGGCTTCACTTTGTCGGAGTTTCTCGTCGAGTTCCTCTCTGGTTCTTTTCTCTGACTATTCACTTCGGTCTGTGTCGATGAAGGTTAGCCAGGGCGGTTTGAAGTCTTTCCACTTCCTTCTTGTAGCTAGGGGTCGTTGTCATCCTCGGCTTGCATCCTTAGCGTTGCAACTTTGTGCTCCAGGGCGATGCGGCTCCTTTCGTGGAGACGTTCTTGTGTGATGAGCTGGCAAGTGAGGTTGACGTGTCTGACCGGTCTTTGTCGTGGGAGCTTTGGCTTGGTTTGTGCGCCGTCAGCTTGTCCACGTCTGCGATGCTCTTGGCTCGAGGCTCTGAGTCACTAGCGTCCTCGGGCAGGAAGTTAGCCGTCATGGCCGTCAGCCATGTGTCGAGGTTGTCCCAGCGGGTTGTGGGACCGGAACAAACTGGCTTCACTGTGGGCGAGAGGAACACAACACACGCAGAGAGACCAGTGCAATTTCGTTCTACGTTTAACGAGCTATAATACGGGCTATGCCGTGTATGAAAATTTTGGTTAACTGATGCAGACAGTTAAATCATTCGGTGGGACAATTTAGGTAGTTCAGTATGGGCCTGAATAAAATTTAACAGGGCGGTAGCTTAGTGGTCACCTGTTGATGCTAACGGCTTGGTTTGTCAAACTATTATTCAGCGTTCCTTGTTGTCTCAGATAGGCTCTGTCTTCTAGGTGAACTGAAAGGAACAGAGCACAACAGAAAAGAGCAGTGGCAAGATAGCAAAGTTTGAAGTAACATGCAACCATTAAAGATGAAAAGTTCTGTAATGAAATGGCGTCAATAGTACACAGGAAGTGTTACAAGGGAAGAGGAGGCCTAAGCCTGCGGTTTGTGGCTCGGAGAGGAGAAGGGAGCCACACGCTTCAATGACCGGGGGAATTCATAGATTCTGTGGCCAATACTAAGTGGATGGGTTTAATACCTTTTTCTAGTTTGCCTGGGGTGAAATGAGGTCATTCCGCTCGAAGTCAGCATCGTGGTTGGTCCTTCTGTCGCCCCAAACACTTGGCAGCAGTGTCCCGGGCCTTTCGGTGCATCTGTACCTAGGTGCGCCCTTTCAAGCAACTTGACCTGGAACACAACCGGCGGTGCCGAATTGGTAATTTCGTGTTGCGGGCCGCACGAAGGGAAAGATACAGGAAAGTCCGAGACCCGTGCTCAGTCAGTGCTGGTGACGCAGATCAGACGAACCACCCGCCGGACCTCGAGCAGAGCTGACTGTCAAATCGCCACAGCCCGAGAGAGATTTCTACCTACAAACACAAAACAGGATGAAGAACAATTGAACCTCAACGTGAATTAAAGCTCTTTTATCTAAATCAAATTGAGTGTCTCTTTTTTTTTTTTTTTTGAAAAATCAAAGGCAACGGCTTTACTAAAATTATGGTAAAAACAAAAGGGAATTATGACAATGTTAATTATCAGAATAACCTAGTCTCCCTTCGGAGGAGAGTTTTAGAGCCGCAGGAAGAGCACAGGAGGAAGCAAGCTGCAGTGGCGTGTTTGGGCCACTTCCTCCTAGTGGTCAATCTGGCTGACAGAGACCTTGATTTAAATTGCATTCAAACTGGTTTAACTACAATTCAAATCAAGCATATGCATAGATGTTAAGTAACTTCTAGAAAGTAAGGATACAGTTGTCATAACGTATCGAATCAAAATTACTAAAAATAATTTGAAAAAGGAAATATAGAAATAAAGCCATAAAACCATTCCCGACAGGAACGGAGACTTCCTTCAAATTAATTTGAAATTTGTTTGTTTCAAACCAAATTTGAATAAGTGTAGGAAATTGAAGGTTGGCATTATATTTGATTAGTCATCAGAAACTGCTAATACCTACTTTTGAATTTTGAATTCAAACGTGGTTTGAACTAAATTCAAAATAAATGTACACAGTCAGTAGTGAAATCATGTTATTAAAACTGGAACTTGCACATGCATTGAAAGTTAGAAACACAATTTCAGGAATTCACTGGAACAATCTGAAATGGTGCTGAGAGAAAATTATTTAGGAAAGGGTGACCTTGTTACCATTGTCCACACGATGGCGACATCTCGCTCATGGAGGGTAAAGTCAGGACGTGGAGGCCGTCTGATACTGGGAAACTCAAGGGCGCGCCCTAGCGTTTGGCAGTAGCATTGCAACCCGCCTGCTTTCACAAGTGACTGTCTCAGAGGACGTGCAAAGAATTACACGCCTCAATTGCTGCATCAATCCGAAATAGTGCGGAATTTAAATATCGACGGATTTCTTTCCGGTTCTATATTTCACAAAACGGCGTGGCAGGATTTTTCCTACACACACACATAGGGACAACAGGAATTACACGTCTGTCGTTCGGATACAAATACATTTATCAAATAGCATTTTATGATTTACAATGTTTTTTAGGTTTTGGATTTTTTTTCGATGCTATATTTCACACAAGTGTGTGGCAGGATTTCTTCGCTGCACTACACGTAAATTGTGGACAACAGGAATTAGGCATCTGTTTTTCGGATCCAAATAACATTTATCAAATAGCATATATGATGAAAAATGTTTTCAGTGTTGGATTTTTTTTTCTCGGTGCTATGTTTTACAAGCACATCTAGCAGGATTCGTCGCTGCGTTGTGCGAGAGAAAACAGGAATTATTCATCTGTTTTTCGACTCCCATATCAAATAGCATTGATTAAAAATGTTTTCAGTTTTGGATTTTTATCGGTGCTATATTTATTTAACACGTTAGCAGGTTTTCTTCGCTGCGTCGTGCAAAAGGAAACAGGAATTATTCATCTGTTTTCAACTCCAAATAAAATTTATCAAATGGCATTGATTAAAAATGTTTTCAGTTTTGGATTTTTATCGGTGCTATATTTATTTAACACGTTAGCAGGTTTTCTTCGCTGCGTCGTGCAAAAGGAAACAGGAATTATTCATCTGTTTTCGACTCCAAGCATATATCAAATAGCACTTGTGAAAATATGCTTTTCGGTTTTTTACAATTGAGTAGCTAAGTCGATGTTTTAACCAGGAGTTTTTTATCGTTAATCTAACGATTATAAAATAAGGCCTTTTTAAGAATAGTGAAAGAGCATCGATTCACTAAGTCTTGTCTTCACCCTGACAGAAGAACATCGTTCAGACAGGGGAGTTTAACATTAAAAATGTCGTCGTTCAAAAGAGGTTTCTTCGTCTTTTGTGGGACAAATTTAATACTATGAACTGCAGTTTACTTTTAGCGATTAAAAGTGACTAAGATGTTTGAACATTTAGCAGCTTGTTAAATCAGATCGGGAGTTCGCAAGCGTTCACTCCGATGCGCACGTGTAATATTAAATATTACATAAACAATATTAAATAACAATATACACATTCGATTGAATCTGAATTGCTCATAAACAAGTTTAAAATGTGCTTAGCATTTTCTCCACCATTTTGTAAGGATTCAGGGCGGATCTAATCCGTGGGGAATTTGCATAAATTAATTAATAATTGGTAATTAATAATTATTCATACATGTTTGGATTAGATCAGTCTTACATTGAATTTACTCTCCCTCTAAGGGAGGATCTATCATTTTACCTGCATGCATACGTGTATCCTTGCATTTTAACTACAAGTTGATTGCATAGATCACGTTTTACAGACAGGTAAAATTTAATTAGCTCAATTGTCAGATTAATATTGGGGGAATCCCACATATCATCTTACTTCATAGGATTTCAGGAAACGCAATTCTCTGGCCAGAAGAACTGGGTTTTCTGCCCTATAAACACATACTCTTTAAAGTATTTTTAATTTATAAAGCCGTAGCTTGATCTATTCATTTCAGAGACCTGGAGTATGAGCAGACACAGTAACATCAATCAAAATGAATATAATGGATTTAATAAAGGCATGACTACTTATGTATTTACTACGGTTACATGGGATATATGTATTTACAAATACATAGACAACAATGAACAATACAATAAGACATCAATGAACGAGAAATGCATAAAGTTTGGACAATGGATAACGTACACGCGTGAGCGAGTAAGAGAGAGAGGAAAGGGGATGGGGAGAGAGAGAACAGAGAAATTGGGAGAATTTCATTGGCAGGAAGACATTCACCTCTCTGATAACAACACGAAACATCATCTTAAAACTTCTTAGAAGCTCTATAAAGAGATATACTTGCGCAAGTTTCTTGGTCTCTCTGTATCGCGGCAATCCTGCGCGGCCTTGTCTGGCCGCGTGCGTGAGAGGATTCCTATGTGTGTGAGGAAGCATCACGTGGGCTGCTTGGCGCGCGTGTTGAACGGAGGTTCACAGTCTTTGGGGTAACATTACCAAAGGGAAATAGTTCGGCTGAGTTCGTTTCACTTCGTAGAACGGAGGAATCACGAGGAGTTAATGTTCCATCTGTGCATGGCTGGCGAAGAAGCGCGTGCTTCGCTCGGTCCGGCGCGTCACGCGGTCACGTGCGCGTGTTTCTCCTTCAAAGCGAGCGCGCGCTCGTTTAAAGGTCCCTTGTAGATGGATTTGCTGAAGAGATATGTCACGGGGTTTTCTTTTCAATCGTCGATTGGAATTAAACACAGAGACTTATCTACAACTGAAAAACACAAACTAAACTAGAAACAAATAAAAGAAAGGCGAAGAGCTCGCCCGGAGGCGAGACGTTACATCATGACACGAGGACACGGGAGGAAGAGAGAGAGAACAGGGGGAGGTTCAGTCCTCTTTAGAGGAACTGGAGTCCACACCTCTGAGGTGCGAACTGGCCAATGACATTCAACGAAACTTTTGGCGGCCAAATTCTCTTTGTCTTGTCAAAGTTAAACTATGGCCGTGTCCGCCTCTTTTATGACCAGTCAGAATTTGTCAGAATCATTCCACAAGATGATAAAAACATAGAAAACATACATTTTACTGTAATCTTCTGTATCTGACCAAATCAGTTGGAACGAGATAATTAAAACGGTACCAAACACAACATTTACACATAATTGGAATATGAAGATACATTTAATACATAACTTTTAAACTCTCAAGAGTTTCACTGATACGCTAGGAGATCATTTCTAAACTACCATGGACTGGGAAACACACAGACATACAGGAATATATCATATACAATTGGTAATGGCTCGTTTCATGCGTGTAATGTAAAGGTTCATTATGTGTGTGTGTTGGTTCGTGTGTGTGTGTGTCAGAGTTCTGTTATCTCTCTTGTAGAGATGGGGGATGGCATGGAATGTTAAAAGCATTTTATGACTCTGGCCATTCCTGAGAGAGAGTGTGTGTGTGTGTGTGTGTTGCATTCAGTCTTTTTGGGTCTTTAGCAGGATGTATTTAGTTATTCAGATTCACCCTTTTAGCCCAGTCCTTACATGAGTATAAACAACATCACAATAACAATTTGAAGGAGCTTTTAAATTGGGACAGCCTCCATCGCGCCGGGGTGGTGCAATCGGGTTTCAAATATTCCCTTCGAAGGATGCAGCCTCTGAATTGGGACGCAGCAAGAGAATTGAGATGTCCTTCAAGATGGCTGAGTTTGATCTGTTTCCGGGTCATGGGCTGGAGGACAGAGGTGGGAGGAATCATCACTTTGAGCAGGGGCGTTGCTAGACCCCTTTTACTGGGGCACGTGCCCCAGTATAAATCTGCTGTGCCCCAGTAAATCTGAAGTTTGAGTTTAACAATTTATTTTATTTGTCAGTGTATTTAATAGAAATTATATTATCGGGTAATATAAATTATCTATTTGCAACGCAGTAATAAAACAATCAACGCTTGTAAAAGCAACGCAGTTTAACCGAAAACAGAAGCTGACACGCGCAACAGAAATCCATATCCGCGCGCGTCTGTTTCCTAACAACTGCAGAGCGCGCACACATCTGAGCTCACCGAAGTCCGGTGTTTGCCATAGACAGTATAAGAAGTGGACAGAGACATCTCATTGGAACTCAGTTGAGACAGTTGAAGCCCATTTTTAGCGATTTTTGAGCACTTCCGTTCCTGACGCGCAGACTCAAACCGACTCAAACTAAGCTAGATGACGTGAGCAACCTGTCTGACAGACGTTAATCTTCTAGTAGCTGTGCGTGAAAATTGCCAACGTTAATCTTGGAGAGACGGGGAACTTGAGCAAAGAGTTCTTTGGCGTGAGTGAGCAGGAGTAAGTATTCCGTTGCTTTTATGGACTCATTATCTATGGGCTTCTCCCTTGACAGGACGTCCCCCCGATTGCCTGCGAGCTTCTCCTCCTGTCTGTACGGTAATTTCTGTACAGCGCGACAGAGAGTCGAGTGGTTATGACGCAATCGTTAGCCTATTTTTACTAAATCTGTTTCTACGGGGCCATAATGTAACATAGAAGGTAATGGAGCCCTTTATACATTGTCGTGTTTCTTTAGAAATAAATAATGGACAAATGGAGTCTTTAAACGCCTCAGATGTAAAGTTATTCGCTGTCAAAGTGACGCCAAAATGAATGGGAGTCAATGGAAATGCTAACGCAAGTGAAGTTCTGCTACAACATGGCGGCACTCGGCTGGCTTCAACTTCCGGTCGATGGATTACCCCCTTGGTGTTTGCACCAAGCGGCAACCTCCCTCTCTCTCTCGAAACCAACACGGAAGTGAATTAAACTGCAATTCATCTACTGGCCGCTTGAGGCAGGCTGCAAAAGTGAGTCAAATCTGCATCTCCCCCATGTTAAAATGCCCAACTTTACAGCAGAAAATTCATTCAGATAGAAATTGCACACCATCTCCTTGCAACCATAAAATGCAAGTAGGCTTATATGTTAACGCCCCGTTTATTACGTGTTTACTGAGGCGATCAAAGCTGAAACAGTGTTTGCTGTGAAACTCATTTATGTAGGTGAATTTTACAGATACTGATGAATTTCATGTGTTCACCTTGATAATAAAACATGATGTGTGTGTGCAATTATTTCTTTAGACATGGACAGAAGATCAGACCAGCTTAAAAAAGTTGGAAACAATCACAGAAATTCTAATGGTTTCTATTAAAATACCAATAGGAACCATTGACTTTTACCATTTAAACCACAACAGAATTCTTTTTTGTAGTGTGTTTGGGACATTTTCCATTAGGATTTAATGCCCCCTGCACCAATTGAACACAACACATATCAGTAGAGACCCACAGAGACCACTATAATTCCCATTACAACCAATAAAATTCCCATGAAAACCATTAAATCCAATAGAATTTCTGTAATGGTTTCTATAGTTTTTTTTTTATAGCAGGGCAGTATCATGTATGGAAGCTTGTTTCTGCCACTGAATGAAAAATAAAAAAGGTAATTGCGACTTTTTATCTCACAATTCTGACTTTTTTCTCACAATTGAGAGTTTACATCTCGCAATTCTGACTTTATTTCTCAGAATTGCGAGATGTAAAGTCAGATTTTGCGTGATATAAAGTCAGAATTGCGAGATATAAAGTCAGAATTGCGAAATATAAAGTCAGAATTGCGTGATATAAAATCGCAATTGCAGGTTATAAAGTCAGAATTGCGAGATATAAAGTCAGAATTGATTGATATAAAGTCCCAATTGCGTGTTATAAAGTCAGAATTGCGTGATATAAAGTCGAAATTGCGTGTTGTAAAGTCAGAATTGTGAGATATAAACTATTCTGAGGGGGAAAAAGTTATATATATAAATAAGTTATAAGTCATATAATGCAGGTCTATGATAACTTCCTCAAAGAGCATGCACAGAGAAGTCCAAATTAAACATGATTTAATGACTCGTAAATGTAAGTACACATTGATGGCCTAAGACACGAAACGAGCGGTTTGTGTGAGAAAACGAACAGTATTTATATCGTTTTTTACCGCTTGTAAACAGGTAAGTTATGAATATAACTATGGATCTGTGAGACCGAAGGATGACCGTCACTACGGACTAATAGGATGATAACCTTCGTTCCGCCTTCTCTCGAGACCTTATGTAAACAAAGTCATGCCCATGACCCCGGAAGCGGAACGTCACGCACTTTAAAAGGCGAGTTAAACTTCCGGCTCGTTCTCTTACCTTGAACGCCCTACTGTTCCGAGCGACAAGGATAGTGACGGTCATCCTTCGGTCTCACAGATCCATAGTTATATTCATAACTTACGATCTGTTTCGACCTCACTCTGACCGTCACTACGGTCTAATAGGATGACTCATGTCAACAGGGTCGCGAGGAACTACAGACTCTGAACTATTCAAACCTCGCTGGGCTACAGACATCAAAACTGCAGTGCTGACAGGCGTAGTGCTAGTTACGTCAACTCTGTAAAATTTAGCAAATGTACATGGTGTAGACCATGATGCTGCAGCACAAATCTCCCCCACTGAAACCCCTTTTAGTGCAGCCCAAGAAGTAGCTACACTTCTGGTTGAGTGGGCCCGTATTCCCATTGGAACTGGCAACCCACTTCCTGTATAAGCCTGGGAAATAACCTCAACCAACCAATGTGACAAACGTTGCTTAGAAAGTGGCCAGCCTAGTCTGGCCTTCCCATAGCAAACAAAAAGCTGAGAATGAGACTTCCTCAAGGTCTGAGTAAAATTAACATAAGTGCGTAAAGCCCTTACTGGACAAAGGGTGAGCAAATTCTGCTGATCTGCCTGTGAAGGGGGTTGAAATTGAACTACCTCCAGAACTTGATTCCTGAACTGAGAATTAAGTACTTTTGGTAAAAAGGCAGGGTTGGGCCAGAGCGTCACCCCTGTGCCATCCAGCCTCCAATGTAAACAATCCTCACTAACTGATAGCGCACATAATTCTCCTACCCTTTTAGCAGAGCATATAGCCAAGAGAAAAGCTGTCTTGAGAGACAAAGATTTAAAATCTGCATCTGCCATAGGCTCATACGGATGCTTAGTGAGAGAGTCTAGTACATAAGGCAAATCCCAATTGGGTACCCGCAAAGTGCGATTTGGACATAAGCGACCAGCTCCCTTCAGGAACTGACCTACCAAGGGATGTCGGCCTAATGGCTGGCCATCCACTCCCCGATGAGATGCTGAAATAGATGAAGCATAAACCCTGATTGTACTGGCTGCTTTGCCCTGATCCAGTTGAGCCTGCAGGAATCTAAGGACAAGTGGCACAGAGCAGGTTATTGGATCAACATTCAAGCCTAAACACCACTCTGAAAAAATTCTCCACTTTATGGCGTAATTAGCCCGAGTAGATGGAGCTCTGGCATTATTCAGTGTCTCGCGTACCGTTTCATCTAGCTGTTGAGGGACGGACTCTGCAGAGGCCATACCCACAATCGTAGTGCCATCGGGTTTGGATGCCAAATCTGCCCGTCTATTTGGGATAGGAGATCTGCCCGTGATGGAAGTTGCCACGGAGGACCCTGAACCAGCTGAACTAGGTCCGAGAACCATGGTCTTCCCGGCCACCGTGGAGCAACTAGCAGAACTGTGCAATGACCCTCCCTGATCCTCTGGAGGACCTGGGAAATTAGAGGAAAGGGGGGAAAAGCATATAATAAGCCTCTCGGCCACTCTTGTGGCAGAGCATCCAGGCCTAAACTGCCCTCTTGTACCGTGAGGGAGTACCACCCCAGGCAATGGGTTGTCTCCCTGGAAGCAAAGAGATCGACACGAGCTGTCCCGTATCGAGTCCCAATTTGGGCTATTACCTCCGTGTGCAACCGCCATTCCCCTGGGAGAGGCCCTGTTCTGGACAAAATGTCGGCTGCTCTGTTTGTCACACCCGGGATGTGGATTGCTCTCAGTGAGGACAGCCGAGGCCATGTCCACGTCAGCAGGTTCGTTGCCACTTGGAGACAGCGTGGTGATTTCGTCCCTCCTTGGTGATTTATGTGGTAAACTGCTGAGGTACTGTCCGTTCTCACTAGCACATGCTTGTGGCGAAAAAATGGTAACAGACCCTTGAGAGCAAGATGAACAGCCCTCAGTTCGAGCACATTTATGTGTTCTGATGACCAAGGGGGATCCCATTTGCCCCTTACTGATCTGCCTTCCCAAACAGCTCCCCAACCTGTCAGTGATGCGTCTGTTGTTATCACTGATCTTCTGTGAGGAAGATTGCCCAGTGGAGTTCCCCTGCGGAGAAAGTCCTTGTCCCTCCAATGGAGTAAGGCCCGCATGCAGGCCTTTGTCACCAACAGCCTCGTTCTACTGTCCTTTTTTGGATGAAGACGAAAAGAATTGAACCATCTCTGTATCGGCCGTGTCCTCAGTAGGCCTAAGGGAATCACCATTGATGCTGCCGCCATCAGTCCTACCAGCTTCTGAACCCTGTGGGCTGTCACAAGCTTCCCCTTCTGGAAGTGACTCAACGCCTTCTCCAGGCTGTCTATTCTCTGGGGAGTGAGACATGCTTCCATTGTTATGGAGTTGAAATATAGCCCCAGGAATTTCACCTGCTGTTGAGGCTGGAGACTGCTCTTCTTCCAGTTCACCGTGAACCCCAGGGACTGAATGTGAGCTAGTACCTCCTCTGTGTTCCTGATCACCTGCTCTTGAGAGGGAGCACAAATTAACCAATCGTCCAGATATGGCAGGATTTTGATACCGCGCAGCTGAAGGGGAGCTAGGGCGGCTGAGACCACCCGAGTAAAAACTCTCGGTGCCAAAGACAGGCCGAATGGTAGAACCTGGAACTGAAAGGCCTGGCCTTGAAAAGCAAAGCGGAGAAAAGGCCTGTGCTCTGGACAAATTGGAACATGGAAATATGCGTCCTTTAAATCCAGGGACGTGAACCATTCCCCTGCACGTATGGATTGCATTACCATCTTTGTATGGATCATTTTGAATGGAAGAATTTTTAAGTACAGGTTGAGGTGCCTGAGATCTAAAATGGGACGATGACCACCGTCTTTTTTTGGAATTATGAAATAGGTTGAATAAAACCCAGTTTGCTGTGCGTTGAAGGGCACCTTTGTGATTGCTCCTTTTTGTAAAAGAGCTTGCACCTCTTCCCTCAATACGGGCTCCAATAGTGGGTCCTTGACAATAGTCATTCTGACCCTTGAAAACGTGGGGGGGCACCGTCGAAACTGTAGCCGATACCCGTGAGTTATTGTGGATAAAACCCACTGGTCTGAGATCACTCTCTCCCAACTGGCCCGTGAAAGTTGAGAGGAACAGTCGACGGTCAGCCCCTGACCCCTATGCAGGTCCGCCATCACGTCCTGCACCCTTTCGTGAACCTCTCTGTTGGGCTCCCCCACGGGACTGAAATCTCCTCTGGGGATAAGTGGCAGGATTTTGTCTTTGGGCACGAAAGCTCTGCCCTTGAACACTAACAAGATTGCCACTCGTGTGTCTAGACCAGGCAGGTTGCTGCGGCATTTGTGTTTCTCGAGCCCTTGGTCTGAAGACTGGGGCTGGTTTATGACAAGCCCGCTGGACAGCTTCTCTCGTTGCAATGGAGCGCTCCGCCTTATCCAGCACCTCCTGAGAATTTGAATTAAAAACGTGACCGGGAATTACTGGCAAATTCATTAGTTCGCTTCGTATGGTCTCTGGCAAAGAGGTTTGTGCCAGCCATATCTGTCTACGACATAAAACAGCCGAAGACATAGCGTCCCCCACATCACGGGTCAATTGTGAGTGGGCTGCCAGAGCAGAATCAACAAGGTTCCTAGAATCCTGGTCATCCGCACTTACTGTTTTCCGTAAGGCTGCTAAGAGGATAGCCAAAGCATTGCCTGTACGAGCTGCACGTGCAGTGGCATTAAAGGATCTTGAGATCAGACGGTCAGTCTTCGCACACTCCTTCTTGGGACAGCGAGGGTTAGCAGATGCATAAGCTGGTCCCAGAGTTGTCCATGATGCTATTTCTTGCTCTACTGGTGGCATGTCCCCCAGTCCAGTTTCTTTTGGGTAACGGGCATTGGCCAACCGTCTGCAGCCTGCATTGAATTGAGGCTTCTGTGATGGTTTCTTCCATGTTGTCCTCAACATTGAGGTATAATCATCTGCCACTGGAATGCAAGATGGAGAATTAGTCTGAGATATGCCTTCCCAGACACCCCCGACAGGAGCTGGGTCAGGCACAGAAGGCTGCAAACAAAGAATTTTTGCTGCACTAAATACTCTAGCAACCAGAGTATTTGCTGGAAAATCATCCCTCCCTGTTGATTCGCCATCCACTTCGGCAGAATCTGAATGGGGTCCCTCTCCTTGGCTCCCTCCTTCTGCCTGCTGCGCATTATCAACTAGCGAGTGGGGAGCACGAAGAGACAATACATCAGCATCTTCTGTGTCAGTGTCAGGATTACCCTGCTGTGCAGGTGGAGGAACGCCTTCCTGACCAGGAGGTAGTGATGGTGAAAATGAGTGACGGGCTTCAACTCTGTCCATCCTCTTTGCTAAACTTTGAATAGCAGCCAGGATCTGTAGCTGAGTGTCTGTGTTGCCACCTTCCGCTGGTGGAGCAGGAGTTGGGGGTTTGGCTACTTCCACCACCTTCTCATGGCTTGATCTGTGTGGTTCATGGCCATCGTGTGAGTGCTTGCGAGAACGCTTATGACTATGCCTGTCCGATGAACGTTCCCTCTCCCTACCACGCTTAGGTACAGAACTGTGTACTCTGTTAGCGCGGTGAAGTCGTTCCCCTCTGGGCAGGTCACAAGCCGCACTGCAGGGATTATCCACATCCTCTCTTAAATGAGCCATCCCCAGGCATGAAGGGCATTCCCTATGCCCATCACGAGGGTCCATTGGTGACTGGCAATATCGGCAGCAATGAGAGGCCATGCCACACACAATCCCACTGACTGCGCACAGTAGTGAAGGATATATCAAGCCCACTCAAAGCAAAAAAGGCCTGCACTAGTACGCGAACGTTTTTAGCAGGCCTATATCAAACCCCAACAGCTGCGAACAGTGATATAGGGCTCCAAAAGGCAACAATACTCACCAAAATTTTGTAATGAAGTACTTTCACCAGTTTATTGATGGATACTCTGAAAAAATAAACAGAAATATCCCATAATATTGAATGGCTAGTATGTTTAGAAACTAGTCTCAGGATATCTGAATAGTACAATAAAATAATTCTCAATTCATAAGCACAAGGCTATAGCATGAATTGAGTGTTTGCATTGAAATATTGAATGGCTAGTATGTATAAACTAGCCTCAAATATCAATAATAAACTAATCACAATTCAAGCACATATACAGCAAGAAATAAGTGATTGCACAGATAATACAAAAAATATACAAAATAAAACACCACAATTCACAGGGGCACAAGGCACCTGCACCACTTGGGTGATGAATTGAATGGTGAATAATAATATTAATTCGGTTTCCTACCTGTACCGGGTCTCTATAGGCGAGAAAGGTAAAGAGAATGAGCCGGAAGTTTAACTCGCCTTTTATAGTGCGTGACGTTCCGCTTCCGGGGTCATGGGCATGACTTTGTTTACATAAGGTCTCGAGAGAAGGCGGAACGAAGGTTATCATCCTATTAGACCGTAGTGACGGTCAGAGTGAGGTCGAAACAGATCAGCCACGTCCAAGTGATCATTCTGAGGTCGCGGGCGCTTCGGTCTTTTCCGGAAAGCACCGGAAGTGATCTCTCGCGCGTATACGTCACTCACTGTTTACACAGAAAAGAGATTGTAGGTAAGACGGCTAATTAAAAGGGTACTAATTTGCGCTTATCTGGGATGTTTAAACCGTCGTAAAAGAAAACAATAAAAAAAATAAAAAAATAAAACAATTGTATGAGTGACGTACACGCGCGAGAGATCACTTCCGGCGCTTTCCGGCGCTTGCCGGAAAAGACCGAAGCGCCCGCGCCCTTAGAACACTTGGACGTGGCTGTGTTTACAAGAGGTAAAAACGATATAAATACTGTTCGTTTTCTCACACAAACCGCTCGTTTCGTGTCTTAGGCCATCAATGTGTACTTACATTTACGAGTCATTAAATCATGTTTAATTTGGACTTCTCTGTGTATGCTCTTTAAGGAAGTTACCATAGACCTGCATTATATGACTGACAGGCAAGAACGGTTTGACCTAAAAATATCAAAATTGAAAATACTGTGGACACAAAGACACATCTTGGATGCCCTTGAGGTAAGCTAAAACATATCAAAAATTAATTTCAAAGTGAATTATCCCTTTAATGAAACCAGTGACTGGGCGAATCATTGATTAGGAACAATTTTCGTTGGCAGAACAAAAACAAAAACTTTTGTTTATTGAATGATATTACTAAAGCAATATCACATTTAGTTTTAGATTAAATCCTTGCACAATGGCACATACATGCATACATACTAATAGATCCCACACAACCAGTACATCACACATTTCATTCAAAATCTATAGTATGCATTACATATTAAGTCCTTTTAAATGTATTGTTATTGTTGTACAGTGCTGTCAGTTCTGCGAAGGACACACATCTCTGTTCACAGGGTTGTTTACAGAATTTTAAAAAGCCAGTGTTTTAACGGTGTTAAAAAGCCACCAGAATGGCAGATTTTTGGCCCTGTGTGTGTCTGAAAACTAGGGCTGTAGTACTCGAGTCCGGTCTTGGACTCGAGTCCGGACTCGAGACCGTTTTTCTATGGTCTCGGACTTGTCTCGAACTCGCTGGTATTCGGACTCAGACTTGTCTCGGACTTGTCTTTTGGTCTCGACCGAGTCCAGGTGTCTTTTTTATGTTCCCAGTAACGTATTATTGTAGTATGCACCCGCAGACTTCCACAGAAACCTCTGCAGATTACCGCAGATTGTAGTGCCCATCATTGACAAGTACGACCTGCGCGTGTGTGATTTCTTTTCTACTGTTGTGGCAAAAATTCATCTCAAACAAACATCACTGCGTAAGAGACACTCAGAGTCAAATTATATAAAATAGAAGTATTTATTCCTGCAAGAATAGGAGCAGTCTAATACACAGTTGTTACCCTGTGCAGAAGAGTGACACACCCCCAGACAGACTGAACTAGCTTTTATCTTAGTTTCAAGGCCTTCTTCCCCCCAGAGCCTTCCTCCCAGTAGTTTTCCATAGACGTCACTAGTTGGCCCACTAAGCTCCCCTGCACCAAAATGGCCTTCTGACATCTAGGTCAGAGGTCCTTGTTCGTCTGTTCTCTGGAGTGTCTCCCTCTTCTGCCTCCCCAGGTACATAAACAGAATCTTCTCTCACTACAAGTGAGAGACACACATGTGACATTCTTTGAATCATCTATATTTTACTAAAGATCAATGAATATCATTAAAATTGCCACTACAACTCCTCACTTTTTATCATTCTGATTACCCATAATCACAATAATAAACAATAAAACAAATTTTAAGTCATATCATCACACTTATACTTTTCATCTCTGATTTTTCCATAAATGATCACTCTCCTTGAACCTGTGAAGAAAAGTTTAGAATGAAGAAGCATAAGGCTGTTTTTGTGGGGGAAAGGCCCCGTAATATTTTAGCTAGCAAGTAAACATTTTTACGACGCCGGGCTAAGCGAGAAATCACTGTTCCTGCGCTCCTGTAAACAGACCCTCAGTCACGCCAGTAAGGAAAAAGGTAGTTATAACATAGTAAGGAAACAAACAGATAAAGTATAATAAAAATCACTCAGTTTCAAACCCTATCTTTGTACGCCATCTCGTAACACGGATGACCGCTGCTTGTAACCTTCTTTAAATCTTTTGCCCTTAATCTTTCTCAGAAAATAAACAAATAGAAGAAAAACAAACAGAACATACATTTAACACATATCTCACTGTAGCTCCCGCTACATGTATCGTCACATAATTTTGTTCATCCTTGGGATAGACTGTCATTTTCACCAATTGAACAGACAGCATGTTTCACCTGTCACTGTAATCGTATTCCCCCATGAATAACTAAATTATTAGAATAACAATCCTAACTCCTATCATTAAGCCTTTTCCATTAATCTACGCCCATCTCCATATTTCACCTCGGTTTTCCTAACCATATTGTGTTCACTTCTAATTCAATTTAGTAAGCTCTATTTAATGCCATATTTAACAAAATCTAACCAGAGAAGTCTTATAATTTTATCCATTCTTCTAACCAATGCAGTTGTTCAATATTAACTCTAATATTTCCATTACGGACACAATCAATATATTTTCTACATTTACAATCAAATCAATACCTAGTTTGATTCAATCAAACAAAATCATCACAAAAACAGATTCTTCTGTTAAACTTAAACCATCAGTTGTGTTGATCATCTCGTTCGCCCCACGGACGTTCCGTGTTCGCCAGGGTGACACTTTGCGTGCCGTTGCAATGGTCTTTCCCTCGTAGGTTCGGGAGGTACGTTACTAGCACGTCCTTGAATCCCTCACTTTGTGCTCTATTGGATGGTTGAGGCCTGTTGGTGTTGTCTAAGGTGAGAGGCTTGGACCCAGGTGTCACACTCTCCAACCATTTTCTGATCCTTATGAGGTTTTCCCTTATATCACGACCGCACCCCCACTGGAGTGAACTGTCATCTGTGAATGGAGACCTTAAGTATTTTGTTAGTGACCGCTTGTCTAGCAGCTCGTCCCCTTTGGTGTGACCTGTGGAATCAACAACCTGAAACATTATCTCCGGATAATTTCTTGCTCACTTAATAGCACTCGGGGTCCTTTTACCCTGAAAAAACACTCAACCCACTTTGCTCATGTCCACACAATATTTATACATTTGGAACAGAATTAGTTCTGTTTGACCCAATCCATCCTGACATTCTGTAAAAGGAAAATTTTAAGTTATGCGCTGCGCAGGTGTAGCACCTTTCTGCCACACTAATAACCCAGGCCAGGACAGTTAGCCAAATTCATCCATAACCATTATTTTATTGGCACATTTTGCCCTGTCTCCCAATCCTGCATGCTCTCTGTAAAGAGAAACAAATTTCGAGGTTATTGTCAGATAGTAAAGTACGTAGTTTCTTTTGTCTACTGTTCTCCCCTGTCCTTCGATGCCCTGGCGTTTCCTGTTGAAACAATCTTTGTTATTGGTGTGTGCACACTCACAGACATCAATTTTGTTAGGCAGAAAAAATGGCTTCTTTCAGGGCTTTTATCAAATTACCCCTAGTGTTCTCCCAAGATTTATTCAGCAACTGTGAACCCCTTAATAAACCATATTTGGCAATTGTTATACCATCTCCCTCTTGATGCACGACACAACTCGAGCATCAATTTAACATAACATTTAACATAGTGTTTTTTATAAAGTTTGCCATCAACACTAACCCAAACGTTGTCCTTCAGACAAATTCCCTCCAGACATCTTTCTCTGCCTCTGAAACAAAAATATTACATTCTTCACTTAAAGCCACAATCTCATCTTCTTCTCGCAGTATTTGAAAGGCAACGGCCCTCAGTCTCACAGCGTATACTGCTTTTCAGGCCTGTTGTTTGGTCTCTCAAGTCAGTCATCTACAAACATTTCCAAAGTCATCAATTGTTTCTATCAGGTCAGGTCGTGCTGTGCAGACTTGGTCAATGTCAGTCAATCGTTTCTCCCCCTTTGTTCACAATAATCATAAATGTGAGGGACTCTCTTGATAATTTCATGTTGACTTAGCCAATATGTCACTTTGTTGTTTCCCTCAAATCTACAACATTTTCATTTATCTCAGCCCATGCCAGATGGTGATCTACAACTACACAATTCCAATTTACTTAAACTGATCTTCAAATCTACATTATGTATGACAAAAGTATTACTACCAGACAGAGCTTGATGGCCAATCAACTTAAAGCTTGTCCCATGTTCTGTATTGTCTTTTCATCACAATTATCAGCTTCTTTAAAAGTTGTCATTTGCCTTAACCCATCTGTAATGATAAACTCATTCCAGAGGTTAATGACGCAATATACACACCATTCAGGCGGAATATTAGTGCCCCAAACTAATACATACAAGACATAAAGTGCTGTCACCATCACACACACTCATACTAGACACACATATGTTAACTGCTCATTCTCAATGTTCACTTTTCTTTATATTATTGCTAAAAGATTTAAATTTTAAATAAGATTTTAAACTTCCCATTTTCCGGTAGCTTCTACCTAATTTTACATGGTCTCCCAACCAGTTTCAAAGCATGTCTTGTTCATTATTCATTAGAATTTAACAAGGTCAGCTGGGTTGTTTTGTTTCATTATCATTATTTTGCTTCAGCTTGCTCTAGCAGGCCAATAATGGAAAGACAGACAGAGCACCATCCCTTCCTCCACTCAAGCAGTCTCTCTCACTATAAATAAATAATCTTTTTCAACAGCCTTCTAAGGCTGTAACTTAGACAAAATGTAATATTAAATTAATTACAATAACCTTTGACCATTCACCTTGTTATCCAGACTTTTCTCAAATCTACAAGAGCTGTCTTCATCTTTAGCCACCACCATGTCTAACGACCTTCAGGAGTTAAAACTATGTCATAGACCTATTAGTTCAAAATCAACACTATGATTTTCCTTGCCCATAAGGCAAACCAGTACATAAAAAGTTTTGCTACTGTCTCCACAACAACTAATGGGAATCACTTCATGGCCTCAGCTGGCTCTTGAAAGCCCACTCCTGTTAGCCCTTTATCTATAATCTCCATCAGGGTGTTTTCCCCTGGCATATTTGCAGACGCTTGTCACAATAAAAAAACAAGCCATACAATGAATGCGGTTTCTGGTGATTGGTATTAGAGGAACACTCACGTTTCGGGGTCAGACTGTCTGTAACTCCTCACAGCTCATCCGCCCTAACGATAAAGGATGCTGCTGGCCTCACAGTCATCCGCTCCACTCTCATACCTTTCTCACATAAACACCTCCATCTTGAGATGCCAGTGACTTTACGTGATCCACTCTGGCTTAGGTTGCCCCCTGTCTGGCCAATAGAAGGTCTTACCCGTCATTGAGTAGCCACTCGTGCCCACTGGTGACCGCTCTTTCCCATCACAGGCTGTTTGCTTCAACAGAACTCAGCTGTTTTCTAGAGCTTAGGAAAGGCACGTTCAAGAGTCACCAGAGCCATTCGGATTGCCTAATAGTGTTCACACAGGGAGACAGGTCAATAACAACAGTATTTAATCACTTAAATCCATTAACTATCTTAAAAGCAGCAACCTAGCTACTTGGATTATACTCAGTGAATTTAGATCACAACCGTACATTCAGTGTACTTCATCTGTAGCCGGAGCCATCGGTCCTGAATGGTGGAGACTAAATGAGACAGAGAAGTTACTGGTCCTAAAAAACTAATCAAAATGTCATCTCTCTCTGTATTATTATTTTAAATACTTCTTTAAAGTCATTCAGTTTTACTTTTAAAACAAACTGCTCTCTAAATGGTTTCTTTTACCATCTCTGTGTCTATGATTCTTCAACTGACACACTGTGCTTTACACATTATCACAGATACCAGCTTTTAGCTGACTCATTGAATGAGAGAGACTCTGAGACTCTATTGGATGGTACACTGCTCTCTCATATACTTCTAACATCAAACATTTATCTATCATCGTTTAACTCTATCCCAGCTTAAGGCATCTTTGCCAGAAATTACATACGGTTTCAAATAAACATATTATTTATATTTGTCTTTTGCCCACCTCAGGGAATTTAGACATTACAAATTTCCCCTCAGATTGAGTCTCTGTCGCACTGGCAGTTTCAGGCACAGCACACATCAGATTTTAGATAAGCGAGCTGTTTCATTACAGCCAATAACAAACTTATCTTTTGAAAGCAAAACATCAGCTCTGTTCTTTTCATGGTCAACACTAGCAGGCCTTTTTTTGTTTAATCAAATGCCTCTCAACACATTTTACATTTAGCAACTGTTAATTCAGTAGCCTACTGCATCTGCTTATTTGTTCTTACATAATGGTAATTATTCTAGTTCTCAATAACATTTCACATTTCTCAATCTCAATTTTAGTTGTCAAGTTCTCAATTACCATAACTTAATATCTGACTTCAAAATTTTCTCTTCTAGGAGTTTATCAGTCTCCAATCAGGATTCACACTAACTTTGACAAGGCTACTCTGCATCTTTTGCAGTTATTATAAATCATCTTTGAGATCTGTCTCTCTATATTACCTTTACATATTTTGCAACTCACATTTGTTTGAGTCACAAAAGGATTCACTTTAAGACTTCAATCTTTTGACCTTGTTTTTTATCTCTTATTTCTCAGACCAAAAATTGTCACTGTCATCATTTAAACACTGATCTATTCTCAACCCTACATTATTATCAGAAATGTGTCACGTGTTAAATGGTCCTACTGACCACAGTCAAGACAATCTCTGTCATCTGGTTGGTTCGTGTGTCAGCCTCAACAATAGCCAAATCATACTCTTCATCATTATTATTGGTAGAACATAATTTCATGAGCAGCACAGAAAATGCTCAAAATTTTCGAATTTGTTTTCTGTCTTTACCTTACTAATTTGGTATTATCATCAACAACACTAATTACAAGTACTGTTGCTGTTATCCCAGCTTATCTTTTACAAAACATCATATGCAAATCTCTTCAAAGTGAGATCTTCAGAGCAGAGCTGTTTACAGCATTTGCTCTCTTCTGTCTCACTATTTATTTATTTTCCCGGAATGTTCCGTTACTTTTCATAAAGTGTAACAATTTGTACATCATTATTTTCATTACAACTGGTTTGAAGCCTTTTTTTTCCCCACCACATGGTTAGTCTGCAGATTCAACTTAATATTATCATTATTGTCTCAGTCTTATCTCTACTGTTTCTCCAAAACAGATTATATTACTCAGTCCGTAAATTACACAGACAACCATTATAGCTACTTGCTTCTTTAATCTTATTTTCTTAACATTAATAAAATAAAGCAGATATATCATCATTTCAATCATTATTTTATCAAAATCTAGAATTGTTCCCCATTCTGCTTAAAACATTCTTCATATCATGTTAATCCCTGTCAATCATACAATGCCTTATTTTATTCTAAAACTTTTCATATCATTTAAACAGTTACTTTGACTTCCATAAATTCTATCAGACCATGTCTATTTTCATCACATATAGTTTTCTACTATATTTATCCTTTCTTTTCCCTACATGCCAGTTCCTTCATTATCCTCTCCTTTCTTTTCTCAAACATGCCAGTTCCTTCATTATCTAACCAGTACATGATTGTTTGAACAATCCCCACACACACATATCTCACACACCAACCTTTTTTTTTTTTTTTTTTACTTCCCTCTTCCACCAAGTCTCACTTACAGTTCCCTCTATTTCACACAGACAGCCTTATTGCTTCTTGCTACTTCAATCCTTGTCATATAAATTTAAGTTCTATAGACATCTAATGTCATGCATCCATTTACTGGATGAAGAAGTAAAAAACATTTTTCTCCTGGCAGTTCGACATTTTTATCTTCAAGCCAATAATCCATTATCTGTTCACATTTTTTACACACATGTTGAACGCAGCCACAACAACCTTTTGTCCCGCTGCCCTGTTCCACTGATTCTCGCACACTCTTAGTCTATTTGTGCTCATGGTAGCTCATGATCATGGTATTTTCTCAGTTTTTTCCCAATATCTAAAACATACATTTACTCCCCATACTTCCCTAGTTCTACAGAAAACCGGTGTATCAAATTTCGCAAGCTTGCTTTTGAGACATCCCCATACTGGCTGTTTTCTGTTCTCTGTGGATTTCTCTTCAACGCGCGTTTTCTTTAATCTGTTAGGCGTCCCTAAACAAATCCGATTCTTTTCTTTTAACCCAAATCGGTCGGGTTGCACTATTAGTGCCCTCCTAATTAAGGTTTACCAAAAAATTCTGGTTCCCCCTAATTAGCCTCAGTACCTAAAAACAATTTGCTCCGTCGTGGAACAACTAATTTTCAGGGTACCTATCTGTTTGAAATCTCTTGTTCTGTTACAGTTCTCACTTAATCCCAGATTATTTATCTCTCGTATCTGTTTGAAATTTCTTGATCTATATAGATCTCAATTAATCTCAGATTACGTACCACAGAAACAGCCTTCAGCCAATATGGTTCAATTTCACTCTTCTCCCCAATTAAACTGAATTTAATTAACTTACCCAAAAGAAAATAAATTGAACTGTCTCTTACCAGAGATGCTTCTGTTGCCACCGGGTTCTTTAGATTCCAGTGGTCGATTCTCCCGGCCCTGATATCGGTCGGCCCCTCTCTCTCAAGTTTACGAGGTAGAGCTGGAACTTACTTAGTCCAGGTGGCCAAACACCGTCCGATCTCAGGTCCAGGAGGCACGTCCAAGGAATATCACTTCTGACACCATAACTGTTGTGGCAAAAATTCATCTCAAACAAACATCACTGCGTAAGAGACACTCAGAGTCAAATTATATAAAATAGAAGAATTTATTCTTGCAAGAATAGGAGCAGTCTAATACACAGTTGTTACCCTGTGCAGAAGAGTGACACACCCCCAGACAGACTGAACTAGCTTTTATCTTAGTTTCAAGGCCTTCTTCCCCCCAGAGCCTTCCTCCCAGTAGTTTTCCATAGACGTCACTAGTTGGCCCACTAAGCTCCCCTGCACCAAAATGGCCTTCTGACATCTAGGTCAGAGGTCCTTGTTCGTCTGTTCTCTGGAGTGTCTCCCTCTTCTGCCTCCCCAGGTACATAAACAGAATCTTCTCTCACTAAGTGAGAGACACACATGTGACATTCTTTGAATCATCTATATTTTACTAAAGATCAATGAATATCATTAAAATTGCCACTACACTACTATTTGCTACTGCAATACCGGCGCATAGCTGAAATAACAGATCTGTCTATTCACTGCCAATCATAATATGAAATTGCTATATGGACTAGTCACTGTGAATATTAAAGACTGATATCAAATCTCATTGTTCAGCGAGTCTCTGCAAGTGAGTGCCGCAGGTTCGTGTACTACACATAGGCCTACTCAAGTAGGCTACACGTTTATCTTCAGCATTTCATCATCAGATACACTCAGAAACCCGTCAAAATAAAAGTTCAGTTTAACGTGAAGAAATTACCACAGATATATTTTACTGGAGTGAAGCTATATTGTCATTTAGTTGCTCTTATGCTCAGTAGGCTACTAGTACCTAGCAGTGGTAATAGTAGTGGGTTGGTGTTTGTATCAGTTCTAACACTGTTATTATGAGGTATCACCATATGTCATCATTCTTTTTTCTTTAGATTAGAAGATTATATGATATCAAGGGGAATGTCTATACTTAAAAATCCTGGGTGTTGTGACACTGTTTTTGCTTTAAGATCCATAAATAATAACCCAAAATGATTGTCATTTAATGTCATAATGTCAAGACTTTTTTCCTGTCCTGGACTCGGTCTTGACTCGGACTCGGACTCGAACCTTTTTGGACTCGGTCTTGACTTGGACTCGACTAGTCCTGGTCTTGGACTTGTCTTGGACTCGACAAAGGTGGTCTTGACTACAGCCCTACTGAAAACAGCTGCAAAAGGTTCAACAGAGTTGAGGACTGAAAAAAATAATTGTGCTTTTTTTTGTTTTGTTTAAAATTTAAAGTTTAAAAACATTCACACAGAAATAAAACTGGCTTAAATTAAAATTGCAGTCAGTGTGAAGCAGCACAGTGCTCATTCAGTAAATGCAGAGTTAAACAGATGTGTGCAGATGTTAGCACATATGACGTAAAAGCAATCCATTGTACTGTAGTGCTCCATATCATTCACATGTAAAAAATATTTGTATGCAGAAATGTCAAAGAACTAACCTTATTCGGGGAAATAAGTTTAAAGTGTTCCCAAACTTGGGAACGACTTCTCTTTCTCGCTGGCTCAATCACAACACTGGAATAAACTCAATCCACTCTACTCAACAATAACACCAATCCAAACACCGACTACTACAACCCACAGTGTTGCCAAGGTTTGGCTTCACTTTTATAAGAAATACAGCCGGCAGGTTTCAAACCTGTCAACACTGGATTGGGCTATCAAAGCAGTCAGGTGTACGGTGTACATTTTAGGACATCCTCAGACCTCAGACATATGAAAACAAGGCATCATGCCTCAGACTAAAAGGCTTCAGTCATTGGACAAAACGGCATCGCGCCTCAGACTGAAAAGCTTCAGGTCTCAGGAAAAACAATGTCAGGTGTCAGGTCTCGTACAATTAGGCATCAGACGAAACAGCCTCAGACAAAAAGGCATCAGACTAAAAGGCATTGGACAAAACTGCATCAGACAAAACAGCCTCAGACAAAAAGGCATCGGACGAAACTGCATCAGACAAAACAGCCTCAGACAAAAAGGCATCGGACATAAAGGCATCAGACTAAAAGGCATCGGACATAAAGGCATCAGACAAAAAGGCATCGGACAAAAAGGCATCAGACAAAAAGGCATCAGACAAAAAGGCATTAGACCAAAAGGCATCAGACAAAAAGGCATCGGACAAAAAGGCATCAGACAAAAAGGCAGCGCCTCCATGTTATGATTATATTGTCTGCTATATTTGCTTCTTATTTATTAAATCCAGGCAATTGGTTGATGAAAAATGCATTAAAATTAAGATACAATTTATACAAAACGAAATTCACTTTAAAGAAAGGCTTTCTACAAAACAAAACTTAATGAAGTGGTCAAAATCATGTCTGACCCATATGTTGCGCATCCTATCTTACTCATGCTGTTCACTTTTCATAATCAACGTGGGAAAAAAATAACATTATAATATTTTAACATATATGAAACTAAATGGGCTTATTTAATGGCTATAGTAGACCTACAGACTCTCTATTGATGCACATTCATTTAATTCTGAATTTTGCACACATAAGTTTAAAGGCATTTGTTTGTGCATAGTAAAATATATCTGCAACATTTGTCAAGTTCACAGATAATTGTGCGTGCATGTATTAATTATTATGATACTAAAATCATAATAAAGGCTATAGGCTAGGCTTCTACAAAAAAATCAGATGAGCCCAGAATATGAACGCAACGCATTTAATTAAACGTTTAGCATTTTCCTCCCATAGAAAACCATTATAAATAGCAAGTTATTATGTCGAAATAACGAGATATTATATCGAAATAACAGATATTATGTCGAAAAATAATGACGTGACGTCACATGGGGCGGGGCAATGCAAACCTCTAAACTCCACCGTTTCGCCCGATGCCTTTTAGTCTGATGCCTTTTTGTCCGATGCCTTTTTGTCTGATGCAGTTTCGTCCGATGCCTTTTAGTCTGATGCCTTTTTGTCTGAGGCTGTTTCGTCCGATGCCTTTTAGTCTGATGCCTTTATGTCCGATGCCTTTTTGTCTGAGGCTGTTTTGTCTGATGCAGTTTCGTTCGATGCCTTTTAGTCTGATGCCTTTATGTCCGATGCCTTTTAGTCTGATGCCTTTATGTCCGATGCCTTTTTGTCTGAGGCTGTTTTGTCTGATGCAGTTTCGTCCGATGCCTTTTAGTCTGATGCCTTTATGTCCGATGCCTTTTAGTCTGATACCTTTATGTCCGATGCCTTTTAGTCTGATGCCTTTATGTCCGATGCCTTTTAGTCTGATGCCTTTATGTCCGATGCCTTTTTGTCTGAGGCTGTTTTGTCTGATGCAGTTTCGTCCGATGCCTTTTAGTCTGAGGCTGTTTTGTCTGATGCAGTTTCGTCCGATGCCTTTTAGTCTGATGCCTTTTTGTCTGAGGCTGTTTCGTCTGATGCCTAATTGTACGAGACCTGACACCTGACATTGTTTTTCCTGAGACCTGAAGCTTTTCAGTCTGAGGCGCGATGCCGTTTTGTCCAATGAATGAAGCCTTTTAGTCTGAGGCATGATGCCTTGTTTTCATATGTCTAAAAATAGTTCCGTGTTGAAGGAAGGTGGCCTATTTTCAGGTGCTGCATCATATCATTACGCCTGCTGCACTCATGGTACGGCAGTAAAGTTTATTGATTATTATGCAGGAATGAGAGTATAGTTCCAAGCCATATCAGCCTAGAAAATCGCAACTTCACATTTTCCGTCGGTCTTAGTCCACGATGTAACTACAGAAGAGTCAAGTTTTAAATAGGAAAAATATCGAAACTCTTTGGTCATTTTTGTTTTAGAAATGCTAATGGTCTTGTCCACTCCAATGATGTATGCTAAGCTATGCTAAAAGTGGTACCGCCAGAACCGGAGATCGGCTGAATGGATTCAAAAACGGTAAAACTCAACAGTTTAACTCTGGGGGAGTTGTAAAATGAGCCTATTTCCAAAAAAAGTGGAGTATCCCTTTAAGACTAACAGCTCCCTCTAGTGACTTAAAACTAAAATGTCACAGACAGAGAAAGCCCATGACTCCACTCCTCTCCTCTCCTCTCCCAATCTATGCAGCAGCATTATATGTGTAACTGGTTTGTTGTCTGCGTTGTGTATTTTTTGTAGTTAGGCACGGGACAGCGGCTGGCAGTTTCGCTGGATCTTTTATTCCTCCTCTGATAGAGAACACATGCAGCCTGAGTGAATTACCCTTAATGTTCTCTCTTCCATTCAGTTACAATGCAAAAGGGCAAAAAGGACAATTACATTAAACAAGAAAATATACCTATAGAGAACACATAAGCAGCATCTGAGTAATTGCCCTTAACGTTCTCTATAAAATAAATATGATGCCCAAAACATAAAAGCAATAATTACAATAAAGATTAAATAAGATTATCAGAAGTCAAACATCTTCTTATCAAATTTGTGGAGGTTTGGCAAACTAATTTGAAAGGTCCATGTCCACCACCTGATCTGGAGTGTGGAGCGTACATTGGTACATCTATCTAAGAGTAATGAAAGGGGAATAGTAAATGATAGAAAAGAAAAAAAAAAACTTTTATATTTCTTTTATTATTCCTGTCTTTTTTTAGATACTTAAACAATTCTTCATGTACCTTTGATTGCATTAACCCATTTCCTAATATCACCTGCATATATGATTAATTCTCATCTGTTCTATTTATTGAGATAGCTGAAATCTTTCTCTTTCATTTGCAACACATTTTTAAAAGAATATGCTGCAGTTTCTGGGAAGTCCACATTTGTCACAATTACCAATTTAATGTTTCCCTATGCAAACTGTTATTGAATGCTGGATGCCCTATTCTCAGTCTTATAACATCCTTCCTTCTATTGCAAATGTCTTCTTTTTTTTCATTATCCCAATTTTTTTTGCCATTTCTCTCTTATTTATATCATTATTTGTCGCTTCATTTCAGCTTTACTTATTGATACCTTACATTTAACGTTGTGACTGTTTCAGGGCCTTCTTTGCCAGCTGATACACTTCCCTTGTTCCCTTCCACACCTACATGATCCGACATCCAAAGGAAATATACCAATATCATAACTGTTCTGCTGTTCCACTCTGTGAACTTGTAAGGGTAGCCATTGAATCTTTACATGTCAATGATGTATTTGTACCTCTTCAATCCACTGCTAGACATTTGGATAATAATTTAGTAAAAAATACTGAAATATGTTCTGATATTCTTTTTGCAATTTTGATTTTAAATGTAGGTTAACACTGCTGCTGCTGTTCTTCCAGATTCTGGATCTTTAGATCTATCTGTGTATATCTGCAATACTGAATTTGATTTATGTATTGTTGTACCACTGTAACTGTTGGTATGTTCATTTCCTTGTTACTCTCTATGAATATGTGCATTTGGGAACAACCAGGGAGGTATTGCCGGAATTGCCACTGAAGGTGCAATATCAAAATCATCCAGTCCCATACTTTGTGCATCCTTCCCAACAGTCCAAACAAAACTTGCTATTTCTTTATATTCATATTCCCAACATTCTATTAGAATTGTATTCGCTATTTGTAAATGTGGCCTAAATGTCCCTTTACTCCGGTCCAGTATCTCATCCTCAACTGAAGTCTATAATTCTAGAGGCATTTCTCCCGTTTCAATCTGTGATGATGTCGTCACTGGCGATGATCTGAATGCTCCGCAACATATACTCTAATTTTCTTCTAAGTCTCAATCTTTTTAATCCACGTTTTATTCGCAGAGCTGTACACCATACTGCCATAGTCAATGTTAGATCTTATCACTGCTTTATATATTCTTTTCAGTGACTGACTCCTTACTGACTCCTGATTCAACTCCTGATATGCGCTTTAATCTGTTTATCCCTTTTTTACATTTTTCTATCAGTTTCGGAATATCCATTCTGAATTTTAATTTTGAATCCATCCACATTCCAAGAAATCTGACTACATTTACTTGTTCCAACTAATGCCCATACATTTTAATATTTATATTAAAGTTTTTGCCACATAAAATCTAAAACCCCATTTCTTAGCCCAATTCTCAACCTCGTCATTTTGCCCTTTTCTTTTCTACACATGGAACTTTTCGTCCCCTTCTCCATAAAGCTCCGTCATCCGCATACAATGACTTACTCCCACATCAATATTGTTAAAAATGTCATTTATCATTAAGTTAAAAAGAACAGGACTACTTACACTTCCCTGGGGTGTACCGTTCTCTATAGGATAAGTCTGAGAATATGTGGAGTGGACCCCACTCTTACTTGAATTGTTCTCCCAAACAGAACATTTTAAATGGAAATTTTTCCCCATACTATCTAATTTCATTAATATGCCCTCCTTCCACAGCATATCTTACACCTTTTCGACGTTGAAAACACTCTTACTGCTACTTCTTTTCTAACTTGGGTATTTCTTATTTCATTTTCCAGACATAAAACTGAATCCATAGTATTTCTCCCCTTTCGAAATCCACTCTGATAAAGAGACAAAAGGTTCTTGTTCTCTATAACATATGACAATCTGTTCATATCCGTTCCATAAGTTTTTGATGTCAGTGATATTGGTCTGAGAATGATCCTTTCCTGGTTTGGCTATCGGTGCTATAACTCTGTGCTTGCATGCACCAGGCAACCTTTTAAAAAAAGTCTTAATATCATATTTAATGATAGCCTATATCAGATAAGTCGAAAATCATCCTACCTCTTCCATTCAGTTAAGACGCAAAAGGGAAGAGGAGGAGACAGAACAGGAAATTAGGTTGATTCATGTTGACATCACAAAAATGAAAGGGGAAAGCACTCAGGCAGCTATCAGTTGTGTGTAAATTAATTTTTTTTTGTGAATTCTGTCAAAGTTAAAGGGTTAGTTCACCCAAAAATGAAAAATCTGTCATTAATTACTCACCCTCCTGTCGTTCCAAACCCGTAAGACTTTCGTTTATCTTCTGAACACAAATGAAGATACTTTGATTAAATCTGGGAGCTTTCTGTCCCTCCGTTGACAGCTACACAACTGAAACTTTGCGCTTCAAAAAGTTCATAAAGAGATTGTAAAACTAATCCATGTGAATTGAGCAGTTCAGTCCAAATTTTCTGAAGAGACTTGTGATTCACATTTAAACACTGATCAGCGACATAAACAGAAGCTCAACCAAACCTGCTTGGACAAACCTCATTGGTTCCTGCAGAAGCTCAAACGTACTGCGTAACACACAAGAATGAACCTCATTGGTTCTCACACGTCAAACGAACATGCTTGAGGTTCCATTTACCACAACTGGGGTGTGAGTTAATGAATGTTTATATGTGAAAAAAAGCCTAAATATCATATAAAGCGATCGAGTCTCCACAGAAAATGCTGACTAAAACCTCTCAATTCATATGGATTCGTTTTGCAATCTCTTTATGAACTTTTTGAAGGGTCAAAGTGGTAGTTGCGTAGCTGTCAATGGAAGGACAGAAAGCCAGAAAGTCAGATTTCATCAAAAAGATCCTCATTTGTGTTCCGAAGATGAATGAAGGTCTTGCGGGTTTGGAACGACATGACATGAGGGAGAGAATTTTCATTTTTGGATGAACTATCCAAGTTCTAAATGGCTATATTTGAAGATCACATAAGTATTTTCACTGCCGTTTTACTGATGAATTATTCAACCAGCTTAAGCAGTATTATTTGTGTCTGTCTCTGACTGGCTACTATTTCTGCTGGTAAAACTTCTCCAGGGTTAAAACCCTAATGCTACTGTAAGGAGCTTATCGCTTGCCTCTCTCAGGCTCAGTCCCTTTCTCCTCCCTCTTAAGACTGCAAGCACACACCTGCCACAAAAATATTTTGAAAGGTAAGTTTAAATAAATAGATTCTGTTTAAAATATAAAGTGAATTTGGAGAATGTTATGAGTGATCTGATGGTGTCTATACAACAAAAGTACAAATTAAGTTTCTGTTCTGTTTCTAGTTATGTATTTATTGACTTATTTATTAGCTGGTATTGCATGGGATCAACATTTTACAGCACTTGGATGGAACACGGAAACCAAGATACTAAACGTTTAATATTTTACGCTCATTTTAACTGCTGATTTTGTCTTATTTCCATTGCACAAACCATGACAGAATTAAACATTTAAAGACCCCATGAAATGGCTTGACAAGCACAGTTTTCTTCTCTGTGTTGATGCATTACCTATTGAAACAGGAAGTTAGGTCAGGTCACATCGAAGAGTGTAGCTGCGTCCCAATGTGCATACTATCCACCCTATCTGCCCTAAATAGTATTGACAATTACTAATGTCACATACTATTTAGGATTGATAGTATGCACATTGGGACGCAGCTTGTATCTTTTTTTTTTTAAATAGTGCTACAGCCATAGATATCCATAATAAAGGCTAGATGTCTCGTCCGGGCTGCTGGCCAATGGAGGTCGACGTCCGCACCTGGCGGCCATCTTGTCACAGGCAGCTCGCTCACTCGTAACATTGTGTTTAATGGTGCATGTACTTTTTAAATAACCATAACTTGCTCAATTTTCTAGCGATTTTCAAATGGTTTGGTTTGTTATAAACGTCAGAGATGTAGTTATGGCACTGCATACTTATGAATAACAAGTGTATAAATAAATAATCATCCAGAGAAGTATAGCCACGTTAATAACGTTTGTAAGAAACCAAACCGTTTGTAAATCCGTCAAGATTTCAACGAGATAAAGAGTATTTGTGTTCGTGCTGATCACTCATCTTACATCAGGTACCACATAGCCCGCCAGAAAGCTTGCCTGTGACAAGATGGCCGACGGTGATGACGATAGAGACTCCGCCATAAGACGTCTAGCCTTTATTATGGATATATATGGTTACAGCTACTTGCTATTGCTAGTCAGAGGCAGGTTCAATGGGGTTTTAAATAGAACCCTAGCGTTATTGACTCAATTTTAAAGAGCACTTTATACCAAAAAGACTCTATATAAGGTGAAATGTCTTAAATGATTGCATTTTGGTGTCCGCGTGGACCGTGCACATAGAACGGCGGGCGCATGCGCAAGGTGATTGTTGATACAGAAGAGTCCACTAGGTGGCTATACGCACAGTTGTGATGTGCAGTAGTCAAAGAACAGTGCGGAAAGAGCAATAAAAACAGTACACAAAGCAGCATATCCTTCTCTATCATTTTTGTTTTGGTTCTTGTTCTAAACTGCGTTTACTGGCGGATCCGCTACTCTTCTTCTTTTATCCTTCTGAGCGAATGTCCTGTAAATGACATGACCCAGTGGTGCCCTCTAATGTCTGGTAGAGTATTAAAAGCAATTGAATTGCATGTCGAGCTTGTTCAACCACTCTGAGTGTACTTTGAAAGCTGTGCGGAAATGACTGTGCGTGAGACAGAATAAAGTATACTCAGAAATGATATAGCATATTTTCTTCTAAGAGTATGGTATTAGACGATGAAACATTAGAGAGCATTTTATTGTGCAATATTTTTAGTACATTTTCCTAGAAGAGAAAAAACTGTATATTTTAAATGTGTATAGTATGGAGCCTCCAAGGGGACATGGTGGTGGAAATATGAGATGGGAGAAAAAATAAACTGCTTTTGCATTTTCACCCAAAACTTTTGTGTCCTTTGTGAGTGAACGCAAAGTTTCTCGGGGGAACGCAAACATTTTGCGATCCAAGGCAAAGTTTCTCGGGGAACGCAAAACATTTGCGAGAATTGACGTGATTGACATGATTTTTCCTCCCATCTCATTTTGTCTCCTTCATCATGTCCCTTTAGGGACTCCGTAATACAGGGGCTAAATGCGGACCGGGTAAAGGGTGCATTTGATTTGTATTTTTCTATAAACCCCTAGATGGCATAAAAACACACTGCGGCACTTTTTCCTAAGCATCCGCGCGCGTGGAATTTTAGCTGATACTTGATGTGATCAAATACAGGCTATAACCAAATATATTTTGAGACAAAGATCTTGTTAATAATTCAAAGTTTTAAAGCTAATTAAATAAACCGTTCTGAAATAGTATCTGATAATTATGGTATTTGGGGTAAAAAGCACCCCTACTGTTGGGGCCAAATAAGGCACAATAATTGACGTGATTTGGCTGACTATTTGTTGACATGACATAGTTAAATTCAACTGGTCAATATTATTTATTAATTTGGGTTTCCATCTTAGAGATAACCACCATATTTATAATGAAACCATCATATTTAAAATATGATATTAATCATCATACAATATAATAAAATCCTATTTATTGTTATAAGGACATTAAATTATGGGATCTCTTTCAAGCAGCGTAAAAAGCTTTCAGAATCTTTTTTTTTTCATTGAAATTTTCAGTATTTTTGAAAAAATAACATATTTTAATGTATTTGTTGAACAAGAGTAAATGAAAATTATTTTATTTATCAAGATTTTCCAAAGTTATTGTTTTGAACAAGTATTAATTTAGATATTACGTAAAACATATTACTTTTGCTAATTGTATTTATTTAGCTAATTTAGTATTTGTATACTGGGGGCCTTTTGTTATATTTTTAATGGGAGTAGTGAAAAGAAGATTTTCCTTTAGCCCCCGATGTAACCTGTATACGTTTATTTTAGCAGCTTTCAGGAGTAGACTAATATATTGACGACCTCAAACATGGACTCAGTGTGGTCTGTCAGTGTATGTCTGGCTTTTGGTTATTGTGAATAAATGTTGTTTTTTTCCCCCTTCCTCATGTGTACAGGTCCAGCCTCAACCAGACGCAAAGATGTGTGACCAGACATTTTTGGCCATTACGTTTGGCCCGTGTGATAACTGCAGTCAGAACAAACCTCTGATGAATATTTATCTGAAGAATGAGCCCATCAACTACTGCTCGCTGTGTGTGGAGCTGGTATGTTATCACACACTTCAGCTGGATCAGTACAACAACACAATGCTTATTTTAAGACTTTAGTCTCTCAGAACATGATTTCTGCATGCTACATCCACACTGTAAACTTATTTATTCTGTTGTATGACTTATAATCAGCCATTATTGTTAAAAAAAAAGACCTAAAAAGATTCAGACTGACATTATGCTTATGAAGTAAAAAAAAAAAAAAAAAAAAAAAAAAAAACTCATGAAATATCACTTTATGCCACACACAGTCCTCAACACTTTATGGAACACAGCAACAATTTTAAGTATACGACCAAACACATCTTGGCATCACAACAGTTACTAAACATGACACCAACAACAATAATATAAATGAAAATGGGAGGGTAATATGGGAATGAGGGTGTTTTCACACTTGAGTCCTCTTTAAAAGAACCAAACTCAGACTCATTTAAGTGGATTAAGAGGTGAAAGTGAAAAAGGACCAATTTCTCTTTACGTTCACACTGTCCCTGGCCCTGAAATAGGACTCAGATCCTTTTTTGGTCCACCTAAAGTATATGTGGTCACAGACTTCTTTATACTGTTGCATTCGTACCATTAGCTGAATGTGAACCGTACTCAGACCACCTCCCGAGAAGGTCTCGGTTCAGTTCGGTTCGCTTTTAAGGGGTCTGAGGTCATTTGAAGTGTTGACATAAGGGCCAAAAATCACGTGAACCGCGCTCAGCCCCCTGAAACGGACCAAGTGTGAAAACACCCTGAAACACAAACCCATTTTTCCCACAGTCAGACCTATTTATATTATTTAGAAAAAAATCAATTAATCCAACACAATGCTTTTTGTATTGACTTAAAAATCATTGATTGTGTGTTAATGAAGTAGCTAAAACTGTATCAAGATGCATTACTTCTGGTGAAATATGTCCATTTTTTTCTTTATCAACAAGTTTATTGAATGTTTATGCTCTTATTAATTTTTACTTTTTATCGGAACGATGGAATATGGACGAACCCAGCCGTTGGGTTTTTAGAGAATTTTATGGTAACCTTGTTTTGGTAACATAAATCTCGAAGCAAAAATGTATTTATTGCTTCAGCATATTTGTTTGATCTAAGATTAATTTTTATAGTGTTGTGATACTTTTGTCTTGTTGATTTAATTGCTCAGAGTATTCGTTTCACAGAGGTGAAGGATAGGCTATGCAAAACACATTCTCATGTCATCACTTACACATAACACGTGTGTAAAGTGCTTTATCTAGAGCTCTCTGAAAACACACAGGCTCTGAGAGAGCAGCACTGTTATTTAGACCACCAATACCAACATGTATTTGTGTTGTATTACAAAAGTAACCAAAAAACAATTCAAATAGGCTACAAATAACAGCACGAACGCACTCAGTCAGAAGTTACATAAAAAGGACAACTGAACTGACGATTTAAATTACTTTGATGGAAGAAAAAGTAGCTACAACGTGATTTAGAAACATACATTTTCAAGACTGAGTGAAACGATATTAATCAGATATAAATGTGATTTTGGGCTTCAGTCAGTGAGCTCCAGAAATAAATGTGATGCTGATGGTGGTGATGTGTCACGTGACGTTTGCGCTAACGTCAGAGCATCATCAGTTGTGCAGACTGTGCAGTATCAGTCTCGGCTCATGATAAAGAGCATATTTTCTGACCCATCCGTCATCCATCTGTGTTTTATTAAAGATGGCCTGTCAGGGACTTACGAAGGGCGAAACCATCCAAACACTGAAAGTGGAGTCTGAGTCTTTGAAAGCCAAACTAGAGGAGGAGAGAGCCAAACTACACGACGTCGAGCGTGAGTAAAACACTGAGTGGTTGTGTGTCAAAACCTAGCGAGCTGCCTAGCTAGACTGCATTCATGGATATCACAGGTAATGCGCGATATGCCAAAACATGCCGTATCTGTAGGCAGCTTGATATGAAATAGGCTACAGCGATATTTACCAAATTATACGACCTAAATGTAAGAGATTAATACATGTATTCGATGTCTGTAATAGCGATCAAAATATGTTCACGTAACATGCATGAAATCAGCTGGACGCTTTTAATATTATGAGGCCCAGGATAAATCAAGATTTAGATTTAAATTTAACCAGATTTTAACTACGACTTAGGCCTGTATATAAATAGGCTATAAATAATACGTAAAAATTGTAGTATTGTTTAAAAAAATATTGGAACTGCTGTCCAGTCATTTATAGAAGTTTGTGACAACATTTACAGCAAAATCGTGAAATTCTTAATTCGGAATTAAGATTAAGAACTAACCAGTGAATGAAAATGATACAAATGCAAAGCACATGGTGTTAGTTAGGCTACTGATACTTTATTAAATAAATGATTAGGCTATATTAAAGGGATCATGGACTGCATTCTGCATTTTTTTTATTATTATTTTATAATGTTTTCTGATGTACACTTATGATTTGGAAATTAAAGTAAATTTTCGACCTTGATTTTAGCCCTCTGATTTAAACGCTTTGTTGGAAGGGGGTAACTGCTGTGATCCTCTACATTTTGAACTTTTACTCTGTCCCTACTTGAAATTCACTTCCTGGATTCAGTCCCCCCTGATGCCCCCCTGATTCCCCCCCTTGAGCATTGTTGGCATCATGCTCCGCCAGTTGAACTGAAGGGACACTCAATATTAAATGATCCCCATGTTTGCCCAAGCATTTTATTTCAAGCACAAATGATTATGGGTATTTCACTATTGTAGGATCCAACATCGCAAGGAAGTTTGGTTATATGTATTTGTGATTTGTTACAAGAAAAAATGGCCTGCACTGATTTCCTGCAAGATTCTGAATGCAATATTTTCTATTATAAAATGTGTCAGTAAAGATGTGTCACACTGTAACAAATTGTACACTAGCATGGCCTGTATTTGTAAAATCACAGTATGATGTTATGTTCTGGGGGCTAATTTATGCAGTTTCTTTCACAGCAGTTTAAAAGAAGGAACTAAGATGCAAATATACAGCACCGATTACCAACAAGTAGTAAACATGTAATTTAATCATGCTGCAATGTATGCTGTAATAGTAAAATACCACAGTTGCAATGGAGGATTATATTGTATTCTTATAATAATTACTGTTGTAAGTGTAATTGTATTGTTAAATAAATAAACTGGTAATTTAGTACAGTCATATATCTGTCCAAATATACACTCACCGGCCACTTTATTAGGTACCCCATGCTAGTAACGGGTTGGACCCCCTTTTGCCTTCAGAACTGCCTCAATTCTTCGTGGCATAGATTCAACAAGGTGCTGGAAGCATTCCTCAGGGAGTTTGGTCCATATTGACATGATGGCATCACACAGTTGCCGCAGATTTGTCGGCTGCACATCCATGATGCGAATCTCCCGTTCCACCACATCCCAAAGATGCTCTATTGGGTTGAGATCTGGTGACTGTGGAGGCCATTTTAGTACAGTGAACTCATTGTCATGTTCAAGAAACCAATTTGAAATGATTAGAGCTTTGTGACATGGTGGAAGTAGCCATCAGAGGATGGGTACATGGTGGCCATAAAGGGATGGACATGGTCAGAAACAATGCTCAGGTAGGCCGTGGCATTTAAACGATGCCCAATTGGCACTAAGGGGCCTAAAGTGTGCCAGGAAAACATCCCCCACACCATTACACCACCACCACCAGCCTGCACAGTGGTAACAAGGCATGATGGTTCCATGTTCTCATTCTGTTTACGCCAAATTCTGACTCTAACATCTGAATGTCTCAACAGAAATCGAGACTCATCAGACCAGGCAACATTTTTCCAGTCTTCAACTGTTCAATTTTGGTGAGCTCTTGCAAATTGTAGCCTCTTTTTCCTATTTGTAGTGGAGATGACTGGTACCCGGTGGGGTCTTCTGCTGTTGTAGCCCATCCGCCTCAAGGTTGTGCGTGTTGTGGCTTCACAAATGCTTTGCTGCATACCTCGGTTGTAACGAGTGGTTATTTCAGTCACTGTTGCCCTTCTATCAGCTCGAACCAGTCTGGCCATTCTCCTCTGACCTCTGGCATCAACAAGGCATTTCCGCCCACAGAACTGCCGCTCACTGGATGTTTTTTCTTTTTCGGACCATTCTCTGTAAACCCTAGAGATGGTTGTGCGTGAAAATCCCAGTAGATTAGCAGTTTCTGAAATACTCAGACCAGCCCTTCTGGCACCAACAATCATGCCACGTTCAAAGTCACTCAAATCAACTTTCTTCCCCATACTGATGCTCGGTTTGAACTGCAGGAGATTGTCTTGACCATGTCTACATGCCTAAATGCACTGAGTTGCCGCCATGTGATTGGCTGCTTAGAAATTAAGTGTTAACGAGCAGTTGGACAGGTGTACCTAATAAAGTGGCCGGTGAGTGTAATAGAGCTGATCATCATTCATGTTACGTCTTCCTGATGCTGAGATGTGTTTTCAGTTCTGGTTCAGTTTCAAGTTCTTCAGGTGGTCGTGTGGTTCATGCAGATTTGTCTTTCTGAACGCAGTGCATCAGGTGGCGGAGAAGATGGAAGCTCTGGGTCAGTTTGTCATGAAAACCCGGAGAACTTTAAAAGGACATGGAAATAAAGTGCTGTGCATGGACTGGTGCCGGGACAAGAGAAGAATCGTCAGCTCCTCTCAGGTAACAGGACGTATCATCACTGTTTCTATCCACTGCTGTCATAGATAGACACTAATTGGTTGCTTTAACATTTTGTTAGGATTTTTTTTTTTTTTTTGTGAATGTCATCTGTTGTCCTAAAGAGTTAGAAGCTGAAATAGATCAGTTATACACAATCTTCATTATATTAATAATGTATAAGTCTTTACTGAAATGTTGAATCTCTCCTATAGGATGGGAAAGTCATTGTCTGGGATGCATATACAACCAATAAGGTAAATCTTTATATCCGTGTCAAACGTTTTTCTAGACGGATGTTTTGCAGTGCTACAGTGATTTAAAATAATAATCTGCATGATTTACAGTTGTAATGCACTAATGGAAACCCAGAGTATTAGTGACAAACTAATCCGGCAGCCACAAAAACACACACATTAACACATCAGCCATGCAGAATGTTTGTTTCTGTGTACAAGACAATTTAAATAATCAGACGTGTGTGTTTTAATAACCTGCATTCTCATAGCATGTTTGTGTGTATGAGTGTGGGGAATACGCTGCCGGTCCTACACTTCTGGGGGCCCTTAGCAAAACTTTGTGATGGGGCATCCGTTGAAATAATGTATGTCTATGCTATATTTCAGCATAGACATACATTGTTAGACAGGTACTGAACATAATCTAGCTAACACATAAATTATTTACAGTTGCATGTTATAAAATGTCGCAGGAATTTGGCAATAACAACATGAAAGCATGGATCCATCCTGCCTTGTATCACTGGTTCAGGCTGCTGCTGGTGGTGTAATGATCTTGGGGATATTTTCTTGGCATACTTTGGGTTGAGTTTTGTTTAAACGCCAGTCTACCTGAATATTGTTGCTGACCATGTCCATCTCTTTATGAACACAGTGGATTTCTGATGGCTAGCAGGATAACACGCCATGTCACAAAGCTCAGATCATCTCAAACTGGTTTCTTGAACATGACAATATATTCAAGTGGCAGATTAATGCATCCTCACTTTTTTGTCTTGGTCAGATTTGTACAGATTTCTTTGTGATGTGTTGTGTACTTTGCAGGAGCATGCGGTCACTATGCCCTGCACCTGGGTCATGGCTTGTGCTTATGCCCCCTCTGGCTGTGCTGTGGCTTGTGGGTAAGTCATGAGAGTTTCATGAGTGTAATAATTATTGCTCAACTCTGATCTTAACTGAGAATTTATTGTATTAGTATATACTGTATTATATGAGATTCCTAAACAGAGCCCTGTCTTCAGGTAATAATTAAAAGCAACTAAAGTGCAGCTCTGAGATTGTAATGAAATTCATATATCTAGTCAAAATATAACCTATCATTTGCTGTGCATTTGTGCAAAGTGGTCGAATCTCTCTTTGTCTTTCATTCAGTGGTTTGGATAATAAATGCTCCGTCTATCCACTCTCTTTGGATAAAAATGAGAACTTGTCATCTAAGAAGAAATCTGTGGCCATGCACACCAATTATCTGTCTTCCTGCAGCTTCACCAACTCTGATATGCAGGTGAGTGTGTGTGTGTGTGTGTGTGCAGGATTGCTTGAGAAGGCTTAAATTTAGAAAAACCCTCGCAAATATAGGAAAACATGTCGAACACCAACCTGTGAGGAAATCTAAAGTGTACCTCACTATTTTTAAAACTAGTTTAGCAAATATCATGATTACTATTACAACTATACAGTGTGTGTGAACGTTAAAGCTGCAGTCGGCAAGTCTGGCAGATTGAGTGGACTTAGGCAAAATTTTGAATGTTTACAACTCTTATGGCCCTCCCCCACTATCAACGGATACCCTCCCACCGAGTTCATGCTCATCAGTGCGTGTGCACCAGATTTTCAGTGAACGCGCCCGTCTCATCAGCATCCATCAACACCATGGAGTATTTGGAGGTATGCTGCCCTGGCTAATCTACCGATAGATTGCAATTGCTAACGTCATTTATACTCTAAATGAGCTTACTTGATTTGTTAATGTTCCACCATCACTCTTCGTTACTGCGTGAACTTCAGGCCTGTGCATGTGATTGTAACGTGCACGAGGGGTGGCGTGTGCCCGATCTGTGATTGACAGTCAGATCTCACACCCCCCCTGCGCTGATTGGACCCGATGATCCGGGAGCTGTGGATTTTTGCAAAACAAATAACACGCTCCAGGTGGAGTTAGAAGCTCGGGTTTTTTTCTAAAACCACTTTATTTATGTTGTTCTGTCAGATTATAGTGTCGATTTCACTGAATATGATCAAAAAAATGTTGCCGACGGCAGCTTTAACCAAAATAAAATAATCAAAATTTAAACTTATTTTATTTCAGCTACTTGCCAAGGCAACATTCTTCTCTCCAGAAAATATAAAAATATATCAGAGTGTGTAGTATATATCAGTACAGTACATAATATCAGTATATCATGTACAGTATATATGTTCTAGACTGCTCAATAATGGTATTTGGACCTAAACCTGGTCAGAACTTACCGTCATCTATGCAGGAAATATACAATATAAATAATTTATATTTATAGTGAGTGCTGTGTTCATTACTAATGCATTCATTTTAGTGCTAAACAGACTGTTTCTGCTTTGGCATCAGTGTGATGTTGCATTGACATTATTTTATCAGCTCAGCTGAGTGTAGACACTGCAGTGCACTGTGTGTGGAGATGGTCAAATTGTATTAATGCATAGTTTATTAATTCAGTGTGTCTGTGGCAGTGATGAATCTGTAATGATTCGGCTGATATTTATAGAACACACACACATTACTCATAGCAAATATCACAGCAGTCCCCCTGAAGTTCCCCTGACGGGATTTATGCTTTTAAAAATAACCTTGTTATTTTATTGAATGCAAATTTGTGTGCCTTTTCAGCATGAATCCTGTGTATTGGTCTGTTCTGTGAGTGTAACAGTCATTTGAAATAATAATAATAAAAAAAAAAGATCTCCAGTTTTCTGACTGGGTTTGTGTTTATCATGAGTGTGTTTGGAGAAAAGGGTCGGGGTTTTCTCTCTCTGCTCCATCGCATCACAGATTGTTCCTCTTTCTTGATTATGTTCCTGTCAGTGACAATAAAGATTGAAAAAGATGAAGTGAAAGATTTTGTTACGTCAAGGCAGGGGATTCAATACATCTATTAATAAAGCATGGAAAGGGAAAATTCTGTGGTACAGATTTAACGTTTGATCTGTACGCCAGCATCGGGGAATAACATTATAATCTCGTTCACGGTAGAGAGGGCTGCTTACATGTACAAAAGTAACCATGAAGACTTGTTTGATATAATGTAAACACAGCTTTTGTGTCTTTACCAGCTTTTCCATATATAGCTACTGGCCCTGATAATTCACAAATGACTTATCGCTTGCTCCATTTCTGTTCTGTTCAGCCGACTAACAGCAGATAGAGATTATGAATCGGCAATCTATTGATATTCCTGCAGTTCCCGGATCATGTGAAATGTTGAATGTTCTGTCGAATTTGAACCAGTGAATTTGTAAAGTGAAAAAAATGGCCCGGAAATTGACTGTCGAATATTATAGGTTGTGTTTTTAAACAGAACGAACATTTTGGAAGTGAAATCTGAAAGGTGAATATGGATTATTGAATTTTCAGTGTGTGAAATGTTTTGAATTGTAAAAGTATTCACAGCTTAAATATTCAACCATGTTGAATTTCAGCCCATAAAAATGCAAGACCCCAAAATACAATGCATTAAAATGCAAGCACGTTTAATGCAATGCATATTTTTTTCAATTAGTGATATTCAACAAGCTTTTTTGTTAAAAAAAAAAAGATAGTTTTTACTTCCATAGTATTGCTGGATGTGTTTGTGGTAATGCGCTAATGATCAATACCTCCACTAGAGGGTGATACAGGGGTTATGTTTCTCTCTGTGAATTTGATCAGTCTTCCAGGATAATGTAAAATGTCAGGATGAATTTAAAGTGATCTGTACTTGGTTACTCTCTTAAAAACAAAGGTTCTTTAATGGCATCCTATTGGAACCTTTCTATTGCACAAACGTTTCTTTCTTGTGGGAAAAGGTTTTAAAAATGGTAAAAAGGATTCACATTTCATAGTTCTTTGGAGAACCAAAAATAGTTCATTTATGGCATTGCTGCAAAACCCCCCTTTTGGAAACTTTATGTGTGTGTTTCAGATTCTGACATCAAGTGGTGATGGTACATGTGCATTATGGGATGTTGAGAGTGGGCAGCTGCTGCAGAGTTTCCATGGTCACTCAGCTGATGTTCTCACATTGGACCTCGCCCCCTCTGAGACGGGAAACACCTTTGTATCAGGGGTCAGATCCTCAAAACATCATCTCCGCAATCATATACTCACACATTCCAACCTCACTCTCGTGTTCACTATAGCCCCTTTCACACAGCGCTTTGAACCCGGCAAATTGCCGGCAAATTGCCAGAGTGCCTTCTGTGTGAACGCAAACACGACCCGGGACTGATGCCGGGATCGATGCCGGGTTGGGGACCTAGTAACATTGCCGTGTTCAGACCCGGAACGCGCGCTGTGTGAGCAAAAGCCGTAACCAATGCCGTGTCGTAATGATGACGCTGAAGTGAAGTGAAAGCAGGCTAGTGAAACGGTACGTAATGTGCTAGTTTATGATCGAATCAGAGAAAAAAAATGCACAAGCGTGGTTTCTCCAGAGAGAAATCGCAGCTCATAAGCAAACTATACACGTTGCTGAGACATTACATGTCACATCGATGTCACGTGTCTTTCCGGAACATACACGGGTTGTGTGTGAACGCGCTCTCTGATTCCGGCAAATCACTGGCAGTGTGAATGAAGCAAAATCAAACGAACCCGGGTCAAATCCCGGGTCGCTTTATCCGTGTATTTTCCGGAATCTCTGTGTGAAAGGGGCTAACACATGTGAGATTACTATCAGTACAGCTGAATCAGCGAAATACTCATTTCATTTTATAAAGGTGAAAGAAAGCACTGGATAAAAAAAAAAGATTTCCTAAAGTCATTACTCACGTTGATTGATTTGACCTGTTAGGATGTTGATCAATCACAATGTCAGTTTGGGTTATGTGCAGCTATTTTTAGGACCCTCCTGAGATTCACCCTGTTGTGTGCGAGTGTTGTTCTCACAGGTCTCTAAAGTGCTGTGTGTGTGTGTGTTTCAGGGCTGTGATAAGAAGGCGAATGTGTGGGACATGCGCTCGGGACAGAATGTTCAGTCCTTTGAGACCCATGAGTCTGACATCAACAGTGTGAAGTGAGTGAGCCACAGCCTGGCATTTGCTGATAATGAAGCTACGTTCACACCACAGTTGAATGTTGCCCAAATCCAATTATTTTCCCTCACTGCATGACATTGTGAACATCAAAAATGTAAAAAATGTCACAATCTGACTTCAGTGTTAACAGTCAGGTTGGAGTCCACATGATTTTTGTCAATCTAATGACATTCATTATAAGTGCTCACTTAGCATGATGAAGCTTAAAGGGATAGTTCACTTTGAAATTGATTTTTGGTATGTTTTAGCTTACCTCAAGGGCATCCAAGATGTAGGTGTCTTTGTTTCCGCAGTAGTTTCAATTTTGATATTTTAGGTCAAACCGTTCTTGTCTGTCAGTCATATAATGCAGGTCTATGGTCACCACCTCAAAGGGCATGCACAGAGAAGTCCAAATTAAACATGATTTAATGACTCATAAATGTAAGTACACATTGATGGCCTAAGACACAAAACGAGCGGTTTGTGTGAAAAAACGAACAGTATTTATATCGTTTTTACCTCTTGTAACGCACAGACCGAAGCGCCCGCGCCCTCAGATCACTTGGACGTGGCTGTGGTTACAAGAGGTAAAAACGATATAAATACTGTTCGTTTTCTCACACAAACCGCTCGTTTCGTGTCTTAGGCCATCAATGTGTACTTACATTTATGAGTCATTAAATCATGTTTAATTTGGACTTCTCTGTGTATGCTCTTTGAGGTGGTGACCATATACCTGCATTATATGACTGACAGACAAGAACGGTTTGACCTAAAAATATCAAAATTGAAACTACTGCGGAAACAAAGACACCTACATCTTGGATGCCCTTGAGGTAAGCTAAAACATATAAAAAATTTATTTCAAAGTGAACTATCCCTTTAAGGACAACAAAAGCTGCCATTGGCGCAATGTTGAGTTATTATATAGTTAGGGACATTCATATACTGTATACTGTGTACACTACTGGACCGGTCAAAAGTTTTTTAAGAAGTCTCTTATGCTCAGCAAGGTTGCAAAAGCTGAATTTTCAGCATCATCACTCCAGTCTTCAGTGTCACATGATCCTTCAGAAATCATTCTAATATGCTGACTTGTTGCTCAGAAAATATTTCTTATTATCAATGTTGAAAATAGTTGTGCTGCTTAATATTTTTGCGGAAAAAATGTGATACACACTACCATTAAAAGGCTTGCTTGTTTGATCATTTTTTTAAATCTTACTTATATTTAGCAAAAAAAGAAAAGAAAAAGTTGACCAAAATTGACAGTAAAGACATTTATAGTGCTACAAAAGATTTCTATTTCAAATAAATGCTGAACTTTATATTCATCAAAGAATCCTGAATTTTTTTTATCACCGTTTCCAAAACAAATATTAAGCTGCAAAAACTCGTTTTCAAAATTGATAATAATAAGAGCCATCAATAATTGAGCACCAATAATAATTGTGTGTGTGTGTGTGTGTGTGTGTGTGTGTGTGTGTGTGTGTGTGTGTGTGTGTGACTATGTGGACATCCAAACAATAAATGTTCAACATTTGAGTGTTGTTCAACATTTTATTTTAAAACCGATGGCACCAGTTGGTCCTCCTTCTGCTGCTATAACAGCTTCCACTCATCTGGGAAGGATTTCCACTAGATGTTGCATCATGCCTGTAAGGGATTTGCTCATACTCAAGAGTATTAGTGAGGTCAGGCGCTGATGTTGGAGGATGAGGCTCAGTTGCCATTTTAATTCATACGGTGTTCAGGTCTGGGTTATGTGCAGGCCAGTTCTTCCACATCAGATTCAGTAAAGCATTTCTGGTAACACCTTACAATAGTTTTATTTGTCAATAACAGTGAATTTAAAAGTCTACACACCCCTGTTAAAACAGCTGTTTTTTGTAATGTAAAAAATGAAACGAATGTCATTTGAAAAGAAAAGATAAGTCATATTAGAACTTTTGCACGTTTAATGTAAAAATGACAACCAATTCAATGCCACTGAAAAGCAAAGTGACACATTTCACCTCCCATGCCGGAAACACAGGTTCAAATCCCGCTCGGAGCAGTGCTTTTGTAATTGGGTATGTGGCTGTGTTCAGACAGAAATAATCAGCAAGTTCATGTGAAATAGTACACACCTGTACTAATCAGGCGATTTATTTACATCACAAAAAAACAGCTGTTTTAACAAGGGTGTGTAGACTTTTTAAATCCACTACATTAGCATAAACTGACCATGAATAATACTTCTAAAGCATTTATTAATCTTTGTGGATGTTAATTTCAACATTTACATTATTAAAAGCAAAAGTTGTATCTGTTATTATTTAATGGGCTTGAGCTAACATGAACTAAAAATGAACAGTTGAATTTTTATGTACTAACGTTACTAATAAATAAATGGGACCTTATTGTAAAGTATTACCGAATTTTTAAATATAGCTCCCTTGTTGAGGACATGAGCTGACCAATGTCATACTGGAACACAATATGTTCCAATTGTAATTAAAATGCTTGTATTGGGAGAGGATGTGCCTATATGCCTGATTTTATGTACCTTTTAGAAATGTCCGAAGCTGAAATAGCCAAACCTGTTTATTGGAAAGGAATGTCCACATCATTTTTATGATAAAATGGTAAAATGTCATGTGACCACACAAACAAATCAGATCTGAACAAAGAGTTGGAACTGGAATTTGCGCTGTCAGTTATGTCTATATGTTGGAAGTGTCTATGGGAATTTTAACCTTATATTTGAATGCAGGTATTACCCCAGCGGAGATGCTTTTGCATCTGGATCTGATGATGCTACGGTAAGTTTTTCCACATTACAACACACCAGTTACCCCATATTATTTCAAAACAGTCAATAGGCTTCTCGAAGATTACAAAGGATTGCCAATAGAGTCCCAATCAATAATGTAAAACCTGTTGCCCTGATTAATACTCCCCTTCAAAAACACTTACACCCTCTTGAGTTAATGATGTTTTGATCACTTGATGATCTTTTAATAATGTTGAGTTGATGAAATTAGGTTTAGTTAGCTCAGTTGGCTGATTATTTGTGAGAGTATATTAGAATTTAAGTGTATGTGTGTATTTAGTTTATCTAATGTTGTTAATGTTTACTCCTGGTCAAGGTCCATGCAACGTGTCTTTGTCTTCAAATCAACCAATGATCAATGAAATGTGATATGACGATACTGAGGTCCATCACACTGTGACCTTTCTTGTTGTTCCAGTGTCGTCTGTTTGACCTGCGAGCTGACCGTGAGGTGGCCATTTATTCCAAAGAAAGTATCATTTTTGGAGCCTCTAGTGTGGACTTTTCCCTCAGTGGTAAGAAAGCAGGCTTTGACCCTTCAAGCAGAGTGATGAAAATATATATAAGTAAATGTATTCATTTGTCAAATATTAGCATGTCTTTCCAATTTTCTTTTTTCTCTCCATTGAAAATAAAAGGAGACATTCAGCAGAATGTCCCATGTGTTATTTTCCATTCAATGAAAGTAAATGTGTACTTCACCATAAAAAGAAACCACAGAAGAAGTATCATAAATGTGCTCTTTGATTTATTCCAAAGCCTTCAAAGCCATATCTTTCCCTTGTGTCGTGACAGACCAAAACTGAATAACTATTCACTGAAAATCTTTACATCTCAATCTTTACAACTCTCAAATCTCATTTGTGCGTGTGTACTTTTAAATATGATGCGTTAAAGGGACAGTTCACACAAAAATGAACGTTTTGTCATCATTTACTCACCATTACATCAGTCCAAACCTGTATGCCTTTCTTTCTCTTGTGGAACACAAAAGAAGATGAAAAATAATGTTTTTTCCCTCCATACGAGTATATACTATGGAATACCATATTGTTTTGGACCCCATTGACTTCCATTGTATAGGCAAAAACAGTTCCTCAAAATATCTGTTCCACAGAAGAAAGAAGATCATAAAGGAAGTAATACGTTATGAACTATCCCTTTAAAATGTCACGTCAGGTTTGATATCAGACATTTTTGGTTTTTGAGTGTTTCAACATTGATGCCAAACATGATGTGCAACATAATTGGATTTATGAGAATGAGATTTGAAAGCTATAATATGTCACCAGAAGACTTGTATGGGGCCTATACTTAACTGATACATTTATGGTACTTTTTGTGCTTTTTTTCAAGCTAGAAATGCCATTTATTTTCAGAGAGCTACAATTCTCCTTTTAGGTTTCATGAAAGAAAGTCATGCTGGTTTGATACAGCATGAGGGTGAGTAATGATGACAGATGTTTCGTTCCTTATTTTGGTGCACAGGCCACATGGTTAATACTGACAGATATCTGCTGTAATTAAACCCATCAGATGACAGAACAGGCAAATGTCACAGCTGTGACGCCCACGCTTACCATGATAGCATGTGTATCACTAGTGGTGAGTATAGACCAGTGGCAGTTATATTGCTAAAGATTAGTATTATTGATAATGTGCCTATAAGTTTTACTAGATAGTGTTCAGTGCTGCTGACACTGCTTAATGTTCATAAATGAAGACTTGAATTATGACAATTGTGTCATCATTTACTCACTTTCCTGTTGTTCCAAACCTGTATTTCTTTCTTCTGTGGAAGCCAAAAGGAGAAGTTTAGCCAAATCTCTCTCTTTTTTCCATCTAATGAAAGGGGATGGACAGTGACAACCACAATTAGACACATTTCACTTATTTACTGATAAAAATCCCCCTGCGTTGTAGCTTTCAAATAACAAGTAAGAGTGATTAAAAGAAGATTAAAACTATCTGTGATCTCAGACAAGTTAAACATCCATTTATACTGTACAACATTATACTAAATACACAAATAAATACATGAAAGACCGCTGAAATTGAATTCTTTTCATTCATTTTGATCAACACTGTTGTTGTTTTTCCTGTTTATTACTGTGAAGCTGCTATGAATCAATCTGTATTGTATAAAGCACTATATAAACAAATGTGACTAGACTTGACTTCATAATACTATACCAAACAATAATCTTATCCATCTTTCACTCTTTTCCACAGGCCGATTGCTGTTTGCAGGACACAATGACTATACCATTAACGTTTGGGATGTCCTGAAAGGTACCAGAGTGGCAATTCTCTTTGGCCATGAAAACCGGGTCAGCACTGTCAGAGTGTCCCCTGATGGTACCGCGTTCTGCTCAGGATCATGGGATAACACTTTACGGGTGAGTGTCCGCTTCAGGACATATGTGACTTTTTTTGGTTTTGCCCTTTACTGGCATCAGGGACTGCCTTTAGATTATAGTAAAGGGACTGGAAGTGGTTCTAGGTGTTTCACATCATTCTGTTGGGTCCGTCCCCTGAGAGGAACAGGGGAATTACGCAACATAGGTCATAGGTTTCTTGTGGTCTGTACTCTTTCTATCCTTAATAAGAAGTAGAGATACGAAACTTCTTCGTTCCTTTGAATTCGCATATGTTGTGAGGATCATCTTGGTTTGTATTTTGAATAAATAAAGAACTCTTTTATCTCTTAATTCCATCTCATTTCTTTGTTGCAGATCTGGGCTTGAGGAGTTGTCCTGTATGTCCTGTACCAGTATGAGAAGAGATATTTGTACTTTTGCTTCTCAATATCACAGCACACAGTGGGACTGTAGGGATTCTTATCTAGATGTCCTGACTTTTATATTATCTTAGCACAATTAAATGTCTCTCTTTCTTGGCTTCTCACCAAAATATATACAACAATAATATATAAAATACACAATTTGAAAAAGATTGCTGTTCAAGTATTAGTTTGTAAAATATTTTTTTAATATTAAAAACCTAAGTGTTTTAATATAATTATCCATACTTTTGTAGGTATATATTTTATGGTAATGATTTGAACAGAGTTGATTTCAGTGCTTGTGCATCTGGCTTATCAAACAGGTATATATCTAGAAATCTGAAATTTATTTATATATATATATATATTATCATGAATGAGTTTTGCTTGCACTAGAATGTCAAAAATGTAGACAAGTGTTTAATGTAGCCTAAGTGTTTTTCCATCTCTCAAGTGTAATATAGTTGATCAAATCAGCAATTGATCACAATTAGCTGATTTCTTTGTCTGTCCACATCAGTATTGTACATTAATATACACTCTGTTTACTGTTTGTTGTCTCTTTATTTAGGATAATTAAAGGTAATAAGGTAATTTCCTGTTTTTGTGTTTATACTGTGGTAGAGGTGGTTAAAATGTCAAAAAGTGTGAACAACCGTTTTTAATATATATAAAAAAACATGTATACATCAAAACAACTAGAAAATCTTCAACATAACTGCATATTCTATATGTATTTTTTAAATAAAGAAATAAATACATAAAAAAACTAGAAAATCTTCAACAGAGCTACATATTATAAGTAAATCTGATTATTACATTTATTTATAAATCTAATTATTAATATTATTATTTGAGTATAATGATCCATTTTGATTCAATTGGTCCACCTATTATCATTCAATGCCACAAAAACGAGAGGTATTAAACAGTCACATTAATATTAACGCTGCGAGAAAGAAAAGAGAAACCATTTACATAATTGACAGTGCTTATACATTACATGTTGTGATTTTTGGTTTTGGTTCCTAGAGGTTTGATATCATTTTAAATCATTTATAAAATGAACGAAATTTGGTTTTCAAGAAGCCCACTTCTTTTTATATTATAGGCTATTTAAAATAAATAGTTGCATATTGATTTTTACATTCCAAAATGTCATAAAAAAAAAAAAAAATCAAACTATCTAGGCTATCACACCTCCCAGTGTTCTATTAACACAAATTTCTAATTCCTTATAAAATGAACAGAAAGGAACAAACAAGAATTGATTCGTTTTAAAACATCATCACCAATTTAAATATTTCCATATCAATGTTGATTTCCACTGAAGCAAATTTCTTTCTTTTGAATTGCGTCGAGAACAAAAGCGAAATCTCTTAGTTAACTGCATGGTAATTGGAATTTTCGGGGGCAAAAAATCGTCACATGACGTTATCCATTCGAATTAATCAACTGCCTTATGCAGAACCAAGTATGATAGAATAGTGACGTTTTACGTTTAAATGGAATGTCTTTATTATTCCATATGCAAACTGTGTGGTGATTTTAATTGTATTTTAAATGTAATGTATATCCACAAGAGTATTACAAATGGGCTATAGCTAATTAGGAAAAACGTTCCAGATATTTTCACTTTTCTTCATAAACTCTATATCAACCATTTAATTTTGAAAGTGTCATTAACTAGGCCTACTAAAATCTAAGCCTTCGAGTCATCCTTACTCTTTTAGTATTAAAGCATCTTGTCTTAGGAGGTACATCTCGTTCAGAACCTTTTTATAATTATTATTGCTTTAAACAACAAAACAATAGGCAACAGCATACATTTTAGAGCCAGGGGAACAAAGAAAACACACATCAATAATAATAAATCACAAAAATACAAGACCTTTGTATCAATCAAAGATTGTGAAGACAGTAGAACAGTCTTAATAGCTTTTCCAGTAGCCTACTAGATTGAATAGTAGAAAAGTAATTTTCGAATTCTTTAAGGAATAGCCTACTGAGAAAAGGTTTTTTGTTTTTGTTTTTTTTTGTTAGAAAACTTACACTTATGGATGTGAAATTCGACTAATACAATGAACAGATTAATTACAAGAAGAGCCTCTTTGATCATCTCGATCAGAACTATTGGACGGAAAACACAATGGAACCGCGTCATGACGCAGGAGGCGTGGTTAGTGAAGAGGCGTGCATCGTGCTTTACGTTGATAAGGAGTGACGGAAGATCGTTCTGCTACGAGAGATATATTACTGACTGCTGTTTTCTCAACTGTCGGTGGAGAGCGCAGTCTGACATCGCTGGGAGGGTGAGATGCTTTATTATTTTCACTTTTATGTTTAGAAACTGTTCATTTTATTCTAAAATGGCTGTCACCCCCTTTTTATATACATATATCTATATATATACATATTGAAGAATACGTATATTTGGAACGCGTGCGGTTGGTTCGCGTCTTTGTGTTCTCCTGAGCAATGGCGCAACCGGCTTTGTGTTTCGCAGCATAGCGTACACTGGCTTTCATTTCTCTATTCTGCGGTGTTTTATCCAATGAAGCTCATTCATATCTGGACCATATGTTAATACTACCAGCAAAATAGACTTCAGCAGGTTGACGGTGGGCATTGTTGAATTTCAATGTCATTTGTTTTTAATATAAGGCCTGAACCTAGAGAAACAGCCGCTGATTATAACAAGCCGTTATTATGAATCATTAACCCATTTATGGACTGATCTGCGTTGAGTTCTGTGTTAATGCTGCATATATAGAACACAGACGCTTGCTTGAACTAGCCTAAAATACCATACAGTTGAGATGAAATGACATGGATAATAAAAACGGTGGTAACTTGATTTTACCTATATCTGACTTCACAAGAAAATATACAAATTAACACATTCTGAGATCTCATTACCCTGAATGATAAATACAGTATACATTGTATTATGATTTGACAGCATATTTTGTGTGTTACCATGGTAAAAAAAATTTTGTAGGGATGATTACATCAAACCATACAAGGGTAGTTGTCAAAACATGGACAAAAAAAACAACAACCTTTTATTGGTCTATAGGTTTGAATGCTAATGATTATTTTAGATGTTAGATTTTCTTAATTTAGCTTTAGCTTTGCAGTTCATTTAAATAATGCAGTGTGACAAATTTATTTCAAAAATGCAAATATTCCTTAGTTTCTTAACTCTTTCCCGCCAGCGGTTTAAAAAAAATGTTGCCAGCCACCGTCAGCATTTTTGATCGTTTTCACAGAATGTGGGTAAGTTTAATAAATAAATAAAAAAAGCAATATTTTGGGCAAACAGCTGAGAAAAATGACAGAAAATGACAGAAATTTTTCATCAATGGCGGGCAAAGAATTAATAATGATAATAATAATTAAACAAGAATTAGATAAAAGTAGATTTTTATATATAAACCCTCTAGTGTATTTTGACCTTGACTTTTTCATTTAGAAAATGTCCTGTTGGTTGAGGGAACAGACTTTGTTGCTGGCAGAAGATTACATCAGTTTCTGCAGCGGGATCCAACAGACGCCTCCCAGCGAGTCAGCAGAGGCCATGAGATACCTGGCCAAAGAGATGGAACAACAGCACAGAACCAAATTCCGATCCCTCTCCCAGGAGTTCCTGGACACCTGCAGATCAGATCCCAGCAAGTGTCTGCAGAGCGTCATGAGGGAACTGGTTGGAGATGGAAAACTGAACTGGGGAAGGGTGGTCTCCATCTTTACTTTCACTGGAGTGCTGACCAGTGAGCTACTGTCCAGAGAAGAGAACTCTGAGTGCCCCAAGAGACTGGCTGAGACCATAGCTGACTACCTAGGAGGGGAAAAGCAAGACTGGCTGGTGGAAAATGGAGGATGGGTAAGCACTGGCAATGTAGACTGGCACAGATGACATTTAAGGCCTTGATATACTACAAAAGTACTACAAGTACTTTTTCATTCTTCGCTTAGGGGTAAAAAGAAGTTCAAAATACTTTTGCTGCAGTATACTGTTAGCAAACATCCCAAAAACGCCAATGGTGTTGAAAGCGATGATTAGATGAATATCTAAATATGTGCTGCGTGCTTCGTCTCAATACAAAAAAATGACAACAGTTGAAAAAACAGCAGTTGAGTAAGTATCTGATCATAGCAACGTGGATATCTGCAGTTTGACACACCAATCAAGTCACGTTTTAGCACTTTACAATGGATTGCTTTAAAGCAAGCAGCTACACAGTATTAAACATTTAAAAAAACGTCTCCATGATTCTTTAAATTAAAGTAGAAATTGGAAGTTGCAATTCTAATTGAAAGCAGCTCTTGAGTGTGTTCATGTTTTTACTCGCGTCTTAGCTTGCGGACTGAACTGAAGAAATGAACCAGAGAAGATTAAAGATTTCCACGTCAAAGAAGGCAAAGCCTCAGAGCACAGCTAAGCTAACTATTACGTAATCGCCACGGAGCAATGATGGTTCGAATTTGTTTACCAGTCGGCACAAACTTTTCTAGGAAAAGTTTGCTCTGGGAAACTCAGACCTTTAAAAACCAAAACCAAAAAGGACTTTAATTTGGTTTTATACTGTTTGATATGACATCGCATTTCGCTTAAAGTATATCGGGGCCTATTAGCTGGTGAATGATGGTTTTATAGCCATTGTGCTTGTGCGGTAGACCCTTGGCGTGTAAGTAGTATGAACACCTTTTCTAAACGTCAGGTTTCAACTTGAGTTTTAAGTAAGGGGTTTTCCCAAACAAGTTCTGGTTGATATGAAACTGCGTGGGTGCTCAAAGTACATTGTGTTTGACCCTTCATCTGTGCTCTCAGAAAGCCTGCCTATTTTGCATAGTGTTTGATGCCTCAATCTCTTTGAGTTTTTCCTACCTGTATATTTCAATGTGTACATTTTGAAGTGTAATTGGAAGGTACATACTGCAGTGATATGCTGGTCTAGTTTTTGGAGCAGAGCAGCGTATACCTTCTTGTGGCTGCCCTATTTTTGTCAATTAGAGTGTGACACAAGCCAAAGAATCCTAGGAATGCTTGTGGGGAAAACGCTTTTAAACAGTCTCTCAAATGTCTCACCAAGGACTTTTTCTGTATGGGCATCCAGTTTTTCAGTCTCCCAGGCGATGACCTATGAAAGCAATACTTTTTCCAACTCTAAATGCCTTAAGTAACCCCAGGAGACATTGTTTACTTATGCAGCCTGATATCTGCTGTAGTTACACACATGATTTTGAGGAACATGTTAGTCAACAGTCAAATGCAAATGTTTTAGCTGTAGCTCGCACTGAAATGTGACCAGGCCTTCATCACTGAACCTTTGTTTAAAAGACTCGTGTCCAAAGATGGCGTAAAAAAGACCAAACTGAAGTATTTACAGATCTTTTCTTAATTGAATCGTAGATCCGAGTAAATCAGACTATCGAAAAAGAAATACCCGCTGGACTTCTCCTTTTGTGTTCAGCAAAGGAAAGTCACATGGATTTGGAACGTCATAAGGGCGAGTAAATGACAAAGGATGATCCGGCCCTTGAAACCAGTTAGTTTCATGTTGGTCTAATTCAGTGGTTTTCAATTTTGTTCCTGGTAACCCAACTCTTTGTCAATTTTGTATGTCTCCTTTATTTAACACACCTGATTCTGATCATCAGCTGGTTACGAAAGAGCTCCATGAACTGAACTGAGAGTGTCAGATTAGAGAGACATAGAAAATGTGCAGGTCCCCAGGACCAGAATTGAAAAGAACTTGTCTAATTTACACTTTTATAACGTCATTAGTGGCATTCTTGCAAAGTTTTAAAATCGAAAATCCGGTCACTTCTGGCTTGAGGCAAATAGCAGCTTGTATTTGCATGAATAAAGAGTTTGAGAGGCCTGCTGCAGTCTTTTCTCTCTCTCTCTCCCTATTTTCTCTTTCTCTTTTATTTGGCAGCTGTTGAAAGCAGAGCCGAAGGCCAGTCAGCCATTTAGTCTATTGTGTTTACCACACGGTTGATCTCCATGCTTCACTCAGAGTTTGTGCAGCATATGATTGTGGGCTAGAGCACCTGGACTCACTCTGACCAGTACAGCAGGTGTCTGTCTGAAGACAGCTGCTCTGCCCGACGACTCAAGCCTTCTGCTGTTTGTTCGGGTCCTCAGGCAGTTACGACTGCCTGTGCCTTTGCCTGCTGCTTCTGAAATGGTCATATTTACACTTAACCCTTAAAATATCAGTTAGATCCTGAAACCTGCACACTACGTCACAGAAAGCCCAAATTTAAAGGGGTCATGGCATTATTTTATTAACATAAGTCAACCTTAAAGACTATATTAAAGTTTTAGGCACAAACATTCATACATTTAAAAATGATATATACATATATTTATTTCCAACCCTCATTTTGACCCTCTGTCTAAAATGATTCGGTTTTAAGGGGCCAGCTTCTTTAAAGGGGGTCGCACACCGGACGAGAAGCGCAGCGCCGCGTCGCGCAGCGCCAGGTCTTTAAAATTCGAACACATTATTCTCTATGAGTGTACACACACCGGCGGCGCCATTCGGCGTCTGTCCGCGGCGCCCAGCTACGGCTCAGGACCTTGTTCAAAACCCTGCCGCGCCACAGAGCGCCATTTGCATAGTTTTATATTAAATTTGCATTTATTTGTCTCAAATCGTCGTTAATGTACATGGCTTCACCCTGTGCTGTTTTCACTCGGGTTAGCTAAACGCTAGCTAAATAAATACTATTGTATTATGTGACATAGTTGCCTAGACAACGGATAACGTTACAACAAAATAACAGACTCAACGTGATAGACACTTTTACTTGATTAACGTTCAAACATCAGCTATTATTCAATGAACATAAAAAAATAAATAATAAATCAAGATAAAACACACATCGTGCAGCTCTTCTACCAGGAGTTGATTCAAAATTGTGCTCGCGCGATTAGAATGTGCGCGTCCGGTGTGCGATACCTGGAGTTGTCCTAGACGTGGCGCGACGCGGCGCTGCGCTTCTCGTCCGGTGTGCGACCCACTTAAGGGTTGTCTGTAAATGGCCACTGTTATGATTGGCTAACGTCACTACTGCACGTGAGTGTCTGTAAATGATGATTTTTTTTTTTTTTTTTACATTATGAAATTGTTTGCTGCTGTCAGATCCGATACAGTTGGCTGCTTCATCTTTCAACAAAAGTTTCTTTGTTAACTCTACATTACTGTGCTACGTTTACTAAACAATCTGCTGTCAAATGCTCCGTACAAACATATTCTTCCAGTCGGATCTGGGACACCTTTAAAAATAACCATCCATTTGTTCCTAATGTTGGGGTTCTTCTGAAGGCTGACACAAACATGTTGTTTAAACATGATGCGTCAAAGCGAAAAAATTCTACTCTTCTATTTGTCCTGTAGTTAGGAGTAGCTCGAGCATATGGAGTACGTCAGAAAAGGCGTCTGTATACTGTATTCACTTTTAGACTGATGGTAGCCGTTAAGCAACTGAATGCTAGTGGGCGGGGTGTTGACTGAATGCCAGCGATTCGTCGATGATCACACAATATCCAAACAAGCCATTTTTGAATGGTACAAATCATCTTATATGTCAAAACTTTGAAACTCTAATTATATTTACTCTATTTTTAATTGGATAGAACAGCTTATCAGAAATACTCTAAATTAACTCGGCCCAAACTATATGCTTTCTTGGTTGGCAGCTCGTTCGATTTTCAGCTGAGCAAACGTGAGCATCAAGCATACTCCACGTTATCCATTACTCCACAGCTCAGAGGATTCTTTCATTTGAGTTATTGTTAAAGATGCATGTGCCGTTCCTCCTGAGAGCAGGGTTATGTAATCCTCTCATATGTTCAGAGTAAGTAGGCTGTGCCATTATGTAATACCTCTGTTCATTGTTGATATTTTAGTTACTATGACTAATAAGGTCTGAAATACTGCTCTAACTGAATCATATGGGCGTAGGGAACAAAATGTGAATCTTATCTTGATTTTTTTGTTTTTCCTGTCTTTTGTAGGAGGGATTCTGCAGGTTTTTCCACAACGCAAAACAGCTGAACCAAGAGTCCTCGATGAAGACGGCACTGTTTGCAGCAGCAGGAGTGGGTTTAGCTGGTCTAACCTTTCTCTTAGTACGCTGATGATTTTAGATTCTCTCGCTCTTTTTCTCTTTCACACACAACACACCTGCTCTCTGTTTTCTGTCGTATGGCTAAGTCAAAACCGTTCTTCAAGAGAAACTGGTCTTTGGGTTCTCAGCCGAATGTTTTTGCACACTTTGTTCCATGTCCTTGCCTGTAATTACAGCAAACAGTCATTCCTGTTGATTGTACACTCTTCACATGGCCTTCTGGAGGGAAAAAAAATGGAAGTTCTAATTCTTTGCATATCTAACATGGTGCTTTTTATTTTATAATTGCTTTTGTCACTTGTCCTTGTGTAAATCTTGTTAGTTTAGTTAGTATTTACAGTTTATTTTGTAAAAATGATATGAAACCACAGTTTATTGTTTGTAATGTTTCTTTCCGCCCGAAAACATGACGCTTCACCGATTGCAGTTGTGTCAGAAACCATTGGAACGCAAAAGAGACAAAGTGCATAATATATTTTGTATTGACAGAGTTATTCATGAGTGTTTGTTTTTTTTTTACCACTTTTTGCCTTTACTAGTGGTTTACATTTGATCATTTACACCATTCCAATGTCTCTGTTTCATCCTGGAAATCGTTTGTTTTAAAGGTGCTCGCTTGTTCAATTCCAAGGATGTGATATTCTGCCCACTTGTAAGTTTACGTTGTAAATTTATTTATTTACCTCTTAAGAACAAATTATTACTATTTAGGCAATTCCCAACAATTGACAAAACATTATATTTTTGCATTGTTTTATTTATTGACTTCTTTATTAATAAAATAATTTTACTGTGAAGACTGTATCAGATGTCGAATATTGTGTGTTTCTGATAGCGCCTCTGTGTAAGTGGCCACGGTTCATCGTGCCCTAAAATTTCAGAGCACAATGCAAGTATGCGTTGCATTCTCATCATTGGCACTAGAGCACATTAGTGTAAACCAGCAGTTCTTAACTCTGGCTCTGGGGACCCATGGTTCTGCACATTTTGTATGTCGTCTTCATTTAACACCTGATTCAGATTATCAACTTGTTAGAAAAGAGCTATATGAACTGAATTGAGTGTGTCAGATAAAGGAGACTTACAAAAGCTGCATCCCAATTCAGAGGCTGCATTCTTCGAAGGCCCATTGTGTCACCGCGGCGCAACGAAGGCTGTCCCAATTCGAAGGCTCCTTCAAATGCGGCCTCGAAATGCATCCTTTGCTTCCTGTGAAATGAAGGGTACAACAGATCGATCCTTTACGTCTTACCCTATCCCCCAAAAATGCATGCAGCATCACAGTGGAAAAAGTTTTTGCTCAGATTGCTTGGGAGTCTTACTGGAGTTCTCAATGAAGTTAGTATCAACATTGCCTTAGATGTTTCTCCTAAAATGTATTCACATTATAGAGCTATAAAAATTCATGTGGATGTCATAGCTCTGATTCTTTTGGTCTTTGGAAGAACCAAACATTTGAAGAGAAATGTTTGTGTACATTGTGAAAACTCTGACTTTTTATTCTCAGAATTTGATATCTTGGCAAATCTTTTTGACATTTCTTCTGAAAGAGATTCGTGCGAGATTACTTGAGTCCTTTTTCTTCAGAACGTGCATCTGAGAAGTCTCGGAGGACTTTTGCAAATATCTCCATTTGCTCACAACTAGGTTCGGAGAAACATTTTATATAGGACTGTTCAATGAAGGTCAGGAACATTTAGAGCTCATCTGTGAGCAAAAATGTTGTGCAGAAATATATCTGCCAACAGAGCAAAACACATTGTTACAGTCAAGATTACATGTTTCCCTTTCTCTTTCTGCTCTTTTAAACCCAACTATGTTGGTTTCCAGATTCCAGTACATCTGACTCAGCATTACATTCTGGCTATTCCATTTACCAGATGCTGACGTTATAAAAGAGAAATACAGAAACAAATGTTCTACTGTTTTTCGGTTATTGAGTGTGATTGATTTGTCCACGTCCTACAGAATTGGAATGGCAGGAAGAGGAATTGACTGAATTGCATCTCCGTTATTTTTCAGCAAACGTTAATTTATTCAGTTTAACTAAAATGTTTATGAGCACATTTCTGTAAATACTTCAAATGTTGTGTGTTCATCAATTATGAAATAACCTCAAATGATGCAGCTCTGCAGGAAACAGTAATGTCATCATCCAGCACAGTTCATTTCTCATCCAATAGTGTCAGTCAAATCCATAATAGTGCTGAATTCCATAATAGAGCTGCAGTTTAAAGTTAGAAATGGTAAAAACATTCTCAATTCATTTCTGAATGTCACACAGCCCTGTCTAAAAGTTGACGTGTCTGTATTTACATTATCTCACTCCTTTAGTTTGCATTGATGGGCTGAGTTTGTCAGTGTTTTGCATGCGCTCTTCCGATTTAGGCCTTATCCCTCATTCACAGATCTGATGTGGGAACTAGAACAAAGATGTATTTTCTTCATTCACAGCTGGTCTAGACTTCATCCTGCTCTTTATCTTTGTTGTATACTGCACTGCTCTTCGGCTGGGCTCCAAGAGACAACAGTTCACAATTAGACATTTAGTATATTATTCTGCAATATCAGCATAGTGAAACAAAATAAAAATAAAAATATGTTTTGCAGACAGCGTGGACAACAAATAAGAATAAATAAATATTTGAATCATGACAGCTCTCAAACTACATTTAAACAGCATTTATTATTAAGCATGGAATGTATTTAGGCTTAATCTTGGCGGACTAGAACTGCTACGCTGCTGCATGAGTGAAGGATTCTGCCAAAAGATGCACATGAATACGGTGAATAGAATTCGAGCTGCTGCAAGGAAAGTAGGGTGAACCCCCTTGGCAGATCTAGGCAGGTGGTGCTGGGGAAGGTGGAGGGCTAGGACAATTCCCATTGAGCGCTGCACCCACACCCCTCACACCTCAGCAAACATTTTAGTATATCTACTCAAGGGACAATACTATAGAAATGAAACTTGGATATATTTTAGAGTAGTCAATGTGCTGCTTGTATAGCAGTATATATTTACTGTCCTCTGAAAATAACTCAACATAGAGCCATTATTGTCAAAATAGCTGGCAACGAAAGTGAGTACACCCTAAGTGATAACAACAGTACGTCGTTTAACCATGCAAAGCCACATGTCCTATTCATCATGTTCATGTTTTTGTCTGCTTGACAGGACCATACAAATTGTTGTCTCTTGTATTAGAGCAGTTAGAATTTGTGCTTTGAGTACAATTCTCTCATACTGGCCACTGAATGTTCAATATGGCACCTCATGGCAAATAACTCTCTAAGGATTTGAGGATTAGAATTGTTGCTCTCCACAAAGATGGCCTAGGCTATAAGAAGATTGGTAACACCCTGAAACTGAGTTACAGTACAGGCCTGGGTCATACAGAGGTTTTCCAAGATGGGTTCCACTCGGAACAGGCCTCGCGAGGGTCAATCTAGGAAAGTTGAGTCTTCGTGCTGTGCGTCAGGTGCAGAAGCTGGCTTCAAAAAACAGACGCATGAGTGCTGCCAGCATTGCTTTAGAGGTTGCAGAAGCGGAAGGTCAGCTTGTCAGTGCCCAGACCATATGCTGCACACTGCAACAAATCTTTTTGAATGGCCATCGTCCCAGAAGGAAGCCTCTTCTGAAGCTGGCTCACAAGAGAGCCCGCAAACAGTTTGCTGAAAGCAACCTGTCCAAGAGCATGAATTACTGGAACCTTGTCCTGCGGTCTAATGAGACTAAGATAAACTTGTTTGGCTCAGATGGTGTCCAGAATGTGTGGCGATGCCCTGGTGAGGAGTAGCAAGAAAATTGTGTCTTGTCTACAGTCAAGCATGGTGGTGGTAGCATCATGGTCTGGGGCTGCATGAGTGCTGCTGGTACTGGGGAGCTGCGCTTCATTGAGGGAAACATGGATTCCAACATGTACTGCGACATTCTGAAGAAACTGTGCCGAACGGCATCATAACGACCCCAAACACACCGCCAAGATGACAACTGCCTTGCTGAGGAAGCTGAAGGTGAAGGTGAAGGTGATGGAGTGGCCAAGTATTTATCCAGACCTGAAACCTATTGAGCACCTGTGGGGCGTTCTCAAGCGGAAGGTGGAGAAGCACCATGTGTCTAACATCCAGGAGCTCTTTGATGTCATTATGGAACAACTTGTGCAGCTGGAGGATTAAGGCAGTGCTAGATAACAATGGTGCTCACACAAAATATTGACACTTTGGACACAGTTTTGAGATGTTCACTTAGGGTGTACTCACTTTTCTTGCTAGCTATTTTGACAATAATGGCTGTATGTTGAGTTCTATTCAGAGAACAGTAAATATATACTGCTATACAATCAGCACATTGACTAGCCTACTCTAAAATATATCCAAGTTTCATTTCTATAGAATTGTCCCTTGAGAAGATTTAATAAAATGTTTGCTGAAATGCGAGGGGTGTACTCACTTTTGTGAGATACTGTATATATAAATATATATATATATATGCATATATAGTATGTGCATATATATATATATATATATATATATATATATATATATATTGCACATAACTTGTCTGCACACTCTTGCAGAACTCTCCCTCATCAAAGCATTCATCTTTATTCAGTTGTGTTTCGTTTCACATCATGCTTCAAATCATACCATCAGTTTTCTCTTTGAAGATCTTCTCTAGATACCTGCATCAAAGTTCTCTTTGAGTTGTCCGTTGTCTTTTGATAGTATTGTAAGTAACTGTTTCTGCAAAGACATGTCGGTCTTGAGAACATGCTAGTTGCTGTGTGCTGTATAAAACACAAGAGAAAGTGGTATGAACTGCTATTGTTTCCCAGCATTCTGGTTCTATTTTGGTAATCAATCCAACACTCATTTTGCCCAGAGAAACGTTTTATTGCTCTGAGGATGCTTTTGAAGATTACTAGAAAAATATGAAAACAGACAAAAATGAGTCTGATGTTGACAGTAAGAGTATGGAGCTGTACAATTGATGTGTAGCACATCAGATCATTTGGATTTTGAGGAGAAACTTTAAAGTTTATATTGACTTTTGATTGTTTGAAAATCTATATCTGTCTCTATGATTCAATAGTTGCAGAGGTTTTCTTGCAGTAAAAAAAACGTTACTGCCCACTTGCAATACAACACCAATGTTTGATATTATTGATGTTGCATTGAGTCTTGTTTGTTGTTAGGATGACAAATAAATGTTTCCTCCGTGGTCTAACAGCGACCAACAGTGTCAACATGATTGAGACGGCCAATCAAATAAAAAAGGCAAGCGTTACCATTTACAGAAACTGAACCTAAATAGAGCTGCAGTGATGAAGTATTTTTGGAAGACAATGCAGAAATTAGCATCACCCTGGTTCACTTGACAAAAACCCAATAGTATTTTTCCATTTTGGATTATTGCCGAAAATAAGCTCTGAATAACAAACGTTTATGATTCTTACTTTTCATCATGATCATCTTCACAAATTAATGCAACTTTTATGGATTTTGAAGCCTAAATTCTGGGGATGCAACACTAGCATCATGGCGGTCAGTTGCAAAAGTAGATACCAACCACATTTAATATACAATTCCTTCTTGTAGATCATCAGTAAACAAGAAATATACACGCAAAAGTTCAAATATATCTCATAATGTAAGACTGAATATGCTAGATTGGATAAAATTCTGCATAAATCTTGTATCAGACTGCAGAGCTTACAGCTGCAGAACATCTACTGAGCACTGCGTGATGTGGAGAGCCAGAGCGCCTTTTCCTGTTACAATTCTAAGAATTTCTACCAATTAAAGTGCTGAGCTGTATCCTGTTCCTGTGCTGCTTCTGACATCACAGTTGTGTCCTGTCTATCTTACACTTTCCTTAAAGATATCTTACAGACACTTACACAAAGTATACACTGTATATTTTATGTTTTAAAATGTAATTAATAATTGTTTTGTTAGCTCTTCCTGTCATTTTCATGGTAAGACAGCATGTGGCAGCATGTGAAATAAATGTGGCTGTCCTCTATTTAAAGGGAGTTTAATTATAGGACTTCAGGAAAGAACCAGAAGGACTGAAAATGAGCTGGAACAATATGAACTTGGCCTGTCCCTGAAATCATAGGACTTTATCATCCAGACAGGCTGGTGGTCTTATCAGCTCATTTTATGAAACGCTGGGTGGGCCCTTATCCTGACCGACATTCCTGATGTATTTCTGTGAGAAGAACAATCTTAAAGATCTCCAGTTTGGACTTGTGGGGTCAAGAAGCTGGAGACTTAAGAGAGAACAGAAGTCATGTGGGCACAGGGGCGGCGTGGGAATCTGTTCTTAGTGGCCAAACTGCAAATGCTTCAGACCATAGTAGGACATTTTCTGAGTAGACTTGGCAGTATTCTTGGTTATGTGTAGAAAAACATCGGCGGTCTTTTTTTTTTTACAAAAAGTGCTAACCAATTCTAAGCAATTTTTCTTAAAATAAAATGAGACTGACAACCTACTGAAACTGATCAGTTTTACATGTCTCTTTACAAATGTATAAGAGGCAGTGCTATATGTAAAATGTAATATTATTATTAGAATATTGACAGATTTGATTACTTCTTTACGCTGTTCGGATTTTTTTTTTTTTTTTTGAAAATGTATTTATTTAAATAATAAACCTTTTAATGTTTACATAGAAATGTATAAGGCTATATATAAAACTGGTTTGCAGCAATTATATAATTTAAATATCACCTTTTTATGGCCAAAATAACAAATGAATACTGAAGGTATTATCATTATCTTGGATAATTATAAATAATAATATAACTATATTATAATATTCTTTTAAATATCATCCAGACAGTGATTTAATGTCTGCTAAATGTATTTTCTTAAAAGGTGGTGGTAACACTTTATTTTACAGTGTCCTTGTTACATGTTACATGAATGTTCAAGAAACGGCTGAAGACGCATCTTGTTCGTCAATATTTAACCCATTAATACTACACTTATTATATATATATTTTTAAATTCACTATGTGTAATGTGCTAGACTAACTGGGACTAGTCACAGCACTTGCATATTGTTCCCCTATTGCTCTCCTCATGTAGAAGTCGCTTTAAATAAAGGTGTCTGCTAAATGATTAAATGTAAATGTCAAGTCCAGTCATGTCATCTTTATTTATATAGCGCTTTTTACAATACAGATTGTTGCAAAGCAGCTTGACAGTGATAACATGAAAATAGTGTCATAGTCCAGCTTAAGTAAGTTCAGTGATGGTTCATTTCTGTTGTAAAAAAGTTATTAATTTAGTTTATATATATATATGAAAAACAGTGATGTCATCGTCCAGCTCAGTTCAATTCTCATACAATGGTGTCAATGCAGGCAGATCAATAATATTGTTGAATATTAAATGTCCCCAACTAAGCAAGCCAAAAGCCAAAGGCAACAGTGGCAAGAAACCAAATCTCCATCAGGTGACAGAATGAAGAAAAAAAGAAAAAGAAATTACTTACAGTAGTAATAACAGTAAAGTATGCATAATTACATGCAACTAACCCTAAACCAAACCCAATTCCTAACCTATTGTAAATACACGTTGTTAATTAATATTACTCAGAACTTAAACTTATAATTACAATGTAACAAAGAAGACACCTTAACCAAGGTTTTGGTCAAAGTTTAAAATCACCCCATTATTTAGATGTTTTGGTGAACATTGTTCTTGCTCAAATTCATGAACTTCTCCAAGTAAATTGAGTTCTTATATCTTTAACCATTCTTTTGGAAATCATGTTTTGATCATAAACATATTGAACATCTGGATCTGCTAGGTTATCATTAGTTAATCCATAGCACTGTGAAAAGCAGTGTCACTCCTAACACTGCAAATGTCTGTATACTGTTCCTTTAAAAATTAAACAGGATTAAGAGTGTCGATCTGTACATTGTACCTGTCTGGGACACTCTGTCCGTCTCATGAACGGTGTTTCACGCTACAGTGTCATGTTCCTCTACTGATCTCTGCGTCAATCATTTACTGCCCAAAGACCGGAGGCTGTAATGATGACAGCGACACAATGTTCTATCCTATGATCTTTATCACGCTTTGAAATGATAGCCAGATATGAGGATATGATACACATTTGCTACTTATACTCATTCCCTAAGTAAATGGTGTTGTGCAGGTGTTTAATCAGCAGATGAGGCTTTTTGTGCCCCTCAGTTGAGCCTTTTGGCTACCAAAGAGCCCCTGCATGATTAATAAGTATTTTAGCGAAAACACAACAACCCAAAATCAGTCATTAGAATTTGACATTAGCGTGTTGCTAAGCTGTAATATGCATTCATTACTTAGCACACAAAACATTTTGGTAAATAATTATGTTCGTTTTCAGAATCAAATTAAAAACATTTATGCTCAACATTTCTTGTACTTGATTTGTTATTTTAGATGGATGTTTTTCACTAAGCATTCTGGGATTACTTTCTTCACAAAACAAACATGATGTTGCCTTGAATGTCGACAAAATAGGGTACCTTTGAAAGCAAACTCGTTTTGTTTTTTGGTGTGAAAATGCTGCCTGTGATTTGGAATAGCGTCCTTGTGTTTATTTCATAAGTGATTCATCGGGGGATGGTCAAAAATTCATTGACCTCATTTACGTTATTACAAACAACAGATGCTACATTATGAAAGAAGCGGGGGGATGCTGAACTTTCCTTGTTTTTGTAGGTTGAGCCATGGAGGACGCTGATCCTGAGCTTGTTAGTGGTGTTTCTAAGGGTGCTAAATTTGTAAGCTGCTCAAATGACCAATACTCTTTTAACTCCAACATAGAATGTCATGTAGCATCTTGAAATCAATAAACAAGAAAACAAAAATAATACAAAAACAATACAAGACAAAATGTTGCTATAGGCTACTAGGCCTATATTAAAAAACAATATAAATGTAATATATTATCACCCAGCGATATACAGTTGGATGTAGTAGCTACATACTACATATCCACATACCCAGTACACTCACGTAAAACAGTACATACTAGAATATCTCTGCTGCATGATTCTTTATATAATATATATTACACTACACTGTTAGAAAAAAAAAGTGAAAAAACGGTAATATTCTGGCAGCTGAGGCGCCAGAAAAATACCGTGAAATACCAGTTAAAAACCAACTCGTAAAAAAACAGAAATATTCTGGCAGCTGGGGCGCCAGAAAATGTCTGTTAAAAAAACGGAAAAATACTGTCAGGAAAAAAACTGTAAAAAAAAGGGTAATTTCTTATCCTATAATTATGGTTTATTACTGTTATTCTACACAAAAATATCTTTCATTATCTGATATAATGTTAATTTACTGACCTATTGAAGTATTAATATCTGTTTTGTACCATTGTAATACACTGTCAACCAACAACCACAGTGGTGATGAGAGTCACATGATCATTCAAAGCTCATTCAGCGCAATCTCACGACCAAATACGTACAAGAGATTAAAAGGTGGCTAATTCGTACGACCTCACTCAGTCGTAGTACCCCAGAGTGCAGTCTGGACGATGGGGCGGGGCGACACTTTTAGGCGGGGCGACACGTGTCGCTCCGCCCACCCCCAATTTAATTGGTTTATAATACCGCAATCTTATTGGTGTAAACGATTCAGGTCTGAGCATGCGCATTCCTTTATGTACGATTTTGTGAATGATTTGGCCGTATCAAAGAAATATTAAATGCTAACTTTAATCGTATCTTATTATCAGTTTACCATGGTAATCTTTGTTAATATCTATTGGCTAATACTTTATTATACTTAAGACACAGTATAGATTAAGTTATTGTTTATAAAGCAAACGCTTGGTGACGTTACTTGTACTTCAGGGAGATGTTTTACATTAGATTAGTGCGTCATTCACTTGGCTTCTTCATATTTCTATCAGGATCGGTGGATCAGCACAAACTCGGGATTTTACGCAAATTATGATAATTGACTGTAAGAATGTAAGCAGCTGATTTTAAATTCTAAAGCATGACCGTTTTTTGTTGTCATTTTTTTTAACGAGTCCAATGCTTGCATTATTTGGTACAAAGTGCAAATAAAATGTTTAATGGCAAACACGTTTCCTGGTTGATTACCTGTTCATACAATATGAGGGCCTATTGGTTCTGTAAAGCCCTATGTTATATTTTTTAAAGATTCATGTTTTCTAATAAGTGTCAACCGGTTATGTACGACTGTCTATCTGTGACTGTGACATCAGGTATAGGCCCTATTAAAAATCCAATTGTTTATTCATCCACCATCGCATTGCGTGTTCATGTTCATGCAGGCTACTGGATAAAAATGGTTACAAATATTAATACTCACATATAGGCTAGCTGCATAACCATAAAAAAACACACTGCTATAAATCTGTGCAATTATAATAGGCTGTAATAAAATAAATAAAACACCCAGCAGAGAAGTGATATGAACATGTAGGCCAATTGCTTAAATACGCTCTTGAGCACATAGCCTACATTATAATATTTGCTATAGATCAACATAACATCTGTTTTAGTAAAAAAAAAAAACTAAAAAAAAACTTTTTTCCCATTGTACGCACATAACCCAATGGCCAGGGCTTGCTATTTGGTAGCCTGTCTAATTTGTCACCGTGGTTTTTCTTTAAAATAAAATAAAACACTCTTTCGGATTTATCCTTTGTTTTACTGAAATACAGGGAATTATCATAATTTGTGTAAAATCCCGAGTTTGTGTTTATTCACTGATCCTAATGGAAAAACGAAGAAGCATAAACGAATGATGTAAAATTAAGGAGCTCTGCATGACATGCGGAAAAATATTGTCTAAATCAGCCCACATAGAAATGATCTCTCCTTTGATCTGCCAGTAATTTCATGCAGTCATGCTCATTGCCCACCAAAAGTGGCACTGACTTATCTGCAGGGTAAATTAATATAGTATAGCTAGGCTAAATCTCAAACAGTGTATTATTTATCAGCAACATATGATATCGCCAAGCCATAAAACTGCTCAATATTAAAGCTTACAATATTACTTTTTGTAAAGCTGCTTTGAAACGATGTGAATTGTGAATACATTTTGACAGTAACTTCATCTAACTTGATTCGTAAGTTCATCAAAACATTATCCAATTGATCGTTACTGAAATCGCAATGGTTATCACTTAATATAGTACGGCCAAACATCGTCATATAGATAATTCATAAACTCGTACATAAAGGAATGCGCATGCTCGTGCCTCAAGCGTCTATGCCAATAAGATTGCTGTATTTAAACAGATTATAAACCAATAAAATCGGGTGTGGGCGGAGCGACACGTGTTGGCCCACCTAAAAGTGTCGCCCCGCCCCATCGTCCAGACTGCACTCTGGGGCTACTCTACGAGTTCGTACGATTTGTCTAAACCAGCGTAATGGGAATGTTTAGGGGCGGGGTCAGGGATAGGTCATTCATACGTTTCATACGAAGTTCGTAACTTTTATAATATGCACGAATGAGCGAAAACCGTATAAATTCATACGTATTGCCTTTAGAGCAGGCTGGCTATTCACAAGCAGCACTTCCTCAAAAGTGTGGTAATACTAGATTTCAGAAACTGCACAGTGTGCTTCGCACAAAAATTAAACACCATCATGGTAACACATGAAATTTTAAAAATGCAATAAACATTAGTTTAACAACATTAAATGTAACATAAACCCCTAATATACATAACTCATTCGGAAAAAACTATGAAGAAACAAAAACACATCAAATGTGAAGTGTCACGCAGGGAATTGTGGGAATGTCAATTTACGGTTTTTCACTGTAAATTATACAATGAGTTGTTCTTTTTCACTTTCAAAAACTGTAAATTGAATGGTATTTTACAGTAAAATTACATTAAATGTACCATTAGATCTATCACAGTTATTATATATATATGTAAAACCAAAATACAAGCAATTACCTGTAAATTCAATAGTGGACCTTTAAATTACAGCAAAAATCTGTAAAATAACAGGCATTCACTGTATAATGACAAAACGGCAAAATTCTGTAAAAAAAAAAAATACAGACCATTACCTGTAAATTTACTTCTTTTTTTGTTTACAGTGTATATTATCGCTCAATCTTCTAAATATGGAAGCTTGTTTTCACCACGGAATAAAAAGCAAAAAAAAAAAAGGTATAATGCGACTTTTTATCCAGCCCGATCTCATGAAAGTGCGTATAGCGGGAATTGTATTTATTGTGCAATTTATACGCAGAAATAAGTTTTTACATGCATATGATACGCAGTTTTCGCGTGCATATGAGACACACTTTTATGGCGTGTAATCCGCACGTAACCCACGCCACTAATCCTACCCAAGGGGTTTACAGTGAGTATATCATTAAACTATTATTTGCGTAAAAATTGCAGGATACATACAATTTGTGCTATAGATACAATGAATTAATTTCTCATAATTGTGAGAAGAATTGTCCGAATTGGAAGATATAATAGGCCTATTGCAGTTGCGAGTTATAAAGTCCAAATTTGAGATAAAAAGTTGTGATTACCTTTTTTAATTGCGAGGTTATATCTTACAATTCTGACTTTTTTTCTTGTAATCCTTAGCTTTATATCTCACAATTATGAGAAAAATAAGTAAGAAAAAAAGTCTGAATTGTGAGTTAAAAAGTCACAATTTGGCAGAAACATGCTTCCATAGCTAACTGCGACTGTAAGACATAAATATATTAAGATATTATAAAAATGACCATCATGATTTTCTGTAAAGCTGCTTTAAAACAATGCGTGACAAGTGTTATATATTAAAATTGACTTAATCTAGAATCCGCATTAAAGTCATACGTTTGGTAGCTAAGGGAAAGACGCATATATTCATTTCTTTAGAAAATCTTGCTGAGTCATGTTGAGTTCAAGACCCAATAAGGAGAGGCGGACAAAATGTTTCTAACTCGTGTGTGTGTGTGTGAAGGGGTGTTCTAACAAAGCAATTCTGAAACAAAAGCGCTAAGTGTCGTTAATTCTGCAAGAATGCATAGGGGACATCAGTGACCTCATTTCCTGGTGGAGCAATCATGAATAGTGTATTGTTGATAATGCCATTGTTGACACTGAGTGTTGTGGCTAAGAAAATTAAGGACATTTAGCCCAATAACGTCATAATGTGTTCCTGTTTATGTCTATTTCATGAAGATATACATCTAAACATCTGGCCTTCATAATTTGTAGTCCTGTTTATTAAGTTGTTTGTCTTTGGGATTACAGAGATTATTAAAATGGGGAAATTCCCAGATTTCCAGTAAAGCCTTCCTTCACAACATCAGTGAGAGGCTGGAGGTTAAAATCTAGACTATCAGCAATTTCACCAGTGGTGGAAAACCAAAAGCATGTTTTTAAGAGACATGTAGTCAGCTGTCTTACAGGTAATGGGGTTACTGGGAGGGAATCGTCTTAGTGCTGGGAAAGGGAGGATCCAGACTGACAACGAACCCTGATATTACAACAAGCTCTGGCAGGACGATCCTTTATGACATCACTCTGGTTCCTCCCAATGAGCTCACTGGGCCAGCTGATCATGCTTTCCAGCTGTGAACAACAAGTAAGTGGAAAAAAAAAACTGCCTGGCAACATCTGTGACATAAAAAAGGTGATTCTCATAATGTGTTATAATGAAACAACCCTCCCCCGCAACAAAATGAGTGAGGAATAAGGGATGAAAGTCTGGGAATGTAAATAGCTCACCAAAAGCAATTATGTCATTGTATACTCACTCTCATGTCCCCGCCCCCAAACCTGTATCTTCTGTTAAAAACAAAAAAGAGAAATTTACCCATATATATATATATGAAGAGTTCAGATGCAAAAGCCTCTAAATGCCATCTGACATTTTCTTCCAAAATAATCATTTTTATCAAGCTTGTATATTTAAATTAAGTAATTTCACTTAAATGACAATTAATGGGTAATTTTTCTTGCCATTTAAGTGAAATTATTGAACTTAAATATACGAGCTTGACAAAAATGATCATTTTAGAAGAAAATTTCAGATGGCATTTAGAGGCTTTTGCATCTGAACTCTTTATATATACTGTACATATCTATACATATCCATTCTCTTCAATAAAAGCATGCAAACCACAAAGATAAAAAAAAAAACACCTATAAAAGTATCTTAAAAGTATGAACTGTGTTTCATCACAAGTCTTCTAGAGTCATATGATAGCTTTTTGTGGGGCTGAAATTTGACCATTTTAATATATGGGCTATACATTTAATATATAAGATTTTTTCAGGATAGCGTATTTTAAAGATAATTATGCAAAATCCAAATGAGCTTTGCAGATTTTTAAACAATGCTTTTCATGCTTGTTCAATGAACCATAAACATTTATTGCACATACACATGTGGATCAGGTTTTAAAGTCTCCCTGTGGTGAAAATCCAAGCTTTTAATTTCGTTTATATGTCTATGTGGTGTTTTTAAATATGCTTTAAGACAAACCATGTGCAAATTCATAAGTCAACACCATTGCTGAGTATTTTCTCCAGACAGACAGCCTCAAAATCGATGTTTGAAATCGCTGGTGTTTCTGACGTCACAAACTACTTTGTAACCAATCACGTCAATGTGTGATCATCAACGAGTGGATCTCTGAGCTGGTGCGAGTGAGTGGAGGCGGGGCTAATTTGCATATTCATAGACCTGCATATACTAAATGAGAATTCAAGCTTTTTGAGGCATGAAGACTTTTTTTCAAGGAAAAAACTTTTAAATATGTAATTTATTTGATCAAAGATGAGTTTTAAGGGATACAATTATTGACTACAGGGGGACTTTAAGACACTAAGGGCCAGATTTACTAACAGCTTGCCCCAGCACAAACAAAAAATGTTTGTGTTAAAAATCTTTTTTACGCAGTGAAAATGTAGCTCTGAAAAGGTGTGGACAGCGTTATTTTTGCAGCTGACCTCGTTACATATATGCATTTGTTGGAGTTTCCCTTTCAGATGCAAAATGTATGGGAGGAGAGTATTTAAATAATGCAAGTTGATTTACTAAGGTTTGCGCTAGTCAATTTACTGGTATTTGCGCCAATATATACCGCCCAGACGTTAATTTGCGCTGCTCTCGTTAGATTGCATTTGTCATTATGGAAATGATCTGGCTGCTTTAGTTTGCACATCGTCAGTAGAATACACACTGAACTTTCCACTCCCATCTGCACTTTTTTTGGAATTGCGCTCTCACGCTAATTTGCCCTGTTTTAGTAAATCTGGCCCTAAGAGTTTACAGGAGGAGTCAGGACAATAAAGGTCACAGTTCCAATAACTTAAAGAGACCTTTCTAGTGACTCTGAAAAACACCAGGAGAAATATGCCCAGGGTTCCTGCTCACCTGCATGAACATGCAATAGTCCTGCTGCAGGGAGTCATGAGGACTGCAGATGTGGTCAGAGCAAGAAACTGTCCGTAATGTAAGACACCTAAGACAGGGAGACAGGAACGACAGTTGATCATACCCACAGTCAGTGCCAAACCAAATGTAACCATGCATCCCACCAGACTTGCAAATTCCTTGGTGGAAAAGTGGAGTAACATCTCACAGCAAGAATTGGCGAATCTGTTGCAGTCCATGAGGATGAGATGCACTGTTAAAGCAACTGTTGGCCACAGCAGATACTGAATGCTACTTATGACATTGACAACCCAAGACAGAGACACACTGAGCCTGTTTTTTTCTTCTCCATTCTATCATCTGATGGAGTTTTGGTTCCTTGCCACTATGGCATCACTGAACTTACTTAAGCTGGACTATGACACTATTTTCTTCTAGATCTGCTGTAGAGCCGAAAAAAACCTTTGTTGCATTATTCCCCTGTTATAAAGCTGCTCTGAAACAATCTGTATTGTAAAAAGCGCTACATAATTAAAGATGACCTTTCTAGTTGACTTGACACACCTAAAACGTCCACACCTTTACATCCCAATACCGTACCAAGAAAACACAAATCATACATGTATGGGAGTTGGGAGGAGTCATACATGTACCTTCATTCATTCATTTGATCTTTTTGAAAACTTGCCCATAGGTGTGTAATACAGTATCTGGAATAAGATCGCGTCATGTTTGATTGGGTGTAAAGACAGGTGTTTCCTATCTGAGGGTTATTTCCATGACGTTACATTATGTGAAGAGGCGAGCCGAATATGAGGAAATGAAAACCTTTGGAGGAACTTCTCTGTGACAGACAGAGAGATCTGATCTGTCTGATCCTCACGATATACAGATGGTATGTAGGCCAACCACGCTTCAGCACGCCCCGTTTCCCTGTGATCCCTGTGATCCCTTTGTTCCTCTTTGTCTCACTGTTTTCTTCTCCTCTCTTTCTTATTTTTCTTCTTCAAAAACATTGCTGTACCATTTGCCCCTGCTGAAAAATCCAGCATTGCTGGTCATCAGCATAAGGTATGTTTTGCATACTGGGACTAGCATTGGTTGCTGGTTTTCTGGTCCCCAGCATGGGAAGCGAGAGTGCTGGTGGTCCAGCTACACCTCGAGAACAGCATGACCAGCATTATAAACCAGCCTGGACCAATATGGAATTCATGGTGGTTTATGCTGGATCTTTCAGCAGGAGTGATACATACACTCATCTAAAGGATTATTAGGAACTCCATACTAATAGTGTGTTTGACCCGCTTTCGCCTTCAGAACTGCCTTAATTCTACGTGGCATTGATTTAACAAGGTGCTGAAAGCATTCTTTAGAAATGTTGGCCCATATTGATAGGATAGCATCTTGCAGTTGATGGAGATTTGTGGGATGCACATCCAGGGCACGAAGCTCCCGTTCCACCACATCCCAAAGATGCTTTATTGGGTTGAGATCTGGTGACTGTGGGGGCCATTTAGTACAGTGAACTCATTGTCATGTTCAAGAAACCAATTTGAAATGATTCGAGCTTTGTGACATGGTGCATTATCCTTCTGGAAGTAGCCATCAGAGGATGGGTACATGGTGGCCATAAAGGCATGGACATGGTCAGAAACAATCCTCAGGTAGGCCATGGCATTTAAACGATGCCCAATTGGCACTATGGGGCCTAAAGTGTGCCAAGAAAACATCCCCCACACCATTACACCACCACCACCACCAGCCTGCACAGTGGTAACAAGGCATGATGGATCCATGTTCTCATTCTGTTTACGCCAAATTCTGACTCTACCATCTGAATGTCTCAACAGAAATCGAGACTCATCAGACCAGGCAACATTTTTCCAGTCTTCAACTGTCCAATTTTGGTGAGCTCTTGCAAATTGTAGCCTCTTTTTCCTATTTGTAGCGGAGATGAGTGGTACCCGGTGGGGTCTTCTGCTGTTGTAGCCCATCCCCCTTAAGGTTGTGCGTGTTGTGGCTTCACAAATGCTTTGCGGCATACCTCGGTTGTAACGAGTGGTTATTTCAGTCAAAGTTGCTCATCTATCAGCTTGAATCAGTTGGCCCATTCTCCTCTGACCTCTGGCATCACCTCTAGCATCAACAAGGCATTTTCGCCCACAGCACTGCCGCATACTGGATGTTTTTTCCTTTTCACACCATTCTTTGTAAACCCTAGAAATGGTTGTGCGTGAAAATCCCAGTAACTGAGCAGATTGTGAAATACTCAGACCGGCCCGTCTGGCACCAACAACCATGCCACGCTCAAAATTGCTTAAATCACCTTTCTTTCCCGTTCTGACATTCAGTTTGGAGTTCAGGAGATTGTCTTGACCAGGACCACACCCCTAAATGCATTGAAGCAACTGCCTTGTGATTGGTTGATTAGATAATTGCATTTATGAGACATTGAACAGGTGTTCCTAAAAATCCTTTAGGTGAGTGTATATGCACATTCTGTAATATCAATTAGAAATAGGCTAGATTCTAAATCATTTAATTATTTTACTATGATTTTGTTGCATTCCACAAAAGGAGAACAGTACCAAAAAGTCCCTGTGTATTGTGTTATACTGACAGTAAGTTTTAGAATGGCCACAGAAAATATGTAAACATGTATAGTCACTCTTTAAAATGTGTAAATGCATTTGCATTAGATAATAAAGCATCAAACTATGTCATCGGAAGTTTTTCTCAGAACTAACACCAGAGGCATTTCTGCGATAACTTTTATTTAGCTGGTCTTTTGGTGATTTTTACTGCATAAAGTCAGTTCTGCAACATGGCAGTTTGCAAGTATTTTACGTTTTGGCCAATTGGCTAATTCGTATGATCTGCTTTTCGCCCAGTGATGGTTATGTTTATGGTGGTTCACATCGAAATCGCCACCTCGTAAAATAGCTTTCTTGAGATTCCCTTTAAATTCACACAGATGTCAGAGTAACTACCCAGACAGCAACATCGTGTATAATCCACATGTACCGGATGTGGGCCGGATCTGGACCGACACTATGTTGCTGTCTGGGTACAGATGTTGTTTATCACATGAACTATCATGATATTATTATCCACTAACTAGAAACTGTTCAAATACTTTGTCTTCATTTTTTTTACAGTATATCTATTGTTATTTTTTTGCCAACACTTTATTTTACAGTAGCCTGGCTAACGCCAAACCACGTATCATTGAGAATGATACGTGGTCTGGGAACCAAATGTTCATTTTCTCGTATTTGAGGCGTGGTTTACGAATGCCCAGAGCTGTTTATTGGGTGCTACGAATGTCTATCAAATGCTCCTGTACGTAGCTCATAGCCAATCATTTCAATTATACCAGATGACGTATGTAGAGTGACAGAAATTCGACGAGTAGACGACGATGGGTCAGAGATTTATGTGTACATGAAACTACCATGAAACTACTTAGAACACTATCTAATTAAGGCTGCATCGAAAGGTAACTTTGCGTCTGCTGTCATGTTGGATCCATAGATACAAACAAACTGCTTCGGTGTGTCGTCATCGTCTTGCTGCTCCCTCCCCGTTCTGTGATTGGTTCCCTAGATGAGGCGAAAATCTGGTCCATGGTATCCATACTGCCTTGCAGCGTGAATAAAATCGCGCTGCGCAAAGGCAGTATGGGGAAACCCAGGCTAATTTTACAGTGTCCATGTTACACATCTTACATGTGCTTGGTGAGTACATGTAAGATATGTAACAAGGACACTGTAATGAAAAGTACTATAGTAATAACATTAAATAATGCATAATTACAAGCAACTAAGCCTAAACCAAACCCTAACGCTAATTATATAGTAATTACATGCTAATATTACTCAGTGCTTATTTGTATAATTACGCTATATAGCACCTTCAAGTGTTACCTTATTTAAAACTTAAATATAATTTTGTGAAATATTTAAAAAATTGCAATTTGAGAGGTCAAATACTTTTTTTAATGTTTAAAATACTGGAAATTAGCAATATAATCTTTTCAAATGTAAAATCCCTTTTGATTCAGTTTATTTTGTCTGTTTATTTTGTCTTTTGTCTGCTTCTTAAGCTCTGTTATGTGAAAAAAAGGTTTTAACAACATACAGTATAATCATTTACATCTTCACATGTTCTGATAGATAGATAGATAGATAGATAGATAGATAGATAGATAGATAGATAGATAGATAGATAGATAGATAGATAGATAGATAGATAGATAGATAGATAGACAAGAGGAATGAAACTTAGTTATTTGTATTTGTAATGTTTGTTACATCCCAGAGTTCATTGCGTTTGGCTAACCTCATTAGACCAGGCAGTTCCTATTGGCTGAGGGAAGCTGCAATCATGCTGTGGGATTCTCACTAGAGGGCACAAAACCTTCATTTATAACAAGACTGCTATAACTACTAGGCTACTACTATAACACAAAGCCCAGACCAGCAAAATCACTTGGTGAATGTGGTAAACAGCACAAACCATGTGGTATTTAGCACATATAGAGACTTGTGTGCCTGTGTGCCTGTGTGTGTGTTTGCGCGCGCGCGGGGGGGAGATGCGTTATGTGTGTGAGGATCTCTGTCACAGCCTTTTGTCTATGAAAGCTGAGAGGTTAGACACGTTTAACTTTCATTCACTCTGTGGAAGCTAGAGCTGTTCCCATGTGTTTGAAAATGCTGATGGTCTATAAATAGTCCCTGCCCTTACATGTTAAGGAAAGTGAGATGATTTACTCGTGCCGGTAACCGATAGTGAATTACTGAGAGCATGACACATTTCAATCTGCCAGCTCATACTGATATTAATATCTACACATGGATTAGCACTGGGGGAGCTTTCTTTTTTATTAAAATTTGAACAAAAGAATAATCATGATAAAGTTCCAGAAAGATGAAGATGTTGAAGTTTTTAAGCCCAATAAAATATAGTCACGTGATCAGGTGTTAAAATTGGGATTATTTTAATGACAGACTGACTGTAGCCTACATTTTTCTGCTTAGATGACTACTTACCAAATAATAAATCCATCAGCAGTCAATTACAGTTGAGTGGTCATTTAAATCTGAGCCCAGAATGCCACTCTTGAGTATTTAGTATTTCAGATATTTGTGTAAAAATAGTAGGATATGTAATATTTTACAACCAAATGCTAATTGATCAAAGTTGAAACAAGGAAGCAACTTGTCTAAAATATTATCAATTGGGTGAAGTTAGCATGACATTAGCTGTAGGCCCTACTTGCAGCGACTTTTCACAGCAGATGAGCTTAAAGGAATACATTTTATCACCTACTGACCACACACACATATTAGGAATCTCTGGCTAAATTCAGAATAGCATGCTCTATACTAGTCTTACTATTCTACTATATATATATATATATATATATATATATATATATATATATATATATATATATATATAATGTATATACAGTACACTGAAAAAAATTATTTTTGCTGCTTGTTCAAATTGCTTAATTAAAATTAGCTTAAGCAACACAATTGCTTTACATTTTGTCCAAACTTAATTTGATTGTGTCCAATCTGCTTAAATATATGTACAATTTAAGTTTACTTAATCCATTTGTGTTGGATTACATGAATGATTTGTGTTGCATTAACTGAAACTGGGCGGTGCATGTTAATTCCCAGCATGCTTTGCATATGTCTGAATTACGAGAGAATAAATGTTGAAATGAAGTGTTATTTTTTTTTTTTTTTGAGAAAATGAGAAAAAAGTTAGTGTGTAATTGTGTTTAATGTTCAATTACATTGGAATTATTAGAACCATTTAAATTACAGTGGGTTACCATTGTGGAGAAGAGTGGAGCATTTGGTTAGGCTGTGGACCGATTCAACTATGCTTATTGCAACTGCTGTTGCTGAAGGTGCATGTACACCTTAGCATTTAGGATGCTAATAAGTACTATAGGTAGCTAAATGCTTGCTATATACTAGAAAGTGAGTTGTGTGATGCTAAAATACATTAAATCTTCATTGGATAAATGAATATGAATTTGAATACCTGAATCACCCAATCAGGGAGCATTTTAAAATTCACTTTGAAACAACTTAATTGGTTAACTTAAAATGACTTAATTCCATGATGTTGAAGTTACATGAATAAATTATGTTTGTGTAACTTAATTGGTTCATGTGGGACCGATGTACACTATCAAATCATGTAAATCCAACACACTTTTTTTTTCAGTGTATATGCACAGTATGCTAATTGTGTGAATGGTGACAGGTTGCTCTGCCACTAATATCATCAGAGAAGAGATGAGAGTATGGGGTTAGAATTGTTCTTTATTCTAAATCAATAGATTATAATCCTCAAATAAATGTAAAGTGATTCACATATTCACAAATAATCTATTTATTTGGAATAAAGGAACAATTCCACTCCCAGACTAGAGGGAGGGGAAGTTATTTTGATTAAAGTTTACGAGGGTGCTTTTTAAAAAAAAATGTGCACAAATCATTTGTAATAAATAATACAATATTCCATAAAAAAATGTCTATTTAAAATGAAGTGTAACCAGTCAAGGTTTAGAATCTGTCTATCTGTCTGTAATTACAGGCAAATAAATTGTGACATTATATGAAAGGTCAAGTCAGTTGCAGTGCATTGTGGATTGTATGGAAACAATATTTAATGCAGTGAGCTCTGTTGTATATTTCACATTGTGGTAAATGTAGGAGTCATCCTGGTATTCTATTTAAATATGCTTTAATAAGCTTCAAAGATACATCCAAATACAGGTAACTGAAGAAACACAAGCGCTAACGTAAACGTAGACTAGACAAATGAGAACCGAAACAGATGGTAATGGGGTGAACACAGCTGAAACGAATGACAAATCATATCAGTTACCATGATGACAAACAAGGAGCGGGAAATTAAAAAGGAAAACAGGAACCAATGAAAAGTTCAAGAAAGTGAAACTAACAAACATAACTAAATATCCCTGACAATTATATACTGCAGAAATAGTAAGAGTAGTTTGAATGATATTCTAAAACAGGGGTTTGCCGTGGATCCCCAAATACGATCGTCCTCGTGCATTTTAAAATTTAAAAGGTGTATTTTAACGTATGAAGACCCAATTAATACCAAGAAAAATTTATATTATAAATGTGTACAATATTTATTTTATTTCTGAGATTATAAATGAAGGTCATTCGCTCAGTAAAACATAGTGTGTTGAGGTGTAAAACACGAACAATTATTTTAAATGAATACAGAGTATTCTGTGAAGAACTATTCCATTATGAACATAATCTCAGGAATTGTAATAGATTAACCCCAGTTTCACAGACAAGCCTTAAACCAAGTCCCAGACTAAAATGCATGTTTGAGCTGTTTTAACTGAAAGCAACTTGCACTGACATATCTTAAAATATGTCAGTGCCATTGTTTTGTCTCAAGATGCACATCAGTAATGTTGTTTCTAGGGCATGTTTATTAAAACTATGTCCTAATTGAATTAAGGCCTATTCCATGGCTTAATCTAAGCCTTGTCTGTGAAACCAGTCTGTGAAAGCCTAATGTTTAGGCTCTTTCAGTGCTGAGTGCATATTAAATATTCTCATGCTTTGTCAGAGTGAGTTGTGAAGTGGGCTGGCTATTCTTGTCTGGGTCAGTGGCCAATGTCAACTGCCTCTATGAATATCTGCAGTTGCACTTCCTCACCAACAGAGGGCACCGTCACCAGAATTACATGGAGACACTTTATTTTCCCTATAGTTTCTGTTGAATTTGTTTATAGTCTCACTAATCTAATGCTCTTCCTGAAGTATTGCTAGCACCTACTGCTGAATCTCTGAATGTTTATTCTTTTGTTGTCTTTATTGGGCTTGGTAATTGCCGTTTTTTTTTTTTATTTTTTTTTTTATTGTTTTGTGCATTCACTATTTATTATAGGCCTTTGGTTTCCTAACACAGGTTTCCTGTGTTTTGGAAGGATGGAGACATGGAAGCATGCATCCTTTAGATCTATCGTCCAGATCCACGGATCTGATTTGAGTCACGATCTGCTTCAACGTTAACATCTTGAACTTAAGTTTCTTGACGGAATGATTTAGAAGACGAAGGGCTAAAATAGGACACAACCCTCCATCCTTTTTGGGAACAATGAAATACCGGCTGTAAAACCTCGAGTCTCTGTTGGGTGGAGGAACCGGTTCTATAGCTTCCTTTGCTAAAAAAGATTTTACTTCTTGTCTATCACCAGAGTCTGTTCTGGATGTACTACTGTGAGTAACACCCCCTTGTATCGTGGTGGACGAGAACCAAACGGGATTCTGTAACCTTTTTCTACAATCTGCAGGACCCATTAAGATATGTTTGGCAGAATCCTCCATTCTGCCAGATAGTCTACTAAGGGAACCAGCATCTCGAGGCTGGCCTCTGATGTAGTTAGAGTAGCCACTTCGGTGACCTGAAGCATACTGGCAGGAAACAACTGATTTGACTGATTTTCGGCCCTCCCCAGAGGGCACGAGCCTGACGCAGCGTCGTGGTGACGTTGAATTTACGAGCTCGAGGGAAACCGCTGCCCCCCAATGCACCAAGGGTGGCGGGGTTGGCAGAACGGCCTCCTGAGGGCACCGAAGTGGCACGGGCACCATGGAATGAGGTGTACATTCTCCTCTGTTGTGCTCGATATGAGGAGCTATACGGCTGGGGCTGCAAGGCGAGGAGGTAGCGCCTGAACGCCTCCGCTTGTCTTTTAGCCTCCTGAAACCTCTCCACTACAGTGTTTACAGCTTCGCCGAGGAGGCCAGGAGGCGATAGCGGGGCGTCCAGCAAAAAAGGCTCTTACTTTTTCTTTTATTTCTGACAGATTCAACCAGAGATGTTTCTCCGCGGCCACCGAGGCTACCGTAAACTGTCCGATGGAGCGAGCGGTCTCTTTGGTGGCCCGAAGAGACAAGTCTGTGGCCCGATGCAGTTCTCGAACCGCGTCAGGCCCCACCCCCTCACTATCATCCAGGGCCCGTATTCATAAAGATTCTAAGAATCCTCTCAGAAAACTCTTAATTTAGCTTAAAAACTTTTACGTAGGAGTCTTAGCTTAAGAGCGATTCGGGAACGATCTGAGAGCAACTCTGAGTAAGGAAAAGACAAAAACTCTCATCTTAGTGAGGAGGCGGGGCTGACCCCGTTGCTATGTATTACACATCTTTTGAAGACTGTGATTGGTTGGTTGTCCAAGAAGGGAAAAAAAGAGCCATTTTAAGTATAGAGTTTACTCACACACACACACACACGGACATTATATTTATGTATATAAATCCTTTTTTTTACCTTGCTGTTAATTTCCTAAGGTATATTGGCTTAGAATGATACAAATTGTTCCACTCTTTCCAATTACACTGATTGCTGTCTATTTAAGTGGTGGTTTGAATGTTTGTGTTAATATAGCAAACATGAATTAAAAAACAAGAAAGACGAGAAAGTCGACTGGTCAGAAGAACCGTGTTTACTGTTAGCCCAGTTAGTGGATGAACACTAGGCCATCATTAAAGGAAAATTCGGGCCGGGTGTCACAGCATGGAGCGAGAAGCGGACGTGGGAGCTTATAGCGCAAATGATTAACGGTTCATTCCCCTGCTTGTGCGCACCAGGGAAGCCTGCTATTCATAACTGCAGTTTTTTTGAGCCTGCAAGGTGGGAATGTCCAGTGGAAACTAAATGAACTGCGAGACAATAAGAGGTTCTGAAAGTGCTGTAATGTTTGTGTGATCACTGCTTACAGAAGGTTGTGACAGACCCAAATCACTGCTGCTTTATTGCATTTTCCCATTTGCCAAATATCTTACCTTAACTGTCACCGTCCCGTATACGGGACGCCTAACTTTACTTCGCTTTATTACTATTAAATCCTAATCTAATTATGACAAACTATATATGGTTGGAAAGGTCTAGGACTTCTAAATAGATATTTGACTGCTGTTTTTTGCTACAAATTATGTAGGAAGAGTAACCGATGAATTTTTGACAAGAGTGCACCTCAAAAAAATCTGCGTCATAACAGGAGTTCTGACCTTTGTCACAAAACGTTGACGCACACACCTTTAATAATTGAAACTTTGGTTTTCATGCTAAAAGTTCATAATAAAACATATAATCTAGTATTTTTCAATAAAAAATTATAATATAATATTATCCTCTAAAAAGTATAATATATATATTATCCTCTAAAATATAATATTATCTTTTTTATCGCCTTTTTTTATTACATCACATATTTTAGTAGTTATCATAAATTAGGTATCATTTGAAAGCTTACAAACTCAGAATTCATCCTGTGAAAACCGTTTTGAAATTGAACGTTGCGTTACCATAGAAACGGTACTCTAAATTATTTTATCAGGCTCCTCCCCTTTTGGGCATCATTATATTTCATAATTTATGATCAAAACCTTTTCTAATCCTGACAAAACACATATTGTCAGAAAGGTCTGAGTCTCAAGGTTCCAAATATTGTGACAGAATTGATATTTGGACAGAAATGTATTAATTTGTTAAGGCAGAATGTATCCAACTAAATTCAATGGAATGTATGTCACCCGGTGGCTATTTTTAGTACTACGCCTAAACAAAATCTCATGGGAACTTCAATTTTTGTGATATCAACTTCAAATTTGGAACACAACTTGGTTAGATATATGGCTTTGATTTTATAGTAATTTTATAGTAAAAAATATTTTGTAAAATATATATTTTTTATAAAATAAAAAATATATAGTACAGTATATTTGATGTACTGTAAATTTAAACTTCCATAACTTTTCCATACTTTCATTTTTTGAAGTGTTTTCACTTCAGCAATAATCTGCTGAGTGTTTCCTTTAAAACAAGACCAAACTTGGGTATATATTCCAAAGCATTCTTGAATTACAACCATTTAAGTTTGAATAGTGCATTTTAACCCCCATTCTCAAAAAGGGGGTGACAGCGAAGGGGTTAATGTAGTGATTACTTTCATTTCTGGCGTTATGGCATTCCTGCGCTGTGTCGGAGATATTAGCGTGTCTCTAATAAGATCAGTCACAAACATGATCCCTGCACGATCTCATCTATAGCGTCTTATTAACTCACTGTCATCTATTGTCTGCATCACATTTCTTCTCCCTCTTCATCGTTCTGTCATTTTCTCATCTGCTAAAGAAACTCTTAAGCCTCTTAAAAGTCCTCATCCATGATACTCCTAACAATTTTGACCTTAAGACCTCTTTTAAGGGTTAAGATGCTTTCTGAATTACTTTTTTCTTTGTTAGGATTTTTTCTTTAATTTTAAGAGTAAACGCCCACATTTCTAAGAATTTTCTTAGAATTTTGTCACTAGGAGCTACTCTTTGCATTAAGATTCTTTATGAATACGGGCACAGGTCCCTCAGCAGGTTGGCTTGGTATGATTGTAATAAAATGGACATTTTACACCGAAATACTGGTGTAATGTCTCTTTTAGACTGGAGACATGCACCAGCCTGACCTGCCGCCGTATACGCTTTTCTCACTAATGCCGATTATGTTTTTTGGGGCTTAGTGGGAAGCGTCTGGGCCTTGCGCATGCGCGAGCAGTCGGTGTTTGTGTTTGAAAGCTCCGTCGAATCAATTCATTAATCCTTGATTTTCTTTTTTACCACTCATTTATAAACAAGCACTTTCTATTTTTATATCATGGGAACTTATCCTCGATACTATTCCTTATAAAAAACAATCGGATTGCTTTGATATCGCTACTTAGACCCAACTTTGCGAATCTCGGCTACTAGCCTTTAGTCCGCTAGCATTTCACGCGTGGCCTCGCGCCTATTGACCGTCTGATTTTACACCCGTTTCACTGAAAGGATACAGGTTATATCCAGCATTTCAGTCCTAAATTACTAGTGATATTGGTAGTATCACTACTAATCTACTGTTCATCTGTTATGGCGAACATATCAGATGTGTGTCTAACGTTACCTCTGAGTGCAGGTGAGGACACATTCGAACTCATTTCGGTACGATTGGAGCTTGAATCGGTGGAGAAACAGATCCGTGGTCTGCTAGAGAGGCAAGCCGAGCTGCGGGATCGGCGATCAGCGCTTGAAACGTCACGCGCCGATGCACACAAGTCAGTGGTTAGTAACTTTTTGACTCCGACTTCGTCCACTCCGTGCGTTTCTCTGCCCAGGAGGACGCGATCATCTCTGGCATCATTCACTCCGGCACCAACCCAACACAATGGACCCTGGGTGATCCCACAGCGGAAGACACGAGCCAGGACCAGAGCAAGAACCTCTCCGCCCCTCCCGGTCTTCGAGATCTCCACCCGGAACCGCTTCTCCCCTCTTCGCGAGTCGGAACGCGACGACGCCGTGATCATCGGCACTTCCATGGTCCGTCATGTCCGCGCTACCTCAGGTAAGGGTAAGGTGCGCACTCACTGCCTTCCTGGTGCTCGTGTACTTGATGTCGCCGCACAGGTTCCCGAGATCCTGAACGGTGACGAGCGCGTCGGAGCTGTGGTGCTTCACGCTGGAACAAACGATATCAGGCTGCGGCAGACGGAGGTTCTGAAGAAGGACTACAGGAGCCTGATCGAAACGGTACGCAGCACAGCGCCTGAGGCAACGATCATCGTGTCTGGACCGCTTCCCACGTACCGACAAGGACAGGAAAGGTTCAGTAGATTATTTGCACTAAATGAATGGTTAATGTCATTGTGTAATGAACAAAAACTGCTCTTTGTAAATAATTGGAATCTGTTCTGGGAGCGACCTAGGCTCTACCGTGCTGATGGCCTGCACCCCAGCAGAGCCGGAGCGGCTGTTCTGTCGGACAACATCTCCAAGACGTTACACACCGTATGACTAGAAAATCAAATTCCAAATCACAGTCTTTGCTGTGCCAATTTAATTGATATAAGTAGTGTAGAATATTATATAGAAACTGTGTCTATTCCTCGTTTAGTGAGGCCAAATAATAAATCCACTGTAGGATCTAGGAAAAATCTTATTGTAATTAAACCTGAAAATCTAAATATCAGTGAACAAAAACAATTTCTAAAACTAGGTCTTCTAAACATTAGATCGCTCACACCTAAGGCGGTTATTGTAAATGAAATGGTCACAGATAATAGCTTCGATGTACTTTGCCTTACTGAAACCTGGCTTAAACCAAACGAGTATTTCGGTCTAAATGAGTCTACCCCGCCAGGATACTGTTATAAGCATGAGCCCCGTCTGATCGGTCGTGGCGGCGGTGTTGCAACAATCTATAGAGATATTCTTAATGTAACTCAGAAAACAGGTCACAGGTTTAATTCGTTTGAAGTACTGGTGCTAAACGTTGCGCTCTTAGATGTAAGAAATAAATCCCTATTATCTCTAGCCTTGGCTACTGTATATAGACCTCCAGGACCATATGCTGATTTCCTAAAAGAGTTTGCAGACTTTCTCTCAGATCTATTGGTCAATGCCGATAAAGCAATAATTGTTGGAGATTTTAACATACACGTAGATAACACAAACGATGCGTTAGGGACTGCGTTTACAGATTTATTAAACTCCTTTGGGGTCAAGCAGAATGTCAGTGGTCCCACTCATCGTCTAAATCATACACTAGATTTAATTATATCATACGGAACCAATCCAACCGATATAGATATTATACCGCAAAGTGACGATCTCACCGATCATCACATGGTAACTTGTATAATACGCACTGCTGAAATTTGTCATGTTGCGCCACGTTATAGACCAGGCAGAACAATCCTTCCGACCACTATAGATAGATTCTCAAATAGCTTACCTGATCTATCTCAGCTGCTCAGTGAACCCAAACAAACAGATGAACTAGAGGAAATGACTAGCAGTTTGAGCACCATTTTCTCTAGTACATTAGATATTGTTGCACCAATTAGATCAAAAAAGGTTAGAGAGAAAACTAAAGCACCATGGTACAACAGTGCTACGCATGCTATCAAGAGAGAAACTCGTAACCTAGAGCGTAAATGGAAACAAACTAATTTAGAGGTCTTTAGAATCGCGTGGAAAGACAGTATGTCTCGTTATAAAAAAGCTCTAAAAGCAGCCAGGGCTGAGCATCTCCGCAAACTAATAGAAAATAACCAAAATAATCCAAGGTTTTTATTTAACACCGTGGCTAGACTAACAAATAAACAGACATCACCCGAGCAAATTATTCCGTTACAGTATAGCTGTAATGATTTTATGAACTACTTCAATGAGAAAATAGAAAGCATCCGAAACACAATTGTAAATGTACAATCCTCTATGGTGTCTTATGATTCAGCCTCAACTATCGCCCCTCAAGAACAACTACACCGCTTTACAACTATAGGACAGGAAGAGCTAAATAAACTTATCATTGCATCTAAACCAACAACATGTTTATTAGATCCAATACCAACTAAATTTCTGAAAGAAGTGTTACCTGTAGTGGAAGAGCCTCTTCTTAATATTATTAACTCGTCTTTATCTTTAGGTCATGTTCCAAAAATATTCAAGCTGGCAGTAATAAAACCTCTCATTAAGAAACCGCAATTAGATCCAAATAACTTAGCAAATTACAGACCGATTTCAAATCTTCCATTTATGTCTAAAATACTAGAAAAGACTGTGTCCGCTCAATTGTGCTCTTTCATGCAAGAAAATGAGATATATGAAAAATTTCAGTCAGGATTCAGACCGCATCATAGCACAGAAACTGCGCTAGTTAAAATTACAAATGATTTACTTTTAGCTTCTGACCAAGGCTGTATCTCAATACTAGTTCTACTCGATCTTAGTGCTGCGTTTGACACTATCGATCATAAAATACTCTTGGATCGACTACAAAACTACACTGGTGTTCAGGGACAGGCATTAAGCTGGTTCAGATCGTATTTATCAGACCGTTACCATTTTGTTTGTTTAAATGGGGAAAAATCGAAGATAACGTCAGTAGACTATGGAGTGCCGCAAGGATCAGTGTTAGGCCCTCTGCTATTCTCAATATATATGCTGCCACTTGGTAATATTATAAGAAAACATGGAATTAATTTCCACTGTTATGCCGATGACACTCAATTATATATTTCATCACGGCCAGATGAAAACACTAACTCATCAAAATTGACAGAGTGTCTTAAAGATATAAAATGCTGGATGACGCATAATTTCCTGCTACTAAATCCAGATAAAACGGAGGTATTACTTGTTGGTCCAAAAAACTATCCACAAAACCACTTACAATACAACTTTAATATAGAAGGATGTCCTGTTACTTTATCCTCTACGGTAAAAGACCTGGGAGTTATACTAGACCACAACTTGTCTTTCGAAAATCATATTTCATATGTTACAAGAACGGCCTTTTTCCATCTTAGAAACATTGCTAAATTACGTAACATGCTATCTGTTTCCGATGCAGAAAAGTTAGTTCATGCATTCATGACCTCGAGACTAGATTACTGTAATGCTTTATTAGCCGGTTGTCCTGCATCCTCAATAAACAAGCTACAGTTAGTGCAAAATGCAGCCGCTAGAGTTCTTACTAGGTCAAGAAAATATGATCATATAACACCAATTTTATCATCTCTACACTGGTTACCTATCAAGTTCCGTATCAATTACAAAGTACTATTACTGACCTATAAAGCCCTAAATGGTTTAGCTCCTGTGTATTTAATGGACCTTCTATCGCCCTACAATCCATCGCGTTCTTTAAGATCACTAAATTCGAGGCTTCTAGTCATTCCTAGGATATCTAAGTCCACTAAAGGAGGGAGGGCGTTCTCACATTTAGCTCCTAAACTCTGGAATAGCCTTCCTGATATTGTTCGAGGCTCTGACTCGCTGTCCCAGTTTAAAACTAGATTAAAGACGCATCTTTTTAGCCAAGCATTTACATAATGCTTACCTTTTATTATACTGCTGAATCAGATCAAATGCATTTAATACTATAAAACTTGAAGAGACTGTAGGTTATCTGTATAGGTTGCATAGTATTTGCAGTCATTACGTTCCTGTGTATATTGCGTGAATGACGGGTGGTTGGGCAGATATTGTGTTGCGGTAGGTAGTATGCCATACGGAACCGTTGTCCACTGAAACTGCCTATTCACGCACCAGTGGGGCTCGACAGCCTTAGTCAACGGGTTGGCGCGTATGGTTGGGTTGCGGAGAGATTGTGAGATTGTGGTTAGGTCTCAGCAGCAGGAGGGACGTAGAGGTCAGTAAGCTGGGCTGAGTTGAGTGGGGGACGGAGGGGGGTGATTTTGGGACGCAAGAGTCACTGTATTCATGTTTTGTCTTTTACGCCTGTGTTATGGAAATCATCATTATGAACAGCAGCTACGCTAATTATTTTCCCTTTGCTTTTCTGCTGTTATCTCGGGACGCGAGTCCCGAGAAAATGGCGTTCGTCAGCTCCAGTTTGTATCCAGCCTCTCACGGAGACTTCAGATGCTCCAATCACAAAGCCTATGAAGTGACGACTCAACACGGGCGATATGGACTCTCTATGGTGGACGCCACTGATCCTCAACAACTCGTCTTAAGACCGGCGTGCATACTTGGACTTCCAAAAAATACTCTAAATGTTCCGATCCAATCTGACTTGTAATGCTGCCCGAATCATGCACTGTTCCTTCGTTGGCCAGAGGAGAACTGGCCCCCCGACTGAGTCTGGTTTCTCCCAAGGTTTTTTTCTCCATTCTGTCACCTGATGGAGTTTTGGTTCCTTGCCACTGTTGCCTTGGCTTTTGGCTTGCTTAGTTGGGGACATTTAACATTTAATATTCAATAATATTATTGATCTGCCTTACTTAAGGTGGACCTTGACGCAATTTCTTTTAGAAACAAACTTTGTTATATTGTTATATTGTTTTTGTTATATTGTTTTCATGTTATCACTGTGAAGCGCTTTGATACAATCTGTATTGTAAAAAGCGCTATATAAATAAAGGTGACTTGACTTGACTTGACTTGACTTCATCGCCCAATAACCATACTCTTTTAGCCGGCTAATGTCAGAATATACGTGACCCTGAGGACTAAATACTCGTGAAGAGTATGGTTTATTCCACGTCCTCGATATCTCTTTGTGGAGGTCAGGAAAAAATGGAAGGCCCGGTAGTGGAGGTACTGTATTTGGTGTCAGAAAGCGCTCGTCCAGTTTGCTTTTAGGACGAGCGCCTTGTTTCTCGGCTGGCCATTTGATATTTAACCTTGACACCGCGTGAGAAACTACCTCTAGCAGCTCCTCATATGCAGGGGAAAGGGATAGTGAATCCTCTTCCCCCGTTTCAATGCTCAGCACATCCACTTCCTCAGACTATGGCTGAATCACCTGGCTTTTCTCCAGAGCGGAAGAAGCTGCAGCACGGGCTTACGATCCTGGAGAGAGAGCACTGGATCTCAGGGGTAAATGCTGAGAAAGGCCGGGGCCCGTCTCAAACCCCTCCGTGAGATCCATTTGCGAACCCCACGGTAGCAGAGGGGCCTGAACCACAGGAAACGCTCACCTGAACACCCTCCTCAAAGAGTGACAGGTGAGAGTGGAGTGTGCGAAGCGGCAGCCCCCTCAAAGGCTTACAGAGCATGTTCCGCTCCCAAACACATAACACACAGCTAGTGTGTACGAGGACAGGGAGAAGCACACGATCTGGATGTTTGTTCTTTGGTCGCCATGATTTCTGTATTGGAGCTGTACTATTTCGGGACAGACAACAATAAATAAGACAGACGGTAAAAACACAGAGCGCTTGCTGAGGCACAGAAGCTAACGCCGGTTATTCCGGATGTGCTTTTATATTTCCTGGTCGTGACGTCACCCACACGTGACATTCAGTCTCGCCAATAGACTAGTTGACACATGTGCTTCAGACGCAATCATGCGGAGCGTTCCTAAAGCGTTATTGACGCAGCGCGAGTTCCCTCGAAAGGGAACCCCTCCTCTGTTTCCACAACTGCATCAGAACAAATCATTTACACTGGTTTTGGGTTCTAGACCAACTGAAAATATCTGACTCAACCGAATCATTCGTTCACAAATTAGACATTGATACTTCTCTCAGGAATGAGAGTTAGGGTGGATGTTATTAACATTCTCATTCACCATCTGAATAATGATTTATGTTCGTAACATTGTGGTAGTTGTTGTAATGATTCACATAGTGTTCCTCATAGTGTAAGAGAGTAAGACAAATGTAAAGTGTGTGAGAGAGAGTCTTATGGATGAGGCTTTGGTGGGTCTGGGCGTTCTTTGATTTCTGGGAGTGATTTGTGAGTCATCTACTTAGTGAGTCCACAGTTAAAGCTGCAGTCCGGCGTTTTTCCTCTTTGTCGCCATCTCTGTTCGAAATCTGCAATTGCAGTCATTCGCGGAATTATCAACTTTACGTGAGTTCTACTTCAACACCCTCTCGACACGGCATAGCGCGGATGAACACAGTGTTTGAGGAGACTGCGAGGCTATCAATCACCGCGCCGGTGTGGATACTGGCATTCAGAATCACAGATTATTCTTTTTGGAAGTATGACCAACATAAGAATTTTCACCGGAAAATGTAATCTGAACTAGTAAGAAACATCCACCTTTGTTCTGGTTCTGACATTGCAGTAAATCGCGCTGATTAAATCTAACAATCGCTTATAAGTTATCATATCATTCAAAACCGTGCAAATTATACTTTGTTCTCAAATTGTTAATGTTAACAACGTCAGCATTGCGTGACTACATGTAATGTCCTTCCGATATGTATCCTTGTTTTCGCATGGGTCCGGTTACAGTCTCTTTTTTTCTGTAGCCACTCCGAAGTCCGAACGAAGTCTTTTGCATTTTACAGCGGGTGAGTCTCTAGTTGTCACTGGTGATTGTCGTTTAAACTTTCTGGATCCGCCATCAAATTGATAAGTTTAATTATATCAAGTGCTGTGAGAAAAGGCTATAAATCTCCACCTCCAACATCCTCACGCAATATAGCCTACTAGCCGAAACTCCTTCTTTATGTGTACAGATGTGACGTAATGACGCAAAGACGTGCTCGAATCTCCCGCGGAAATCCACCAGTACCACTGGAATTAAAAACATTATTACAAGCTTACCGTTTTGAATCGAGCTAAAGCAAGCAGATAGTTTTGAACACTGGCTGGTTATGTATTTTATCAAATATGTATTTTGGATCATTTTTAACCCCCAAAAAAGCTACGGACTGCAGCTTTAACAGGTGCCCCAAATACTGAACTACCTGTTTAACAAGCCATGTCAACCTCCTGAGACTGTTTCATACCCAACCATATAAAGTCTTTCCTCATTATGTTCCTCGACTGAATGGAAACTGCAGATCTCTTGAGTCCGATCCAAGAGTTAGAGCCTTCTGGAAAATGTGTCTACTTTAGAACAACAGGGCCAGTTAATTTTACTTTAAAATGTTTTGTTAACAGAGTATAAGATTAATGAGGTTCAATATAGTTAATTATGTCTATTAACTTTAGACAAAAACAAGTATAGATAAGGACTGTGTGTTCTAATGCATATCACATTAATAGTCTTCACTGTGGTGTGAAGTACTATTATATAACAATGATTGTCTGTGATCTGGGCCTTGGCCTGCATCTGATCTTTTTCATTTGATACCATTTCCATGACATTCAATGTTTGTCTGTTTCATGTCATTGCTGAGTGTTCCAATAAGAGCAAACAAAAGATCTTATTGCATCAATAGGGCCACTCAACATGGTGCTTCAGTTTTAATATGTTAACACTGAACAATAACACTTCACTTCAGGTTATACACGCACAGAGGACAAAGAGAATATTATGTAAAGCCTGTAAGGGAAACCAGGGATATTTGTTTATTTTATTTTATCATTACCCGTGTTAACTAAATTTATAACTTAGTAACTGAATCAGATGCAGTTACAGTAAAGTGAAAAAAAATATTTCATTCATAACACCCATTCTATGTAACTATAAATGTGGTATGTGATAAATATAAAAGTAAATGGAAAATATGAACTTATATGCTGTTCATGTAGGCCTACTTTTGGATACATGTGTGTGATACTGCTTTTACACAACAGTTCAATAAATAAGATTACAATGTTAAAATTGGGCGACACAATGGTGATATTCATGTTGGAAATATTCTAATTGTGAGATTTTGATGTTGCTTTCATGATTTCTGCTTTCTAAAACTACTTCACAAAGCTTCCAAACCTTTACAATTTGTTCCCCGAATCAGTGGCTCTGTGGTTGTTTCACACAGGTCACGTGATTTTAGCAATCAAGGCTATAGTTTTGTCAAATTGTTTCGAACTTGTAAAAAATGTTGATTATTCCCTGCTGGATGTTGACCTGGTCATGAACGAGTGTCAGTGGTTTCAGCTGATCTCAGGTCAGTTTTAGAGAACGCAGGTTCAGTTTTAACAAATTTAAAGGAATAGTTTACTTAAAAAAAGACAATTCTGTCATCATTTACTCACCCTCAAGTTGTTTCAAACCTGTATGAATTTCTTTCTTCTGCTGAACACAAAATAAGATATTTTGAAGAATGTCGGTAACCAAGCAGTTGATGGGCCCAATTGACTTCCATAGTATTTTTTTTCCTACTATGGAAGTCAATGGTGTCCATAATTATCTGGTTATCAACATTCATATGTGTTCAGCAGAATAAATTCATACAGTTTTGAAACAACTTGAGGGTGAGTAAATGATGACTACATTTTTATTTTTAAGTTAACTATTCCTTTAATACATTTTAATAGATATGCATGTATAATATGAGAATGAATGATATTTAATTGTTTCTAATTTGAATAGTTTTGCTTACAGCATCTTGTCCAGCAGGTGTCTCAAACAGTGACTCGCTTTGCCATGCAATTAGTACAATTGATTCAAAGTTTAAAAAAAAACTTTGTTTCTCCCATCACTAATGAGCTTATTTTTGCTCCACTAATAACAATTATTTCAAACTAAGTTGAAGCAGAATGAAACATTATGTCTCCACACAGCAGTGGTGTGTCATTACTGAATATAAATGATTTGATGATTCACTCATAAAGAAAAGCTGTTGTCTGTTTAGTTCCTGAATGAATCAGACTTGAATCAGAATCCAGAATCTGCATTAATCGGTGGAGTGCATGATTCAGTGGCTTAAAAGCTTAGAAGTCAAAAGCTTATCTGACTTGCTGCCTCCTCAGACAGCAACATAGTGACGGCCCAGATCCAGCCCATCTTTAATCCACATGTACCAGATGTGGCCCGGATCTGGGCCGACACTATGTTGTAGGTAACTCTCAAAATTGATTTCAGTGAGTTTTCTGAGGTAGCATAAGGGTCTAATGATCTACAAAATAAATAAATAAATAGAGAGAAATTTGGTGATAACTAAATAGATATTTAATTACTATACACATACTAATTTCTCACTAGAAAATTAAATAAAAGTTGAAAAAGTTGTCCTGGAACATACATTTACACACAAACTGATCACCAACCGAACCTTTTAGATGCCATTTTATTTTTTAGCTAACCGTCACAGTATCGAATGCAATGAAGGGCAATGAAGAATACATCTATGCTGCCTTCAAAAATTGATCAGATGAAGCAATGTCACTATAGACAATATATGGCACGATCATTGGGTTTGAATGTACATAAACATTTTTCAGCTTTGAGTGCAGCCAGTGACTCATTTATAAAGTCGCCCCCAGTGGTGTAACGATATAACCTGGAGAAACTTCCCCACCACTAATGCACAGACCAGGTGTTCCCAGTTCAGCTCAAGGAGGATCACTATCCTGCAGAGTTTAGCTTCAAGCCTGATTAAACACACGTAATCTAATCAAGATCTTTAGGATTAGTAAAAATTTCCAGGCATGTGTTTGGGGCAGGTTGAAGTCAAATTCTGCAGAATGTTCAGCCCGTTCTCATCCTTTGGCGTCATACATGTGACGCTTTGGACATTTCGTTGAAATCTTACGCACATGGCATCCTTTAGCATCAATATGAGACGCAGAACCCAAGGCGTCATAACCGTACCCTACCCCAGACCTAAACCTACCCATAACAGTGCGTGTTATATTGACGCTAAAGGATGCCATGTGCGTAAGATTTCGACGAAATGTCATATGGCGTCACCTATATGACGCCAAAAGGATGAGAATGGGACACCCCTGGCACATACCAACACTGTCTGGAATGTGCAAACATGGACAAGTGAAGAGATAACAGTGAAAAGTCCCAGTATTATTGGACTATAATATTAGCACTTGGAACGTTGTTCAACCCAAAAAATAAAAAAAGAGAGAACTGATCTATAGGCCTATAGGTTGTCATTTGACCTTCGTGTGTTGTCATTTGCTGATTTTTGTAATTAGGTAATCAACTCAGACCAAAAAGCAACACAATTTACCAAAAATTTAAGGAAATATAAACCAGGAGCACTTTGTTTAATAGCAGAATTAATCAGAACATCTCCTTAGTAGACAGTCCAACAAGTGTTCACATCCTTTCAAAAAGCAGGTTTATTAATAGCACATTTTGGTACAGTGTGTTTTAAAGTAAAGGGTCACAATGACACCATCGGGATGCTACTTTAGGGCCATGCTAGCAGTTAAAAGTGCCTGTGTTTACTGGGTTCTGTGAGTATTTTGGGATGTGTAATGGCTTCCTCCCGCACACACTGCTGTAATTCTGATGCTGTGAAAATGAACGTCTGTGACCTTGAGTTAAGCAAGTGCTCCGTTAATCTGCTATCAGCTGACTACCTTCAAAAGCAGCTTATCCTTTTGTTCCCTTGGCTCGACAGCCATTATTTTTATCCTAACGCCATCTGACAGTTTGACTGCACTCTTGTGTGTGAATGACATAAACCTGGTTTGGATCAGACAGGCATACTGAAAAGCACAGCCTACTCTTACATGGGCTCAGTTTAACAGAGGTCGCAGATCTGTTGGTTTGTTGTAAAAGATAGTTGTGGGAAACAGAAGCAAGTGGCGCTTCTGTCTCTATTTACAACCTGTTGTTGTTGATGCCTGTATGGCAAAGCAGGGGAAAAGCAAATGGAGAGAGAGTCAAATGAAGAATGTGGTGTGTGAAATTCAGCTTAGCCACTTAAAAAAGGAAATATTATTCTTCCTTAAAATGGGATTAAAGATCTGAAGAAACCCTAAACCATAAATATTAAACTTTGGTACATTACTCATCCAGCAGAGTTTGTGTTACGCACATGAATGATATCATATGGCTCGGATTGTTGAGGAAGCTTGTGATATTTCTGTTCCGAGGACGTTTTTTTCCGATAAATATACTTGTCACCTATAGCAACCATCCAGAAAATGTTAGCTACATGCTAAAAACCACTCAGAACCCATTAGCAACTAAATATCAACACCCTCAAAATCATGTAGGCAAATTTTTTTCCAGTCAAGTACCACTTACTATGGTAGTGTTTTAGTGCCATGCAGTGTTGTAGTCAAGACCAGCTCATTCAAGTCTATGCTTCTGAGTTCATGATAAGAGAAACACCATGGTCTTGGACCCAGACTCAAGACTGAGGGTACGTTTAAGTGACAAGCAAATGTACCTTTGCGTTTTTCGCGAACAGATGTCAACATTGTCAAAACGATCACGGATCTGCGAAAATTAAAAAGCTTTATTATGCCAGGCCAGTAGTTGGTGATGTGTTTTAAAGTAGAGGGTCACATAGACACCATCAAGATGGTGATATGGTTTTTGTTATTTACACGGAGACGATAGCGTATCATTTTCAAAAGCTTTTGCTTCCAGGTCCCCAAAACACTGTTGTTGGGTAAATGAATGGCCAAAAAATGCATAAACAATTGATATTTTTTAGTTGAAAACGGACCGGTGTAGTGTAAACGGCCCCTCAATCCAAGACCATATTTGTCATGGGCGCAGGAGCATGTAGACTTGGGCTTGACTCAGGCCCCGTCCACACTACTGCGTTTTCCTTTAAAAACGGAGAATTAAAACGAATACGGTCTCCGTCCACACCAGCGTTTTATCTGCGTATTAGAATTCACGAGTTCACACTTACATACAATTAAAGGGAATAAAGTATAATGCGTATTTGGCGTGCTGTCCGGGGGGAGGGCTCCGAGCTCGGAATTCGGCCCGAACCCAGAGCACTCCCCCCCGTATGTAAAGTGGTTTTGAACTAGAAGAGTGGAGAAGGGGTGGTGAAGGGACGCTGCTAAACTGTCAGAGAAATGAGGTGAGACTGCTGAGTCTATACATACACGTTTTAATCATGATTGCTGAATGCTCTCCACCCGTGTTAATTATCTGAACGTGCTTCTCCCGAACTTGTTAATAAAACATCATTTTAATCGTGATTGCTGATGCTCTCCACCCGTGTTAATTATCTGAACGTGCTTCTCCCGAACTTTGTTAATAAAACATCATTTGATCTCCGTCCACATTAAAACCCCTGAAAACGCGAATCAGCAAACAGGAAACGGATTGACATGTGATGGGTGGCTGACGAATCAGGGAAGGATACGTCATGACTGATGACACCCAATCATAGCGCCGAGCGTGAGCCTCTGCGTCATCGTTTCTAAAGTCCTCCGTTTTGTCCCGTCTTCACTAAAACGCCCTCCGGAGATTCAAAACGCAAAACGGAGCTGCAGCGTTTCTAAACTTCTCCGTTTTAGGTCTTCATTTTTTCCGTTTTATTCTGGACGGGAGGTGCAAACGTAGCAAAAGGTCTCCGTTTTTAAATGAAAACGCAGTAGTGTGGACGGGGCCTCAGACTCAACCCTTCTTTGGTCTTGGTCTTGACTTAATTGGACTCAAATTAGCTGGTCTCGACTTCAACACTGGTGCCATATTAAAATAAATAGGCCTTTCACAAGAACAAAGTGAAAGCTTTGAGATTAAAGTCAAATTACAAAATGAATACAGTTGTAAACACTATCTACACTATATGCCCATAATCCAAGAAGAAAGACGTTGCAAGTTGCATTTATATTCTAGGCTCATCTGCTTGACTGTTGATAGTGTTTATTATCAATAGGATGGATTTAGTCTTCACTGCACAATGCCATGCTCAGCATTTCAGAAGAATGTCCCCTTTGAGGTTACTTTTAAAAATGTATTCTTATTATATTTCTACTTTAATCTCATAATGCTACGAATTTATTGCAATTTTGACTTTATTCTCCTAATATTACTACTTTAATCTCGCAAAGTAACAACTTTATTCTTTAGTCCAGGCATAACCCTACTCCTGGAGGGCTGCAGTTCCAACATCAGTTCCAACCAACCCTTCTCCAACACACCTGTGTTTCCAAGTAATCCTGACCAACTTGATTAGCTGGTTCAGGTGTATTTGATGAGGTTTGGAGCCAAGGGGCCGTTTACTCGACAGATATCAACTAAAAACGTATAAAACGACGATGCATTTGGGGGCCTGAAATCGCAAACTTTCAATGTGCACATTTTTGAAACCGATACGTTATCGTCTCCGTGTAAACTACAAAAAACGTGAATTTGTGAAAACAGTGATGTCATGCGCATGCATATTACATGTTCAGTCTGTAGTCGAGTAGTGTTTCTTTACAAAGTGACACCGCCAACTAGTGGCCTGGCATGTATAATACAGGAGTTTTTTTTCTTCTTCTTTGCAGATCCGTGTGAACGGGGGTCGGTTTGACAATTTTTCAGTTCAATCGCGTCTTTACGCGAAAAACGTTTTTAGTACATCGTTGTCGTGTAAACGTACCCTAAACTCTGCCGAATGTAACCCTCCAGAAACAGGGTTGGTTCTTGATTTATTTTCAAAATTGTACTTTTTATTTTTTTTTACTTTAAAGTGCCACTAAAATGCCATTTTGCAATGCCTTAACACAATATCTTAAGGAAATATCTCTTTTGTAAATGTTAACCATTTTCCCTACACACCCAGGATTAGTGTAGTATGTTCTGAGGGCATGAAACCCGTCTCTCTCTGGACTGGAATTCATGTCAACATCCTAATGAAACCAACTGATTAATGTGTGCGTGTAGAAGAACATAACTCCCTCCAGGCTGTGTGGACATGGTAACCACACGCATGTTTTGGCTGATGTTCCTAAGGAACCGGGCATAAGGCTGAAACTCACAGCTGAGTTCTGTAGTCTAATGGGAACCATCCCCCTTCAGATCTAACAAGCAGCTCAGATTTTATTGGAGCATATTGCGTTCATTTGATATTAGAAAGCTTAATAGTTTTTCACATTCTCAGGTATGATGGTGAATTTATGAAGCATGTTGCTGTTTGCTAAGGTAGTTCTGGGCGGCCGTTGTCATGCAGTTGCCAGGTGGTTCCTTACTGGCCAGAGTCAACAGTCCAAAGACTCTACGATATTCTGGTCTCTTTAAAGTAAACCTATGGGATCTTTCCAACATGCAAAAATTGCCATTCAAATTACTTAGAAAAGTAATATCACACCTCTTCAAAACAATCCACAGTATTTGCATACATGTCTGTAGAACAAATTGAGCGAGAAATGAAACCATTTTATAGTAGTGGGCTAATTACAGGCTTCTCAGAGAGGCAACCCCATCAGTGAAGGGAGTTTCTCTGCCCCAGGGTCACAGGATCTCATCCTGGCATCATGGCAGACTCTTAAAACATCCGTTGCTAATAGTCAAACATTATAGGAGCAACTCCTCCTGAAAACCTAAAAATGATTGTGTCTCATATCTTTTGCATCAGAGCTCTTCATTAACGGAGCAGTAAATGTCATCTTGTGATATTGTCTGTGAAATGTGGACATTTAAGTTTGCAATCGTATAATCTAACTGAAGAAATCCATTTAGCTACAGGAAAACAATCAAGTCTTTCATTATTTGAATAAATGTTTTTGGTCATTTGTTCATTGTAAAAGGTCCTGGCCCACCATCAACAACTTGTCAGAGCTCAAAATTGTACAAGACAACTTTATATGAAGTTATTGGTATTGCTTAGGGTAGTCTTATGTAACCTAATGTGTTTAGTTTTACAGCATCTCTTATAGCATGTTGGCTTAACCTGCTTCCATGGTACTTTGATTTCTCTGGACTGGAGGTACCAGGTCCATAATAATTTGTATTTGAACAATATTTATGACCAAGATTTTATTTTATTTTTTCTCAATGACCCTGTGCATAATACTATATGCACCTATATCATGAAAGAGCACATGTGATAGTTGCTGGTACTAGATCAGTGACTATAAGGCTCATGAAACATACCCACAGTAAATAACCAGTTAGCTGCACAAGTGTGCACAAGAACAGAGGGGAAACCCTCCTCTGAAACAAATTACATATTTTTGTCCATGTATTAAAAAAAATAAAACGAGACAAGATGACAGTCATACACTTGCTGGCCATTTTATTGATGTTATTTTACAGTGGAACCAATGATAACAGAATCGAAACCAGCAATTAAAAGGCAAAAATTAACAAAACAAAAACAAAAAACAAAAACAAAAAAAAATATTTTAAGTGTTCTACATGCTATTTCTGAACCTAATTCAATCATGCTCGCTTGGGAAAAAAAATACTTTAATAAAAACATACAATTAAAATAAAATTAATGACTTGCAGTATACTTCACCATTAACTTCATTTTAAATGTACCTTCCATTGGTTTTCTTCCATGCACAATTTCTAACAATATGTACGTAAATGTGTATATATATATATATATATATAAAAAAGAAAAGAAAACAAAATTAAGACTTTTAGGCGCGTAAAATGCCGTAAAGCAGTTTTCCACTCGTACAAAGCACCTACAAGTTAAAAAAAATTCTTATGGTGAATCCTTATGAAAACAAACGCTGGAACTTGGGAGAGCGTCATGAATTTCTGTACAACTCAAACGGATGAGCGATCATCCACGGCTAAACGAACACAGAGCGCCAAAACAGACCAGAATGGAAGTCCAATGCCTCACATTGAAAAATTACAACGTTCTTAAAATAAATATCACATCTGCTAAAAATAAATAAATGATCTTAACACTTCACTATGGCAAATGCAAAATGAAAAATAGAAATCGCTGTGCACTACATTGTTGAGAGGGCAAGTGTTTCTTTAAAGCACTACAGTTGGGAGACGGAACCTTCTGCTGTTACCTTGAGGTAGATAACGCCTTTACGAACTTAGTTATCGCAAGCCTACGGTCGACGCTTGCTGTGCTGGCATCACGTTTGAGGAAGTTTACAGTATGAACAAAATGACAAAAGGCTTCGCTTTTAAATGGAAATGAGGTGGAAAAAGTAAAATAAATACATTAGCCTTAGTTCATAAAAAAAAAAAAAGGAAGAGAAAGGCCAAGACGCACTGCTCATGTCTGTCCTATTGGCTGTCAGTCAGAAGGTCACATTATGATGTCAGTGGCAGCATCTCCCACTTAGTGCATTATTCCACCCTCTTTTTCTCTATTCCTTTGCTTGCAATGAATAAACCATCTATTTCTCTACTTAACAGTTGTTCCTCTGTCTTTCCCTAACCTGTTTCTGAATCTACAGTACACTGTGTGCAAATGTCATGCTGTTAATTATATATATATATATATATATATATATATATATATATATATATATATATATATATATATATATATATATATATATATATATATATATATATATATATATATATATATATATATATAATATATACATACATATATACACACATACATATATATTATATATATATATATAATATATACATACATATATACACACATACATATATATATATATATATATATATATACACATATATATTCAGAGTTGGAACTGAAAATTAGAGGGCAAAAAAAACATGTTTCATGTGTAAGAAAACAGTCCAGCACTTTGGATGAACTTACGAACTGAATTCATTAACATTTAATCCACAAATTTTTAAAAAAGAAAAAGTTTCCTTAAAAAGTAACCATATGTAAAAAGATAAATGATTCAAGTACAGAAATACATAACTCTATAAAAAATAAGCTGGACTCTGCTTGAACGGGGGTGGTTTTTTTAATTTAAATGCTTGAAAATGCTGCTGTAGGTTTTATGGGCGATTTGTGGGGAGCGTTTAACAGCAGAGGGCGTTAGCGTGGCCTGGATGGACTTCAGAGGAATGTCAGCCGCTCCTTCGAACCCCGGAATGGCCAGAGACTCCAGCTGCATGTTAAAGACTATCTCGCCGCCACAGGATATGAAGTCACCCTCCGGAGCAGGCACCTCGACGGGCTCCGGGATCTCGGACTCAGCCTCCTCCCGCTTGCTGAAGAGCCGGTCTAGGTAACTGCTCTGGCAGCTGCTGTTCTCCTTCTGGAGCTGCTCGTCTTTGCGGACATCCCAGCAAGCCTCGTCGATCAGGCTGCTCTCGGCAACGCCGGTGTCCGTGAAACTTTCCCAAGGACAGGGTGTCCGAACACCAAGCTGTGCCAGGTTGACTAGACACTTCTCTTCTTTTTCCTGACTGATGGACTTGGACATGGAGCCGCAAGGAGCACGAGTGTCCAGTTGGGAAACTGAGGTGTTTAACTCATTTAGGAGGTCAACGTCACCGGATTCCGGCTGGAGGCTCAGTTTGATGGTGCTGGCGATAAACGAGTCAAAGTCGAAGCCCTGGTTGTGGTTCTGGTGTTTTTCTTGTTCACGATCCTTCTCGGCCACGCTGTGGTTCTGAGACGCTTCCTGCAGGGCGATCTGGGCCTTGACCAGTCCGTTCTTCTCACACTTGCTCTTGCCCTTTTTGTCTAACTTCTCTTTGCTCTGTTGCTCTTTCCAGTTAGAGAGGTTGATGATGAGTTTGGGCTCGTAGTAGTGGTTCACCTCACTGTCCCTCCAGATCAGGTTATCCAGGTAGGATGGGGAAACAGCTTTGTAGTTGCAGGTGTAGCTGCACTCTTGGTCGCAGTACTTGTTTTCATGGTGATCTTCCTCTTGCCACGAGTGCTCGGAGAGGAGGTCGAATGATGGGTCCTCTAGGAACTTTTCGCACTCTCCATCCATGTATTTCCGTGGGTCGATCTGGACCTCCTCCTCGTCTGTGCCGTCTGACATGGCTCGAGGATCACGCTGCACATCTTCCACTTCATGGGTGCTGTGCAGGTGCCAGTCCTGATCAGAGAACTGACTGTCATGGTACCTACAGTGGGAAAAAGAACAACAAATGCAACGAATGTAAATTGATCTGGGTAGCTTGACGAACAGTTTTGGAGACTTCTGCTTTTAATCATTCAATTGTGTAGGAGCTGTACTGAAATATTGCTTACAAAGAAAATATCTGCCCAGAAGCAATCTTGCCATTGGAAAGATGGCGGCCAGGAGAACTGACTTTCCTTAAATGGTCTTTGCTTACACTTACTCTTACCGAAAGTCAAGTCTCACAGAATGATGAAAGGATGCTAGTATTTCTCCATTAAGTGTGAGCTCACCTGTCCCAGTTGTAGATGTGACTGTGGCTCTCATCCATGAGCAAGATGTCATCCACCTCATCCTCAATGTGGAAGGGGTGCGATGATACTGGTTCGTCTAATGGGAATGAGTAGTCGCTCATGTATGGGTGAGCAAGAGCCTCTTCCGCAGTGAGTCGGTCCATGGGGTTAAAGGTCAAGATCTTCTCCAGGAAATCCAAGGCTGCCATAAACAAATGAATAATATCACATCAGATTTAGCCTGCCATTTAGGTTTCTTTTACCAACACAATATGGCTTAGCATCAACAGTAGCAGAACTGAGATAATTTTCTAAAATCATAGAGAATGCTATGGATTGCTGAAAAAAATTGGGTCATGGGAAGGGAGAGTGGAAGAGAGAGTGGTATTCAAGTTTCCAGGAATTTAAGTGTCCATAAATTGTTTCTATGAATTGCATGCATTCTGAAAATATGCTTGTGCAACTTACCCTCAGGGCTGACACCAGGCAGTAACTTGGCAAGCGGCGTGTGTGGTTCTGACATGTCGTTCCTGATAAAGATGGGTATTACACTTTGAAGCTCCAGTCGGTCTTCCTCATGGACCACCGGAATGGATTCCAGAATCAGCTGCATCTGTTCCAGCTCGTGAGCACCTGCGCACACACAAATGTTTAATTCAGATAAACTGTGTCAAAGCAAATGCACTGTCAATATTTGGCACAACTTGTATACTCAAAAAACTGGTCTTGTTGTGCATGTTTTCCAAGACTGATGGCTAATTTTACCCTCCATTTGAATAATGAATTTCCATGACTTTTACAGTTGTTAAGGACTATTGGAAACAGACTTGTAAAAATACATTTATAGAGACTGAGCTCACAAAGAGTAGTTTATAGGCAATGAAATATATTGGAGCTGAGAGTAACTTAAAAAAAATAAATAAAATAAAAGTATATTCAATAGAGACATTTCCATGACCTTTTAGAATTTTATTTAATTATTTCAATAACTTTTTAGGGCCGGGAAATCATAATTTTAAAATTGCCAGATATTTCCTAAGCCTGCATCAAAACTAAAATACACCAAAACCAATAGTTCTGTCCCAGTTTCAAAAAAGTTTGAGTTCACAGAAAGAGCTCCTCTCTCAACTACAACATAAGAAAAAAAAAAGCATTGTCCTAGCTTATTTTAACACATGGCCACAGGAAATGACCTTCAACTACCTGATCATTGTGTGTGCAAGATGATAGAAGATAGAGTCACCAAGATAAAAATAGGCAGAATACATTCACACAGAGACAATGTTTAATACCTGCAAAGAGTGTTTTTCCAGTCAGCATTTCAGCAAAGATGCACCCAGCGGCCCACATGTCAATGGCTTTGGTGTAGTTATTTGGGGAAAGGAGCAGACGAGGAGAACGATACCATTTAGTGACCAGTCCCTCAGACAGATGCCCCTATGGAAAAGACATAACCAATGTCAGTGTCAAGACAAAGATCCTTGGAAATAAAACTGAACAAAAATCCTCCAAAGGTTTGCAGAAACTCACTCGCATGCATTTATGAAAAAAAAAAAAAACCTACAGAATGAGCAGTTAATTCATGTTCCTCATGTCTCATCTTGTTCATTGACGAGGTCATGCACTATATGGCATGTATAAAACACTCGGGACAGCTGTACCAGACATTTCCTGAGTAAAGCAGCCAGCACATGGCCCAGTTTCACATCTACCCTTTAAATGAAAAGGCTTATAACTACATGAACATTTAATTTTCAGTCAGTTTCGAGCTATGCTACAGTCAGGGCCATTGTTATTTCCCAAAACATATTAATGATGGGTCACTATAGTGTATACTAGTGTAAATTGTTGCGTAAATTGTCTTTGGTCAGTTTTTTTCCCCTTTCAGGTCAGCTACCATTATGACAGAATCACAAACACGCTCTCAACATGCATCTATATAACACGGCAGGTTTAATGGCACAGAGATTTGAGTGCAACTACTGCCCCCCTTGAGTACTATGGTTTGTTACCACCACAGTGACCCAATAATTCACGTTTTTGCTCAACAGGACCAAGGCTTTGCCAAACTAACCATTGTATGCTTCTGGCCTATAGATCTAAAGGACACACAGAAAGATAATGACTCAAGGACGACACAAATGGACAGACAGACAGATCAGCAGTCCCTCTTGACAAAAAACCAGGATAATCCATCTCGTGCCCGACACAATGGCAGACAGACAGACAAGTCATTGACATTAGCCTGCACCACTGGGTCACTGTTCATTAGAGCTGCACGATTCTGTATAAATTGAGAATCACGATTTATTTGTTGTTGGTTTCAAATAGAGTTCACAATTCTCACACAATTCTGAACAGACCACTAAACAAAACATGTAATTTACAATGGTCTGACAAAATGTTAGTCTAATTGCTTATATATATATATATATATATATATACACTTATCCAAGTATTTTGTCAAAGGTTTAATAGACATGGCCGAATTGTCGTCATTTAGGAATGAGATCATGTGGGTGTTTGAATCGAGATTGTGATTTCTTTTTTAATGATTAATCTTGCAGCTCTACTGTGCCTGTATCAAACATCCTCACACAGACTCAGTGTCTAGCCAATGGCCCAAAAAAAAGTGATTCTTGAGGCCATATGAATCCACAGTTCACTGCAAGGGCTATTTCTGTCTAAATCCATGGTCATGTATTGTTTGTAGGGTATCGGTCAAGCTTTTAAAAACAGATTACAGCAGACCACGTACACAATTGGCCATTGAAAAACCTTCTCTGGACCAACAAATACCAACAGACTATCATTTTACATCTCAAACAGACCTCAGTGAGCTTTCACTCCCTCTTAAAACAGCACAGATGCTTGGAAGAACACCAACTTAAAAAGATTACTAAACAATTGTCACAGTCATAGTTTCTGCGTCAAAGGTCATGCACAGGGTTGCATAATGCAATGAGAGCAGATTACCTGGAAGCAGATTATGAACATTCAGATCACATTCTACTTCAAGACTGTGTGAAAGAAAGATCCTGCTAAAGGATTAAACTTAAAAAACTCTCATGCTAAAGAGACCAGACTGATGCTCAATCGAAAGAGAAAACCAATCGGCTGTAATGGCAAAATTAGATTTTAGATTTTTTACATTAAAGGGTAACTAAACACTAAACCAACTTTTTTTAGTTAATGATCTGTAAGACTGGGGCTTTATTAATGCTGTTCATTGATTCGAGTAACTTCTTTGACATTTGGGTATAAAGTGTTTTAATTCTACAATATATGGTGTAAAAACGTCCGAGTGCTGCCCTCTTCAGGTTGAACGGTGACTACTGCACTTGAATTTTCCTATTGGATGTTTGCAGTAGTTCGTGACGGTAGCGGTAGTGAGAGAGATCCATTCATCCCCTCTATCTCCGCTGGGCTCCGCCCACTTTTCCAGCATTTTTCAAATATTGCCAGTGGGTGGAGTCAGGCTCTGACCAGGGGTTTAGTTACCCTTTAAGCAGTGCTTCCAGAAAAGTGGTTCCTTGCTGGCCTAAGAAGCCCATCCACAAGTCTGTAGATATGGCTTCGGGGTCCTTCCATCTATGCAGGTTTGATCTCTTAGATGAATAATTGTACAACTTTCCTCAACTTGCTGCAGGATATGATGTATCCTAGGGCTGTGCACAATTAATCGAAATAAAACCAAAATCGTAAAATGGCTTACGGCAGTGATTTATGAACTACGTGTTTCAGAGAGAGTGAAGTGCGAGACTGTGACTCTGGCTAAAGTATAAATATACACTGGGAATCGTTTATAGAGGGGAAAAGCAAAAATTAAATAATAAATTTCGCAATTCGCAAAAAATTCGCAATCTTGATTCAAACAACAAATGATCTCATTCCTAAATAGACAATTGACTATTGAACATTTGACAAAATCACACTGGAACATTCAAACCTGCATTGGCTCTGCCGCTGACCCAGAGAAAGCAGTCATGATGTAGAACTATAAAACAGCTTCACAAACAGTCTTTTCAACCACACAGCATTGTTACTTCTGTAATAATATGATCATTGTGTGTGCACAATATTTGTAGCACAGAAGTACGTCTGCCATCAAAATAGAGAAAATCACCTTTTGAAAGTAACTTGGCGTTTCAAGTAACGATTGTATCAACTACATCGTTACGCCACCAGGTGGTGACCAGTGACAATATATTTGTAATTTAATCATTCATTCCAAGAGATTCGTTTAAAAACACCAATTCCTCCAGTATTGAAACGAGTATTTATGAGTGAGTCATTGAATCATTCATACAAACAGATTTTAAAAATAATTCATTCAGATTAATTAAACATTTAGACTGCATATCTATTTATACAAACATACACACCCACCCCTAGTAAAATTATTATATAAAAAAAATAAAATAATTAAATTATTTTTTATTTTTTATAATATGATACTGAACTCACAATACGATATTATTGCGATACTCCAAGACATATGGTAAAATGTTAAAAAAAATTGTTACTGTTGATTAAAATGCTAAATTTGGTATTACATTGACGGTGGAAATGAATAGGCTTGGACTTAGTGACGGTAACCCAATGCACAGAACATTAGTGACACCAGAATAAAAACATGCATGATTCTGAAGCTGAAAATACAGAATTATTTTAGACGAATATGCTTGCACTGTCACTGACCAGATATATTTTAAATAATGTAGGCCAATTTTTACTGGTAACAAGACATTTGGCATTATCAAGAACTACAAATATTCCCCCATTCCATTATTATACATTATATTCAATATAGTAGTTTAACGTAGTACTGACACTAAAACTCACAGTACTTTTTATTTGGGGTGAACTACACAATGCATATTGTCACAATGAATGCACGATACAGATTGAGCATTTTTGTATTGCGATATATTGTGACATGATATATGGTTACACCCCTAGTGCTTATTCAGGAAGTGACAAGAGCAGAGTCTCATAGGGTGAATGCAATACAAATGTCTGCTTAAATGCTTCTTGAGAAAGTCAAGCCAAACTAGTCATGACACATTTTAGGCAACTCATTTGAATTTTAACTGAATCCACCCTCGCTGGTGGCGTGAGGCGACAGATGACTCATGCAGGCCGTGAGATGGGCTCCTAACCAAACAGCAGGAGGATTAAATGTCAGACAGAATTGACAGACCCCAATCGCACCTCATATTTATTGTCATTTGCAAGGGCAACCATTACTAAAGCTCAAAATTAGGGGACTGTTTGCAATACTTCAAATCACACAGCTTGAGGGAAAAGGGTCTCACATTTTTATCCCTTATAAAAAAAACAAACAAAAAAAAAAACACCACCTCACTTTGATCTTTCATGTGAGAAAGCAGAGTGTATTTTTTTTTTCCAGTTCTTCTGAGATCATCGGAGACCACAAAAGTAGGTCAAATTCAAGTCTGGTGAAGGAGTGGAGTTCAGAGCGCCCCTGTAAAATGAGTCAATGTCAGAAAGTGCTGAGAGGAGTGAAAAACACTGGGCCCAATTTATGCCTCTAAAAGTCCCCTGTGTACAAGAAACAGTCTCTTTTCACACCGCATTTAACATGCGCACAATGAACAGATAGGAGACAGCCTTTGGTAAACTGACAAAAACGAAAACCTCAAACAGCTGCAGAGAAGAGGAAGAACAAGTCTGAACCCAATGACACAAGCAAACATCAAAAGCAGGACTTGGAAGAAGACCAGAATCCAGAGCGCTCAGCCAAAAGCAGACAAAGACAAGAGAGGAGAGGGAGAAGGGAAGTAGGGGGTTGATCCGCACGTGAATTCCAAACATTCCTCAGACTGGGTCGGATTTCTAGAGCAGAGCATAAAAAGACCCTCTAAAAACAAGCAGCTGCCCTTTAATACAGTACCCTTCTCACAATACTTAGTGTTCACTTCAACACTAATATTTTTTTCTCTAAGGTCTGCCTAATCTTAATGACTGTTTTTTGATGCAAAAAACGTAATAGTTCTACATGATTTCCCAGCTTTTTTTACCCTTAGTAAACAGGACATTTGCTGCTGTACCTTTAAGACTTGTATGTAAAAGACTGCAGTTAGGGCTGGGCGATAAAATGATAACGATAATTATCGCGATATAATTTCTCGATAAAACGATATCAAGAGGTCGATAAATGTTCGATAATGTTTATGCGCCAAAAGCGGAACGAAACTCATTTGAACCGTGCGCGCCTCACGGACTGTTTATCCGCTCGGCTCAAAGTCCAAACGGCAGCTCGAGCTCAGTAGAGCAGATGCGTTTACTCTGGTCGTCTCGCTCACGAGATCCAGTGATAAGCGCTTAAGTTCAGCGAAGAACACAAATGTTTAAAGGCAGATGAAACAGCGCTGACAAACAGGAAAAACACTGTGCGCAACGATACAGTCAATCTGAATTGATACTGAATCCATTTAGCCTACCATGGATTTACTGTAAGGTTAGCCTAGTAATATTAACTGCACCATGAAATGTGGGGTACATATTGAATTGTATAATATTATTAATGTAGACAATGTATTAAATTACTAATGGAATATAATTATAGTATTTAATAATGTATTTAACTGTTAGGCTACTGTTTTTCATACAAATACCATAGAAACCAAAACATTTTGCCATGATAGTGAGGTACTAATTTATAACGTTAGGCTATGCCTGGTTTTATCTGTGGTTATCATGATCTAAATGCATGATACTGGATGACCAATGGTTAATTTTAATAAAACTCAAACAGTCAGAATATTACATTTTACCAAATAAAAATGTGGTTGTTAAATTATTATTTTTTTTAAACAGATGTTACTGTTTTTGTTAATGAACATAAATTTAACAGAGTAGTATTAGCTTGAGTTAGGATGCAGATTTACTGTCAACTCACTGTCAAATATGCATTTCGAGACAAAACATGTAATTTGAATATTGCAGGCTGCACTGCAAACTGTGCTGAAGAAATATTTTTCTATTCAGATATTAATTTTGTTAAGGAAAAATGACAAATGTTTGAATGTTCTACCTCAGATTTGTGAAATGTTCACCTGTTTGTCAAGTGTTTGTCATGATATGTTCTGACAATAAAGAGTTAAAACCACAATTAACGCTCTGGTTTATACAACTTTCACTTAGGAGCAAAAATCTGCCTTTAAACTTTAAAGAAATAAAGATTTGACATTTATCGTGATAATTATCGATATCGACTGATATAAAAAAAAATATCGTGATAATTTTTTTGGGGCATATCGCCCAGCCCTAACTGCAGTTGCTGAATACTCAGTGTAATAGGCTTTATGTCGAGCGTCACGTGACCAAACCGGAAAACAGGTCTCATTGCATCCGCTTGTCAGAGAAAGTGTTAACGGCCGTAAGAACTAACTACCGTAATTCCTCAAATAAAGGCCGGGGCCTTTATTTACCTGAACTGCAGATGGTAGCCGGCTTTTATTTGAAGCAGGCTTTTATTAGAGGCAGGCCTTTATTTCTAATTCGCGATCCCCGCCCGCCCGCCAGCCAAGTTTCCATGGTGACGCGTCATGCTTGGCACGTGTTCACCACAGCCAAAATAGCGCTGTATGACAGATGTAGCGCTTTTATTTCTAAATATTAGGGCTGTGCGATATGACGATATATATCGGATGGACGATATAAAAAGCCTATCATTTCATATTATGCCATATCGTTTATATCGTGGTGTCGCAAAAAAACATTGTTTACGGCAAAAATTTGGATGACTGCAATCTTTCACGCCACCATGGGGATGCAGGCAGAAACGTGAATAACAGCATGAATGAAGGGGTGACAGAACCGGGTGTTTCCGAGCAGGAGAAGAACCAGCCAGAACAAACCGAGGAGCTCGTTCCTAAAGGAGGGGCTAGATGGTTTGGTTAACTTTCTATTTGTTGTATTGACCATTTTAGGGTGGTTTGGATAAATAAACGCCAGTCTCAAATAGAGGCCTGGTCTGTTTTTTAGTTTCGGTTTGTATTTAATCTTCTAAAACCCGTCAGATCGTCTGTTTAAACCAGTTCTGTGGTGCAGATTGCGCGCATCTGGGCGGAGTTGTAAGCGCAAGCAGAGTTAGCGGAGGCCGGAGAGAGAAGGAGATCGTTTTACAGGGTATAGCCTTCATTCTTTCTTGTTGATGTGTTTCGGGCAACAAGTTCATAGGCTCGATGGATATTACCAGTAATGTATTGTTCAGCCCATGGCTGTCACATCGTTTCGTTTTTTTAATTCTGCCAATAATCTAAAAGCTATGGTTATAGTAAATGTACAATTATCGTTAAATATATACTGACTTCACCCTGTGCTGCAACATACATTTAGTTGTACATTCATTTACAGAAATCAGCTGGTTGAATTCAAATTGATGCTGTTATTATCGGATTTTCAGGTGATATTCCCAATTCATTCAGTTAACGGACGCTCTGAGGTAAAGTGTTCAGACTGCAGACTAAGCAACGATTGTATTTAATTGTACAGTACTATCATAACATAGTACATACATGATCTTAATTCCATAATGTCCTTAAACATAACAATTTGCTGGCCATAAACTGACAGCGCGTGTCCGGTGTGCGATACCTCGAGTTGCTATAGACACGGCGCGCGCGCTTCTCGTCCGGTGAGCGACCCCCTTTAGACATAATAAAGTAGCCTAGGCTAATTCTTTGATTAACGGATTTGTTAAACACATTTATAAATAAAACGTAATCTTCGTTATCTCTAGGCCTACACTAAATGAAAGGCCTGTCTCATAGACGCCTGCCTCAAATACAAGCCGGTGCAGTTCGGCGATTTGGGAAAATAAAAGCCCGGGCTATTATTTGAAGTTTTACAGTATATCGTGATATATATCGTTATCGGGATATGAGATGACTTCTATCGTGATATGAGATTTTGGTCATATCGCCCAGCCCTACTAAATATTAACAAACTTGCTTACCATGTCATCAACTATCTTCTATTCTGACTCTCAAATCCGTGTAAGTGAGTTTGTTTTGTCGTTTAAAACCCTTTATGAATGATCTTGATCTGTAACGTGAGATGGGCACCGCAGTTCGGAGATTCCTGTTGTATTTGTTAAGTTACAGCGCGTGAATTCTTCAGTTTCTCCCGAAATACATGAAAGTAAGTGGCCGGTGAACTGGGAGAAGAATAGAGTAAACTTTATAGTTACTTACACTGTGTATCTGATATGAATAAAACACGTCGCCAAATATATTTGAATGGATTGTTATTGCTGCTTCCATAGACACCATTGTGTATTTTACAAACTATAAATTTATTGTTTTGCTATAAATCACATCTATTTAAATGTCTGAAACCTAAAATAAACATGTGGTTAAAAACACTGAATAGTTGTGATATATGACAAGCGCTGAGCGCGTCCGTCTTTGAGTGTACACTCATTTAAAGTGTACCTATTCACACTATTTTTTCCCCGGCCTTAATTTGAGACCGGCCTTTATTTGTCCGCGTTGACCACGCCCCCGGCCACTATCAGAGGCCCGGCGTTTATTTGAATACCGGTCTTTATTTGAGGAATTACGGTATGATATCTATGGATTTTTAAGGTAATCAGCTAACCTACTAAGTTCACTTTGTTATTGGTGTTTTATGCTATTTAAATATCTAAACGTTAGTGTGAAAAAAAAAAAAAAAAAATTTAAATATCAATCTGCACATGCGAGGGACATTGGTTATGCTCATTTTTGCTTGCTCCTTTTAAGTTATCTTGAGTAAAACGGCAAAAAATTTCATGAAGCACATACAAAAGACTTGAATCGGAAGCGATGTGATCTGTTTTCCGGCTTGGTCACGTGACGCTCGGCATAAAGCCTATACCGGCTCCAGACTAGTGTTGGACGGTATACCGGTTCATACTAGGGGTGTGCACGAATATTCGAATTTTCGATCTGTAATTATTATTGGAAAAATAAAATACTATTCGAATTTTACTAAGTTGCTTTGCTGGCCGTAAATGCAGTGAATCCATGATAAATCCCAAGCACTAACTCGCAATAATAATTAAATGCACTGGGTGGCGCTGTGGAGCGTGTTTAACAAGTTGTTTGTATTTGATCACATGTCGTCGTCTGCCTCGTGAAGTAGAATTAGGCTACTCAGATGAAAATTATCTTACTAAATGATCTTACAAAATGGAATTACTTTTGATCAAATTAATTAATGAATCAAAGTTATCATAATACCACCAGTGTCCACCACCATGAGAAATCACATGAAATCCAAACACCACTCGACTGAGGAAAGACAGCTGTCCATCACTGCATCACGACTGCAGGTAAAGCGCAGATGTATACCCCGAGGGAGACAGGTTTAAGAACAGAAAACACAAAGTGCTGCTGTTAGAAACTTCGCTAAAACCGTTATCTTTGTCTCTGCAACATCTGTCAGCGCAGCATGTTTTCTCACTCGAGCATGAACGTGAAACAATATAAACACGATAACCATATTCTGACTCGGCCTGTACGATAACTGGCGTAGTCTGCTTTATTAGCGTTTTTTTTCTCCGTTAGCCTGCTTGAGCTTAAATGCTTTTGTTCTTTATATTTGTTGTTTACTCATATTGTTTAATGTTTTCAACTAAAAAAGAAAACCTTAAGATATATTTTAGGCTTGTGTATATTGCCTAATCATAAGCTTGTTCAGAAATGGTGACAAAAAAACGTAAAAAAAACCCAACCTTAAACTTAAAAAAATAACGTCTTTTTTCGTTAAACGTCATTTAAATAAACGAATATTCGATTTTTATGAGCCCGAATATTCGAATGCAATATTTTTGAAAATGCCCATCCCTAGTTCATACCGGTGTTTATTTTTGTTATATGAATTTTTAATATACCGCAATACCTGTGTGTGTAGCTTTAACAACGATCGGAACCGCGGCGCGACACTGTTTAAGAGGGGTCACTTCACTGTTGCACTGTGGTGATGCACAGCTGCATGTGTTACTAAACGTGACGGTGAATGGATAGGTTAAACTGTATTTGACAGCTATCAATTATAGTGTTTCCCATACATTGGTTCACAATATCAACACAGCCTTTTGGAAAATCTATTTGTGGTTGGCATTGACATCGTTGAATAAACATGAACACTGCACGTTTCAAAATCAAAAGGCAGCGCGGGTGTTTTTATATTAATGCATCTGAAGAGATCTGACGGTCTTTAGAAAAGTTTCGATGTTATTTCAATTGAATCTTTCCTGATAAAGCAGCATTTATGAGCGTTTCGCTGCTTTGTGTACAGCCGTTATCGGGGAAACCGTCATTTCGGCCGCTCCTAAAGCGCCTCCTGCTGGTGCCTCTTAGTAAACAGGCTTGCAAACCTGTATTAATACTAGTGTGAATTTTTCTACAAGATTCACTCATGACAGTAAAATAGGGCATTCTACGTCAATCTACTGCAGTATTTCCTCTCTCAATCAGTAGAACATATGGTTAACACACAGTCATGCTTTAAAAAAAATATGTGAAAATACGTGAAACGGTATAATTTTGGAAAATACTGTGATATGGATTTTTGGTCATACCGCCCAGCATGACTCCAAACTAACTTTTTTTTTTACTCGGAGCAATGTAGCCCCTTACTGAAAGGAGCACCATCCATTCAATACCAAAACGTACTGGTAAAATGATCAAATTACAAATGAACCCAACATTTTATATGCCTGTTGTTCGGCTCTACCGCTGTAATGTGTGCGTGTCTATTAGGCTTGCTGCGATAGTCTGTTACAGTGTTCAACCACACACAGATTACATCACTTGCCCACCATGGCACCGCCTCCCACTGTTGTTTTTTATAGTAATAAAAATCATTTAATTCAGTTAGAGATAAACCCACAGTTAAAAACAGAATGCGTCTGCTCAATTTAGCGTGAGCCGAACGAGAGTTGAAGCACAGATCAGCATGATGTACGCTTATTCGCTTATTAATAAAAGTTCTATGTTTAATAAAAGAGAGTTTGTCATAGTACTGTTTTGTTGTTGTGCTTTTCATTAAGAATAATAATGAACCCAGCATTCAAACATTTGTCGCTCTCGAGCTGCCACTAATTCATAAGCGATTTAAAAGTGAGGTGGAAAAGAGGAAAAAACTTCAACTTCTAGTTAGGATGCAGCCTTTGAAGGTAGTTTCCCATTCAGGTAGTAGTGGCTATGGTTTGGAATAGTGGTCAACCAAAACATCTGTCGATATCTAAAATTATTTGATAATCAGCATCAGCCGATAAGTTTTTCTGTATGGCTGATAACTAAGTGTCGGCAGTGGACTTTTTAAAATCCATATCAGCGATTCCTAGTTTGGCACAAAGCTCATGTTAGCGTAACAAAGAACTATCAAAAGAGTGAGAAAATAGGCCTATGTCCTAACCTAGAAATCTAGACGCACCCTAGCGGCAGCAAAACTTATTTTGCTGCAAAGTGTGGTCTAGCAACTCTCCATAGACTTTTGAGCTAGAAAAACCAAAAACTGGTCCGGCCAATCACATCGTGTATAGAGTCGGCGGGGGGGCTTAACATAATGACGGCAGAGTTGTGACGGTTCCGTGTGATTTCCCTCTGCTTGAAAACAAACAAGATGCTGCTGGCGAACAGCGGTCTTTCGAATCGACTTTGGCCGGGACTCTGGATGACTTTGAGTTAGGAGAACGTCACTTAAGTCATTCCTAAAACAGGAAGATGTGTTCAGAGTTTTGACGACCGGATACGGCAAAAGTTTAATATACCAACTAGCTGGTTCACAGGTGGAAAACCGCATGGGACTCACTCAGCCACAGCCATTCGTTGCTCTGGTTGGTTGTAGCGCTGCCGAGGGATATTGAAAGACAACCGTTTATCCCGCCCCTCGGATTGAGGTATGACAATTGTGAGTTCCCAGACCTAACATCTTGATGTAGGTCTGGCTTGCCAGGCTACCTATGTCCCAATTAACAAATCATTTGCCTCTGATGCAGCGAATAATAATCCACCAAACACACATCACATTACTTTCTTCCATACACAAAGAACATTCTGAATGTGGAAGGGTTCGAGTCAGAGCTTCCAGTCACGCATGAATCATTACCTCTAAAGGTCTGAGAAACCTCCTTCAAACATTTCTTAATTACACTTTCTCCAGCTCTGGCTAGTTCTGCCATGCTCCAAACAATGTTTTTTTTTTTTTAGCCAAAGAGCTTTGCTTATATTTAGCACTTAAACAGCCAGAGAGCTTTGCTTATGTGGTACTTAAACTGCCTGTTTGAATTATAGCTTGCAGCTAGATCTTATTTAGCTCTTCAAAACTGACCCCATTTCCATGGAAAGAAACTGTCCTACTGGATGCTGGCAATTTTCAAGACTGACTTCATTGGATTGTCTTTTGAAGCAAAACAACCCTTTAGTTGGATGAAGAGAAAGACTTAATTCACTAAAAATGATCCCCTATGCTACAACTGCACAGTTATGGGTAAATTGAGAATCACGATTTCTTGTTTAAAACAGATCTTAATTCCTCCATGATTCTGAAAAGACAACTAAACAAAATAACACGCAATTTAGTCTAGAGACTCTTACAAAATGTTAATTGCCGACAATTTTCTTTTTAATTAAAAACATTTAATTAATAGTTGTTTGAATGAATGATTCAATGACTCACTCAAATACTTCACTTGGTTAATTACTGGAAGAATCAGTATTTAACAAAACTCCTGAATGATTGCTTTAATGACAATGATGTGGTAAAATCTTTGTTTGAAGCATCAAGCTACTTTCAAAAGGTGATTTACTCTATTTTGATCACTACCATAGACATCAGTGTTTATATCCAATTCCAAACTATAAACTTGTATATCTATACACTTTTAAACTTTTATATTGCAACACAAAAATAGTGTGTTTGAAAAGACTTTGTAAAGCCGTTTCATACTTATACATGACAACTGCTCAATCGGGGTCAGCGGCTACACAAACACAGATTTTAATGTTCACCTGTGATCGTACTTGTCAAAGGTTTAATAGTCATAGCCGAATCATTGTCATTTAGGAATAACATAGCATAGGTGTCCGAATCAAGAACACAACCTTTTAACGATTGATCGTGGTGCTCTACCCTCTGCCCTACCATCCCATCACATTTGATGTCAAGGTCAATGGACGTGTGCAAGAATATATTTTTTTAAAAGAATATAAAACTACATACTGGAATGGCTGACACCGTATACCGCAGACGCGAACGCCGCGAAACAATGTGACAAGAAAATAGAACACATTATAATCAGTGATACTGTCTAGACTGGATCTGGTGCGCAGCGACAAATAGCCGATGCAAAATTCTTTTTCTGCCGTACGCCAAGCACTTGCTGTCTGACAGGGACATATGAATTTGGAGTGGTCGCTGTGTCACGTCCAGTGTAGACTCAGTCTTTTGCGGCACAACTTGTCTCGACAATGGTCACGTCCAGTGTAGAGACAGCGCTTCCCACAAACCTCCATAAGCCACAACTGAAGTGCTGACTGCGGGAAAGGGTCAATTCGCAAAGGCATCACACACACACACTCTTCTCTTTCTCCATCCATCAATGCACTAAACAGCTTAAACAGGTCAGCAAAAGTGAGAAGAACACAGCAGTTTGACAATACTCAATGCAGCAAAGAGAAAAATCGAGAGAAAGAGGAATGGATAGAAGCAAAAGTGTGAGAAAGTTTGCTTCTCAACATCTTTTCTGGCCTCTTCTACTAAAACATGACATTTTACTGAGAATCAGTAACCATAAACGTGAATATCCAAATGAATATGAGATTTTGGTTATGTAGGCCTATGGGTTATGTAAATGTGTTACATGTGCCACTTTTAATTGGAATTCTGTCATTTCAAAACCTTAATCAGAAAAGTGTGTTTGAAAAACAGTATTTGAGCACTATAAGAAACGGGTACTGTGAAAAGTTCAGCTATCAAAGTCAAGATAACCATTTCTGGAGCAAAGAGGAAACAAATTCCTCACAAGATTACAAAATAAGGGACATAAATCATACACATACCCCTTTTCCACCAAGGCAGAGCTGGTGCTGGTTCGGAGCCAGAGCCTAGTTTCAATTCGGTTCTTTGTTTTTCCACACGCAAAGCACCAGCTCCAAACCAGGAAAAGTGGTTCTTAAGTAGCACCAAATCATTGCTGGTCTAGAACAGAGCCAAGTAAGAACCGCTTGCGTCAGGGGCTGGGGGCGGGGTTACCGTGACCAACAAGACGAATAGAAACTTGTGACCGCCATTTTTAAATAGCAGCTAGTCGAGCTAATAGCAGCTTGATTATAATATCCGTCTATGTAAGTTACGGCGAGCTGCACAAACGCGTTGGATTCCGATGTATTTTTGCAAAACATGAGCATCCATAGTAACGCAATGTCCGTTATTGTTGATGGCTTGTTCGAGATGCATCGGAGTGGCACGGACCAATCGGAGCTGCGGGAGTGTTTGGAGATCATACGACTCCTTGTGCTTTTGGATCGCTTTCGCAGTGCTTTGATGTCATGCGGCGATCGATCTGCGAGAAGCCGATGCATCTCGAACAAGCCTGGCGTGTTTGTGTTTGGCGCTACCGCACTATAGCGTTGCTGGGCAACATGAGACGTATGCAGTGACGTAAGATCTGGCTCTGTCGTGGCTCTCTAGCCGGTGGAAAGGCAAACCGGTTCTTAGTAAGCTCGTCAGTCGAACCAACTCCGAACCAGCTCTGGCTCTGGCTCTGAACCAGCACCCGGTTCTTGTTGGTGGAAAAGGGGTAACAGATGGGTAAAAGCATCAAGACTTTCACACTCATTCATTGCGCTCATTTGAATTAAAATGAATGAGCTGGTTAAATTACTGTGCAAGTGTACTAAAAATGAACTCAAATGACAACAAAACAGTGGGAAAAGAGCATGCATGCGTCAAGTTTTTCATAATACGCTTATTCCAGAATACTCCAACTACTGATGAACCAAAACCAATTTTTTACAGAAACACCAACACTGAAATTAAAGGTTTATTTTAGCCATAAACTGAAAATTGTATTTAAAAATGTATTTATTTATTACATAAATTAAACTCAAAAGATTTGTATATTTAAACTGCACATATGGCAGTTTTTGTAAACTTTTTCCATTACATTTCGTTTTTACTCCAATTTGTTGTTGAAATAAACATTTAAACAGTGAGACTGTAATAAAAACTTGTTTTCATGACAGATGTGATATATTCTCAAATCTTTGATTTAAGCTTTTTTCTATGCACGTAAACATGGTCAATGAATCTGATTTCTCAAACTTTCAAGTGCTCAAGCTAGTAGAGCAGCTGAATCAGTAATTACAGGACCAGAGCCTGATATAGTCTCTCAATTTTCTTGTTCCCTGTAGAACAAACCCAGACGCAACCAGAGTATGTGTGGGGGAGTGACAGCAGCTATTCATAGCTGAAGCAGGAACAGCTCTCGCTCTAAAAGGCCTTGGAGGAGGCTTGTCTGAGTACATGTGTGAGAGGAGATCTGGCTGGCATATGATCATGTGAGCCCATAGAGGAGAAATGAATACAAATTTGAGACACGTGTATGCTTGGATCCAGCCACAGCCTCTAACATCAGTGAAATTACCCCTACATAACTACATTCAGGATGTGGAGAAATACTGGACATTCCACTCTGATTCCATAAAGGAACAGCTGTATCATTCTTTCATAATATTTCTGTAGTGTTCCTGTCTGTTCCTTTCAATACACACAAGACACAAACAACCAGATATGAGGAAACTGCAGTGGAAGTTAACGTATTGGAAAGGGAGTCAGAGAAACAGGAAGTTGGTGTCATTTCAAGGACTGTCGCACTACTGTTTACTTCCTGTGAAACAACGAATCAGTGAATGGAATTAAAGCTCATTCATAGCTAAGCCATACAAGACGCCATCTGGATGGGTTTCAATGAGATGGAACACACTTCAAACACTGAAAGAGATAAATATGAAAGTGAACACTTTTTAAATACCTTATGGGAATAGTGTGGGTCCATGATGCGGGCGAGTCCAAAGTCCCCAATTTTCAGTACCAAGTCCTCGGTGTTGACGAAGAGGTTGGCAGGCTTCAGGTCACGGTGAAGCACGTTTGCCGAGTGGATGTATTTGAGTCCTCGCAGCAGTTGGTACATGAACAGCCGTGCATGGTCCTCGGACAACAAGCCCTGTTCCAGTACTTTACAGAGGTCGGTTTCCATGTACTCCTGTACGATGTACACGGAGTTGACTTCCGTCAGAGAGCTCACGTCCTCCGCAAGTCTCCTGCCACTGGGCCCCAGGGTTTCGAACACCTTTACGATGTTGTCGTGATCGAGTCTGCGGATGATCTTGATTTCACGTAGTGCATGTTTGACACTCTGAGGGTCGGTCAAGACTATCTTTTTCACAGCGACCCTCTTGTCACAATCGGTGTCGACAGCGGAAAAGACCAGTCCGTTTCCCCCGTAGCCCAGCGGCTTCAGGTCCATGTAGCGAGGGCCCAGGTCGAAGCCGTGAATGTTCATAAGGCTCTCAAATTTCTCTGCCATTTTGCGGTCTAGAATAGCAGCTCTTTGCAGATGTTATAGCTGGAAAGATTTCTGATTTATCTGATATGCACCGATCTTGAGTTGCAACTACTAGAGCTAGATGAGAAAGACCAACCTAAGCATCCAAAGACTGGAGCGCTTTCCCCGACCGACTGTAACGGCGTATTTTGGGAGATGCTGGGAACTGATTTGGATATGTTGCCAAGATATGTTGTCATCATACACAACACTTTTTAGCAGCTTTTTACAAAGTTTGTTGGATATTTTTATTTATTTCTATGTTTAATAGGGTACAATGGAATGAATTTGGAGGCCAATGAAATATCTTTGAAAGCAACCGAAATAATTAAAGTCACTAACTATAAAACCATCGTCACAGTGCAGAAATTTTCAGTGTATGACTGGCCCTGAGTAGCAGCATTATTAGCGGTCCAAGTAAATGGTGTTAAATCTACTTTTTTCTTTTCCTGTTTTAAGCACCTGATGTGTGGAAACCAAAAGGGTTGTGATCTCAGTGAGACGTTTCCTTCTCAATGATCAGGCGGCTCCAGCTCACCGCAGTCGCAATCAAAACTATCCTCCATTTTACACTGGGATACCCTGCAAAACAGAGGGGAAAAAACAAACAATTAGCAACAATTTACCATATATCAGAAGACCAAAACTCAAAGTTGTTTACAATTACAATCCTTATGAGCACTTTGCAAATAGGATTTCCCTTTTCTATGGAGGAGACATTGGAAAATGAATTAGTCTGATCCGTGTTCTGAGATCGTACAAAGGATACGGAAGAGAATGTTACAATCTTGTCTGAACATATATTTAAAACGTCAAGACCACGAGTACACAATACAGAGCACTGCTTATTCAGTTCTGAACTTTCTGAATTAATTTCCTCCGGTAAAATGACAGCCCTCTTGGGCAATGTTTCCTGTTTGTGTGATTGTTCATGAACCCCATCTCTGACGCGTCTACACTATCTGATGTCATGGGTTCCTATTTCTCCTCCCCAGACTGCAGTAACCACAGTGATCGTAACACACGTGCAATGGATTAACACGGGCCCCGGCCTGTGTCTGAAGACACAAAGGTTGGGGGTGATTCAGCCACGTTGCAGTAGTGTGTGAGGGAAATTATGGCCGACCGGCTGCCAACCATTTTGTTAACTGAATAAGGGAGCCAACAAACACTGATTCAGTCCTGTACTAACATTAAACCAACACCTAGAAGTCATATTTAAACAATGACAAAGTGAAAGTGTGTTTTAAATAATAAACATAATCCCACTAAACATGTTTCTGTTATGGACCCACTACAAAAACTCCATTAAAGACATTCTATGACAGTGTTTACTGACACATTTAACACTCAAAAAGTAAGTGTTATGATTTTACAGGAATACCTAACGTTACATAGATTAATTAACAATTCAACATTAAAGTGGATAAGGATATGGTTGAGGTGTGAGGGTTTTAGAAACAAAATACAATAACGAGGAAAACTACTACTGTGTTGTACAGAAGTGGTTTGTTTTTATTGCGGTTCAGTAAAGTTTAGTCAATCAGGATGTGTTTTTATTTGGTCATTATCGTCCTCCATTTTACTGCCAGGCTACATGCTAAAGCTAAAACTGAACACCGGCTCAGAGTCGAAACACTATTTCAATTCAAAAACTGTAAAACAGAATCAATAACCTAATAAAATCAAGAAGACTCCTTTATATAAAAACAGTATTAAACTGATGTTATAATAAAACAAACAATAAATAGCGACAGCATTCACGTAAACACCAATTCACCTTAAAAACAAATTTTGAACAGATTAATAAACCAGCTAATGGTGAAATATAAACGTTAATATCGCATATTAATGGCTCGTGTAGGAGTAAACAGTATGTTCTAATGATGCGAGTGTAAAATATTGATGTTTTTAAGGCGCTTCAACGTGTTACCTGAACAAAGAAGGTTATTGTGCCGCGGATAACCATCGCGGCGCCTTTTGCCGTTAAAATAAACCCTTTAACCTATTAAAGTAGCCATATTTACACCCCAGACACGCTCAAACATAAAACAAAGACATAAACTAAGTACTCACTCTTCTCACGGGTGTCATGTATATTTTATCCCTAACCGTTCTTGGTCAGGTTTGTATGCGCTACCAGCGCGCTGTCCTCGCAGACTGCTGTGTGAAGCGCTTGTGTTGAGGCACTGTGAATTAGCGCTGCCACACATGCGCACTGTGCGCTTCTATTTCTAGCATTATGGCGTGTTGCTGCTCTATGAAGCGTTACTACGCATGGGCATTGAATGCTCTTTGCACTCATCTTGCTTATTTTATTGCTATGGGAACCGCGGCGTTTTCAAGCTTGATTCCAAATCATTAAATTGAAACTCACTTCAATAACCACAACATCTATAAAGAGCTTAAAATGTGGCGTTATTTCCCTGTCAAACATGAAATATGGTACCAACAATTAAATTGATCACTTAATATTGCAACCGCTCATAAAAATACTTCTGTTTTAAACATTTCTCAAAATTCATTGTCACAAATTCAATATATTTCAGCATTTTTATTTTTTTAATATATATATATATATATATATATATATATATATATATATATATATATATATATATATATATATATATATATATATATATATATATATTATTTTATAATATGCTTGGTTTATATTTGTGTACCACAATCCTGCTTTTTATAATATTGGAAAAGATTTGTTTAAAAAAAAAAAAAAATTCATTGTCATATAGCCTAATTTAAATTTACTCAAATTAAGTTGAATTAAATTAACCTCAAGAGAAGTTAAGCTCTAATGCAGGTCCTGCTGCAGGGTGTCAATCTTACTCCCCTGCTAAAAACAAACAAACAATAGAAACTATCACAGAAGTGCTAATGGTTTCAACAAAACTACAAATACCAATGCAAACCACATTTACCATTAAAACTATTACCAAATGGTTTCCAGTAGCATGTGGATGCCAAGTGCACATCAGAAATGGGCTTTTGTAAACTGTTGCCATGCACGGGTTGATTTTTTTCCCACGGTAGCAGCCTATATAAAGTTTTGACATAAACTGTAATTGTATGGAAATGCTTTACCAATGATAAAACTGCTATATTTTTTGTGAGAGATGGGCCTTTTGAGCTCTTTTATGAAAACAGACTATTTATGAATAGGCCTACTAGTGCTTTTCAAGTTAAAATTGTGTATAACACATAACAAAGACTGTAAAATATGTATTTAGGTATGGGTGTGGCACATATGTCGAGTTTTGATATTTGAATAGGGTCATGCTGGTTTTGGGCTATTTTTGATTGGCCTTTAGGCTGGTTTTGTTACACAGACCTGGCAACACAATTTGGTAATTAAACTTATTTGCTGTTTCAAGACAGTTTAATTCCAGATGCTGACTTTTACACATGTTCATGGTTGATAAAGCAGGCTCGGTCTGTTCTGTCCTGAGGTCGGTAGGTTTAGTCTTTTAACGTCATGCAGGCTAATCCTCAATGAATAAATCGCTGCTGACACTGGATCTGCCAGTAGGGGCAGACTGCTTCAGATCTCAATGTTCCCATCATTCAAGATTTATTGCCATTAGGCTGCTGCCCGAATAGCCCTGGGTCTGGGGTGATGTAATTATTTTGGGATGCATCTTGAACTTTCAGGGTAACTTACTGAATGTATTTATTTAAAAGTTAGTTATTTAGTTTGTTAGTTAGATCCTTATTTCCTTTTCACATTTTCGACCATACCATCGCATAAACAGCCCTTTAAATTGTACGAGTAATAATATCAACAACATAACTATTTTAAAAAAAAAATCATCATTCAGGTTCTTATCTGATGTAGACAGCATGTTCTGTTCCAGCTGACCAGCTCTACTCACTGCAGTCGGGTCGATTAGTCGCTCCCTCCCTGTTTCGCCTCGCTTATTTCCAGAATGCACGTTTTAATATTATCACAATGTCTTCATATGGCTATAAGAAGAGGTCTGACCGCACGACGCATGATGGTGTAGTAACATATGAGTTGTCCAAAAGCCATCTGATGCCCACAAGACTCCAGACTGAAACGATAACGAACACAGTGTAAACACATTACATGCAGCAAAGTTGAGCTGCATGGACTCGAACAGAATAATCAGGACTGCATGTCCTGCGCCAGTGCCGGGTGAATGGATGGATGGATGCGGTGCAGCATCAGAGATACGCGCGCATGTGAATCCCCATGTGCTCGCGTCTATGCCGCACTACGACTGCGCACCACTCACACCATAGCACAGTGTGTGTGCCCTACTCATCATAGGCTATATCACACAATGTATCATTAGGCTATAGCCTACTACTCCTAAGTGACAGCAGAAAAACATTATTTTAGATTACCGTCTCATTATACATACAAATACATAAAGTATTATTGTAATGTGTTTTTTTTTTTAAGAATGGCTGCTGTAAACTACATAAAATAGTTCAATCAAATAGTTCAATTTTAATTTTTGGAGCTTGAGAGCAGACACTATACATTCAATGAATGGAAAAGAGCAGCTTGGACATTCTGCAAGATGACAATTTTAATTGGGTGTACTATCCCTCAGTGCCATATGGTCCAAATATTAACAAAAATATGTCCCAAAAAAATAACATATTATGCCCTCTATGTTTGGTCCAATATGTAGAAATATTGTTGGTCTGTCTGTACCGCACATTCTACCCCCATTACCGTCTGATTTTATATGATATGTTTATGTACCACATAATAGGCCTCCAAGACTGTGGCTTAAGTCTAATATAAGGTATTTGCTTGTGGAATTATTAAGAGGTTACCCTGGGGCAATGTTGTGTAACTCTGAGACATATAGTGTTACCCCTTATTAAAATTTTATGATGGAAGAGTTTCACACAGCCCAGTTTCACAGCAAATGTCTTGTATGTCAGCCATTCTAGAAGCCCAAATCAACCCACACAACACATGCATGACCTATGCAAACCTTTGCGATTGTAGAGGGATGCATTTGAAAAAAAATAAACATAAGCCAGTGGTGTGACTTAGTGGACTTTGTGTCTGCAGCATGTGGAAGGAGAACAGTGGGTGTTGGGTAACAGCTGAGGTGTGTCATTCACTCACACACATTAAACATTGAGGTTTATGACCCTCTATGTCACCAGACTGTCTTAAACAAACAGATGCTCATAACCCACTTTCACAAGCAAACATTTATCATTTATAAAGTGACGGCATTTCAAACCACAAATGAGGTTTTCCTTTTTCACCTTTGGAGACTACCTGACAAAAAATGTGAACTTATCCTTATATTAAGCTTCTATTCAATAGTTATTTTATTTAATTAACAAGCCCCCCTATTACTTTTGGTTAAGGCAAGGATGAGTTAAAAAAAAAAAAAAACCTTAACCCAATGTATTAAACACCATTTGTGACATGGACATCAATAATATTACACAAATCCTGTTAATTGAATTTGTTTGTGGTTTGACTAATTATATTTAATGTGGATATGATCTTCTGGACTTGCACTGAAAAATCCAGCCATGTTAAGGACTCTTTGCCTAGCAACACCCTAGTGACCATATAACCATTTAAAACCCATATAGCCGTTAAGCCACATCTTTAACACACACACACACACATATATATATTATTATTTTTTGAAGCAGATTTTATAAAAATGACTTGTTAATGTGCTGCCTATGCTATATTTATAACCCAATTATGTCAAGTCAAGTCAAATTTATTTGTATAGTGCTTTTTACAATACACATTGTGTCAAGGCAGCTTAAGAGAAAATCATAATATTAATACTTATAATATCTTAATATCTTCATACCTTATGATCACATTTAACAGATTAGAGCTGGGTTATATAGTTTCCATTTAGCGACAATACACGCAATTAAGCAGATTAGAAATGCTAAATAGCATATATCACCCTGCGCAGGTATACTGTATATATTGGACATACTTATACATCCAAATTTATATAAAGAGCTGGGCGATAATGTTTACATTTTGCGACAAAACAACAAAATCAGGCAGGTGAGATTTGCAATCTAGTTTATATCACTTTATACAGTGGAGTCTGTCAGGAGTTAAGCAGCAATAAAGCACACGAGGCAGGAGTAGCGAACTTCATTCATCTTGTTTTACTCTTTCACTTCCATTCTCACACATTACATAATACACAACAGTTCAGGCTTCCTTTTTAAAGTAGTAGTCCACAATATAATTTATTTATGACCACTTTTTTTTATTTATTATTTACTTATGCACCAACAATGCAAACACATCCATACATCAGATTTAAGTGACATAATAATTTACCAACTATGCTTTCAAACATCATGTTTAGGTTGTATGAGTGCATGTGAGCAGTGTTTTCAAGCGGAATTGTTAGTATGCATGGCAATGCAGTGAGATGGGAAGCATTCCATGTCTTTCCATCACTAAGAAACTTTCTGTGTTGCTTAGGAACATGCAAGGGGGTCCGTACCCTCACTATATCCCCCTCCTGGAAACAAGGAGTGAGAGCACCTCGCTTAGCATCAGTGTACTTTTTCATTTGGTGTTGCAGTTGAGTAAACCTTCGGCGAACAGTCATGCCAGTTGATGGGTGCACAGGAGCAGGCAAAATAGACGGCCTTGTGCGCATTTGCCTGCCATAGAAGAGCTGAAAGGGTGAAGTACCAGTTGAAGAATGTGGAGTGGCACAGTACACCTACAAGAAGTCAGTTACCACAGGTTTCCATGGCTGATGTTGCTGGATGGCCATTTGGACGGTGTGTTTGAGCACACAGTTGAACCTCTCTACAGCCCTATTAGCTGCCAGGGAGTAGAGAGAGGAACGATGATGACGAATATTCCTTCCTTCCAGAAAAGTAGCGAAAGCAGTAGATGTAAACTGAAAACTGTAATCACTAAAAATACTCAATGGATTTCCATGGTGGCTGAAGACTGATGACAGAAACAAAACCACAGAATCCCAAGTGACAGTGGCCCTCATTTATCAAAAGTGCGTACACCAAATTTCCAGCGTACACCTGGCGTACACCCAAACCCACGGTGACTTTGAGATTTATCAATATGGACGTTGGTGTACGGAACGCTCAAATCCTACGCCAGCTCAGGAGGTGGTGTACGCACGTTTTGAGTTAGTGCAGAAATGCGCAGAAAAACAATGCCTAACACCACAAAACGCACTGACAAACTAAAAGATATGATATATTATGACCAACAACAACAAAATAGTAACTATAAACTTCAGTGTTTATTTTTGTGCAACATGGACTTCAATGTTTAATTTGTGTGACTTTACCAAAGCATTTGATTTGAAGCCATATGTATTCCTTCAGTTGCGAGCCTGTGCGCCTTACCCTGACGTTTCAGGGTTAGGCCCGGCAAGTGCGCACGGACTGGGTTCGGTAATGAAAGGCTTTCAATGACCAAAAAATAATTCAGACTGACAAAATAATAAAAAATACATTCTTCTTCTTTTAAATAATAATAATAATAATACAAATAAATAATAATAACGACGTTCTTCTTCTAAATAACAACAAGCGTCATTAATAATAAAAATCATAATAATAAGAAGAATATTACAAATTGTCATGCAATTATTAATGTGAATGAATGGTACTCCACATCACATCATCATCGTCACTATTGTACACCCCAATACATGTGACGCGATTCGAAATTGAATGCTAATTGTTTCAAAAGACGTGCCGTAAAATAATGCATTGTGATAGGACATTTCGGCTCCACGTCGGAGAAGTTTCTCTTCTATGCCGTCTTCCGTGTGTACATGGCGTAAAATGAGGGCGTGGGGGAAACGGAGACTTGAATATATAGGGGCGTGCTATTCTAATGACGATCGTTTTCAGCCGCGGGATTTATCAAGGGCAGGTATTGCGTACACCTGGATTTCAAAGGTACGCACAGCTTCATAAATCAGGCGGTGAGAGGAGTGTAAGCATAATCTAACGCCAACATATACGCCCGTTTCTACGCAAGAATGATAAATGAGGGCCAGTGTGAGTAAAGGAGACCTCAGGCCATTTGCTGTAATAGTTAAGGTTATAGCAAACCTGCAGTCGGATAAATACCAACAATACCTACAGCCACTTTCTGCCATGGTTCATCTGGCAGCGGCACCGACTGGAGAGGAGCAGGATGTGACTTGACATTTTTGTCAGTGAGCTGACACACGTAGCAAGAACATAAAGCACCATGAACCTGAGCATCCATCCCTGGCCATCAATAGAGATCATAAAGGCGTTATTTGGTCCTCACCTCTCTCTGATGTTCTTTGTGCTCTAAGGAGACCAGCACAGATCGAAGAGCAGCAGGTACAATAAGCCGTGAGCCTCGGAAGATGGAGCTGTCCGTAATAGACAGTTCCAAGCACAGTTTATAGTACCGCAATAACTCAGCGTCCAGCCCCTTGAGTGTAGGAGGCCAACCATTGGACGAAGTTTAATTAAAGCAGGACAAGAAGCACATGCAGCATCAACATCAGCAGCAGAAAGAGAATTACAGGCAGAAAGAAAAGCAACAAACTCCTCATCATCAGGAGCTGGAGCAACGGCTTTATCTGCAGGAGAAGCATTTTGACGTGTACACGTGATTCATCAGGAAGAAGATCTTCCTCTGAAACAGTATGACCAAAGGACAGCAGGCTGGTTTGCCGGAAATGACACTTGTGTTTATTAAGCTGCAAGCCAGCAGCTTCTAGTCGTTGTAAGACCGCTTGAAGTGCTTTGTCATGCACAGACATGTCAGATCCATGGAAGATACAGTCGTCCAGGTAATTTTCAACCCCTGACAAGCTAGTCAGGATAATGGTCATCATCTTCTGAAATGCAACGGGTGCTGAAGCCAATCCATAAGGAACACGTCAAAAACGGAACAGTCCGTTGTGAGTAATAAAGGCTGTGAGGTCATGACATGCAGTGGTACTTGGTAGTAAGCATTAGTCAGGTCGATGATAAAGAAAACAGTAGAACCTTATAGTGCAGAGAGTAGTTCATCCATGTCTGGCAACAGAAAATAGTCCATAATCACTGTTTTATTTGGCTCTCTAAGGTCAATGCACATCCTAATTTTACCTGACTTTTTCTGTGTAACGACAATTGTTGACACCCATGCAAAGGCGTCAATGCGTTCTATCACCCCAACTGCTTGTAAACAATTTAATTCCTCTGACACAGCAAGACAAACAGAGAGTGGAAGATGGCAAAGTGTTTGCCGCACAGCTGACAGTTTCATCCAGCTTTACGCAGTGTATTAGGTTTTTAGCACATCCAAACTCAGTTGACTCAGCAATAGTGCACTGAAAGACTTGCACTGGAGGAACAGGCACAGGAAGGGCATTGATTGTTTTCAATCCTCACATGCAGTGCAAAAACGTATGAAAACGTAGCAGGAACTGAGTGGTCATGTAGGGAAATGTTCCAACAATCTGACAATCATCCAACCACCGGAATTTTGGCTCACAAGCCTGGCTTTGGGTTGCGATAGCACAATTGTTACTGAAATGGCATACATAAGTGCTGTAAGGCAGGATAGATATGAAAGACCCAGAGTCAACCACCAAATCCACCACAAAAGTCTGTGAGTCAGAAGTAGATATAGTCACTGTGCTTGTAATACTAGGAGTATGAGCTGAATATTCTGTGTACAGTACAGTAATTTCTGGTAATTTAATTTCACGGATCTTGCGCTTGTTTGACTGGCTGATCGGTTTAGCATAAAATCCAATGTTTTTACACTTCCAGCATGTTGCAGTTGCAGTCGGGCAGTTCACAGTGTTAGCTAAACGTGCCTCCGGTCCACAGCAAAAACATGACTTCCTCTTCCCCACCTGAACAGAATTAAGAGGTGCATGTGACGGTTTTTACCGTTGTTAATGCATTTTAATGTGTGCTGCACCGCTTGTACGGGGGGGCTAACTTAGTGTGTGATCAGTTTCCAGTAAAAGTCTCTTACATATCGGTGGGCTAAACACATTCTCAACTAACTGATCGTGAATCATTTCGTCAGTACGGGCACCAAACTCAAATGAAACAACAAGCTCTCGCAAAGCAACAACGTACTGTAAAACTGTCTTGTGAGGAGCCTCACAGCGTTTACGTTCAGCTATTGTTATAGCTTTTGGCACGAAGTTGGCTTTCAATGCATCCTCTCCATCCTTATACGTTGTACCTGTAGGCAATGATAAGAAAAGCCGTTTACCCTCTGTGTCAAAGGCAGTGAAGCAGTACAGCTCTCCATCTTTCGTCCGGCCAAGTATCCCCTGTGGCATCAATAACCTGTAGATCATTTTCAGAAATCCACAGCCATGGGTTAAACGGCATAGCTGGCTCACCGGGGCAAGGCAGGAAAAACTCAAGAAAGGCATGTTAGCAACAGCCATCTTCCTGACCAAATCTAGCGAGAAAAAAAATGCCTAATCCCCGTCGCCAATTTGTGGTGTCTCTCAGGACAGCAGCAACAAAGTACTGTAAGTACTGTGATAAAAGTTGTGTAAGCAGCAACAAAGTACGGGACAAAGGCAGGAGTAGCGAACTTCATCCATCTTGTTTTACTCTTTCACTTCCGTTCTTACACATTACATCATACAGTTCAGACTTCCTTTTTTAAAATAGTAGTCCACAATATAATTTACTTATGAACACAACATATACTGTATGTTTGACAGTCGGATATAAAATACATCCGACTTTATACAAAGAGCTGGGCGATTATACATTTGACATTTTGTGATGATATAAACAATCACACAGCTGAGATTATCACAAAATCTAAATAAATGTGTAATGTTTTAAACATTTACACACCATTTAACATGGTTTTTAATGCAAAACAACTTCCAGTACAGTAGTTCCCTTGGGGGCAATCCGGAGCCACTGATCAAGGGCACAATGGCCCTCTATAGTTCCTGGGTCACCGCTACTTGGCATCAACCTGGAACCATTGTGTAAGCAGGCCAGATCATTAACCAGTAGGCAACCACTACAACACGACTGACACCATCACAGTTAATGACATAACCTTCGGGTGACAGCTCCATCCTGGAGAGATATTGATCTTAGTTGTCACAGACGTCACTGAGAAACTACTGATCAAAACAATAAAGCCGTAGAGGAATGTTCCATGATCTATAGTTTACATAATCCAGTGAGCCAGTTATTACAGTCTACTGAGCCTCCTACACCCTCTCACGACTCTCCTCGCCGAGCGCCTGCATCACACACTCTGTTTACTGTTTGTGTTCACATGCTGTCTAGAGTTGTATTGGGGAAACAGCACTCTTCATTTCAAATAGTTGATTATTGTGCCCTATAATTACATTACAATGTACCCAGGGCCAACTCTATCGGCTACTTAATGAGGTTCAGATGAAGCTGTGCTGTAAATTGTAACTGTGCAGGTTTAGGGGTCACTGATGCACTTCTGATAATGAGAGTTTTGAAGCTTCGCTATGCACAACTGAACCATGCCAGGACCTTCCTGTCACTCCTAAATCCTGAAGCTGTCCATGTGCACCCTGTTTTCTGGGCCCTTTTCCCAACCTGTCATCATAAATCCCGAACATTTAGTGTCTACATTACATGTCCCCAAAGAGAGAAGGACGCCAGGAGAAAGGTCTCTGAAAGTTAGTCAGTGGTCTTATAAGAGTCACTGTATTAGTAATAATCATAAATTAAACAGTATAGTTCAGCAAGTGAAGTCAGGTAAGAACAGGTAACTTACCATGGCTGAATTCATCCAACAACAGTTGGGAGCACATTTTAAAGTCAGTAATCCATGTAAAAGTATCCAAAAAAAACAGTATCCAGCTGACAGAGGTTGACTGAGCTGCAGGTCGACTGAGACAGCCAGAGGGTGTCCAGAGTGGTTGTGTTGTGGATGAACACTCATCTGTTTCTGAACTCCTCCATAGTGGGCTGTTATAGGCTAAGAGAGAAGGGGGCGGGGCTTCTTCTGTGTATGGTTCTGTTATTCAGCTCCAACTCTAGTCCTTTACAGGTCACTCTACATGCACTCTTTTAAACTATCTCTCTTGATCCTTCGATCCCTCCTTATTTCCATCACTTTCTACCCATTTATCTTTCTGTCATTTAAACTACTGTGTGTTCAGTGCACATAAGCAAACTAGGAGCATTATATTTTCCTTTTTTTTGTAGACAGCAGCAGTTTGGGTGTTTGAGTTAGAGGTGAGTCAAATAAAATGAGGAATTATATATCTGTGAGAAGTTTTAGAAACACGACAGTTCACCATTGGCAAAATATTATTTCAGCTGATTGTTCTGTTCTAAAGTAGCAAGATTCCGACTAATGATTCATTTAACAGCCACACCTTATATGTTTCATATTGCATGACTAATAGGGCTGTGAATCTTTGGGTAGGCAGCGAATCGATTCGATTCACGATTCATAGGTTTTCGATTCGATTCAAGAAGGATTTTTGCAAATTCAGAAAGATTCGATTCAATGCAATTCACATTAAAATTCGATGCGATTCGATTAATTCGGTTCGATTCTTAATTTTTTATATGCATTCATAGGATTATTTAAATGCTTCCCCCAATGGGTCTTAGTCAGGGTGTGAATACAGCTGCCTTCGGGGGTCAGAGAGTGGGGGAAAAAAAACAAAAAAACAACAACAACATTTTGTCTATTGTTAATGTTAGTTCATGTTAATTTTTAATGAATCTATTATTATAAAAAATATTTCCAAAGCCTATAAATTAGCATTTGTAAAAATGTAAACCAAGATTTAAAAAGGCTTTAAAAGTATAGTTCATCATGCTAACTATTTTGTAGGAATGGATACACAACCTTAAAGTGTTCCTACATTAAACATCCTCCATTGTGAGACTAAAAATACCATGAACTTTCCCAACTAAAACCTTAACTAACGTTTCCTCATGGAATAGCTACACTCTTTGTTCTCTTTATCCGACTGAACATTTTCCTTGTGATTCTGAAAGAAAACACGCCGGCTGTCTACTTGTGCTATTAACGATTATGAATGCAACTTTAATCCGCATCTGATTGATGGATAAACCACGCGCTCTTATTTCAGTGTAATTAATGTTGTAGTTATTTCATCAGTTTTCTTCGTACATTCAGTTTAACGACATTAAGTTACATTTCATTCATCATTCATGATTAATCGGAAGCGTGTGCATTTTAGACACCTATTATACGTTTTCTCTTTCCATGTAATAAATGCGCACCCTTGAATAAGTGGGGTTTTACTTTAACTGCTCAGGACGGGTATGACCTAACCTGGCCCTTGCCAGATGAATTTCGCTCCGCCTAGCTTCACTCACATCCATCTGGAACCGATCCATTGAAATGGCGTTTCAGAAGGCTGGGCCTTATCAAAAATCCTTGCATATGATTGGATAAGCCACTTGTCTGTCATCTTTATCGACGTGCTATTTCAACCACTCACACCGAAGCCAACCCGTGACGCTGAAGAATCCGGTCGGGAGAAGGCACTGATCTATATAACATCGTTTCCACCAACAAAAGCCTTAAGAGCCGTTCTCTGATGTTCTTTTAATGAAACAATATTAGGTAGATTGGACAACACGGATGAAATCAATGTTAACAGCATCAATGTTAACGCTTGTTTCCTCGATGCGAGCCGCCATTGTTGTCTGAATCAAAACAGTCTCACGGTCGCTTCTCCACTACGTCACATCTATGAAACTCCCGCCCTGCGTCCTGATTGGCTAAACCATAAAGTTGGTTGGAGAAATCAAGGGGGTAATCCATCGACCGGAAGTTGAAGCCGGCCGGGTGCCGCCATGTTGTAGCAGAACTTCACTTGCGTTAGCATTTCCATTGACTCCCATTCATTTTTGCGTCACTTTGACAGCGAATAACTTTACATCTGAGGCGTTTAAAGACTCCATTTGTCCATTATTTATTTCTAAAGAAACACGACAATGTATAAAGGGCTCCATTACCTTCTATGTTACACTATGGCCCCGTAGAAACAGATTTAGTAAAAATAGGCTAACGATTGCGTCATAACCACTCGACTCTCTGTCGCGCTGTACAGAAGTTACCGTACAGACAGGAGGAGAAGCTCGCAGGCAATCGGGGGGACGTCCCGTCAAGGGAGAAGCCCATAGATAATGAGTCCATAAAAGCAACGGAATACTTACTCCTGCTCACTCACGCCAAAGAACTCTTTGCTCAAGTTCCCCGTCTCTGCAAGATTAACGTTGGCAGTTTTCACGCACAGCTACTAGAAGATTAACGTCTGTCAGACAGGTTGCTCACGTCATCAAGCTTAGTTTGAGTCGGTCTGAGTCTGCGCGTCAGGAACGGAAGTTCTCAAAAATCGCTAAAAGTGGGCTTCAACTGTCTCAACTGAGTTCCAATGAGATCGCTCTGTCCATTTCTTTTACTGTCTATGGGAGAAATCACTCTCAATGGAAGAGGTTCCAGATGGATGTGAGTGAAGCTAGGCGGAGCGAAATTCATCTGGCTAGGGCCAGGTTAGGTATGACCCATGTTCGTAAAACTTCAGTAGGCTATCTTATCTTAAAGAAAATAACGGCGACGTTTCCACGCAACGAACGCGTTGTTTCATAGCAGCCCGCGCAAAGATATGGCAGCTTTATCAATGGCTTGCTTTCTCGATAGAGAGCTGTCATCTGCTCATGTGAACACCAATGGCTGTCCTGAGGAGAGCTCAAACATGGACTGCTCAAAAATCTGTAGATGAGAGCTATGGGACCGAGCGCGAGCGAAATCCAGTGAAAGATGGTAAGAGTGCAGCGAGTGTGTGAGAGCTGTGAGGACGCAAAATGACGCCGCACAACGCCTCATTAATTCGCGCATGTAGTCATTTAATGTTTATATGTTTTAAAGCACTGAATCGATATAGAATCGCAAATTATTCGATTCTTAGCATTTTAAATCGAATATTGACCGAAATAAACGATTCACAATTCGAAATACATGTTTCAAGATCGATGCATATGCATCGTCAGGATTTGTAATCGATGCATCGAGAAAACGAATGAATCGTTACACCCCTAATGACTAACGTTTAGTGCACACAATAAATTAGTCTAACACAGTGCTTGTAGACAACATTAGAATCATAAATGAAATCAAAAATGACCCTATATACATGCCCTTGGCCTTATTGTGATTGATTAAAGGTGAACTAAGTAACTTTTTTACCTTAACCGAACAGCTTTGGAGTCATTGTAATGTTTATATTACTGATTTCGTGTTGAATGGTGGTCGTCTCGCACCCCCCTGGTGCCTGTGAGCCGCAAAACCACCCTTGCAACTTTGGGCCGGCATCGTGTGATATCAGGTCTCACGAGGTAACAAATTGCTTTACGGCAAAAAACAGATCTGATAAAATTCTGATAAAATGAGCATCAAACAGAAATAACCCTGCGCCGTATACATGTGGTGTTGGGCGTGCGCAGCTCTTAAAGGGGCCATACCTTATTTCCACTCGTTACAGCGTCCATCCTACTGAACAGGTACCGGTGTACAGGGGGAGGGGATCCGGCCGTGAGTGCGAGCCATCTCTGCGTGAGTGCTATTCACGACAGTACAAGTACTCCACGGCGACTCTAGGGGTCGCTGTTTGACAAAAACAGAATTCCTACTTAGTGCTGCTTTAATTATTCCAATAGGAAATAAAACAGGTTGCTCTATGTTATCTTTCCTTATTGGCTGAAGTTACCAAGTGCCTTTAACCCTTCAATTCCAACCACCTGTCATAAAGAGACCACTTTTCATGATTACATTTCAATCAGTTCCTGAGGTTTCACATTCTAGTTGGTAATACTGTACTTTATGTTTGGCATGTGAATTCGGTTCATGTTGACTTTAAGTATTCGAATACAGATGATTGTGATACACTATACAGTAGTGACCCGAAGGATCCTATTAATTCTGTTAATAACATTTAGAAAAATACAAATATAATTAGGCTGTTAAAATGTTAGTGCGGCAAAAAACACACATTATTTATACAAATAATTTAGCTAAAGTAATATTGTTTTAATAATGTCTAATTTAATACTTGTTCAAAACAATCACTTTAGCAAAGTTTGCACTATTTTTTGTTTACTTTGATAAATAAATGAGTTTTGTTCAACAAATATACTGTCATTAAAATATGTTCATTTTTAAAAACACAGAAACAAAATTATTTTAAAAAGTGAAGATTATGAAAGCACTGAATGAGATCCCACAATAATTTAATATAGCTTTACAGTAGTAACAATAAATATGATTTTTTATTATATAATATGATTAATATCATATTTTTTTTAAATATGATGGACACCCAAATATAGGATATTTACCATCTGAACCATGTCATGTCAACAAATGGAAAAGTCAGCCAGCTGTTTATTATTATCATGTTAATTATTGTGCCTTTCGCCCCAACAGCAGGGCACCTCAATTTACCCCAATTACCATACGTTTACATATTCATCCATTATTGAAAACTGTAGCTTTTATTGCCTTGAACAAAACTTTCAATAATTAAGAAGACATTTGTTTCAAAATATTTTCAATAATTGTAGTGATTCTCATTTGCTACATAAAGGGGTCATATAATGGTACATGCACTTTTACAAGTTGATTGTACTGAAATGTGTGTCGGCAGTGCCTGTACACAACCATCATAAAATGATAAAAATGCATCCAGTGTTTTTGTTTTAATCTCCTTATGTTTTCCCCTGCCTCAAATCGAGCCGTTCGGCCATGTGACGTCACACGGTCGGAAGCCCCTCCCACGATTGTTGATTGATAGCAGCGTTTCAACACAGATCCGCCCTCGCTCGTGAGCCAGCGGTCAATCATAGTCTGCGCGGACCGGCACGGTCATTGTTGATACTGGAGCACTGTCTATGAGCAGAATGGCGTCTAAGCGATTGTGGTGTTCTGTTCTTGGGTGTAATAACGAACACAGCAGTCATTTTAATGTTCCTAAATCCGAACCGCTGAAGACGCAGTGGCTGAGTTTTGTTTTCGAAGGGAATATTCCCCACAAGCAACGTCAATGCTCTCATGTTTGTGCGAATCATTTCTCACCAGACTGCTTTATAAACGAGGGTCAGTATAAAGCTGGATTTGCTAAGAAGCTGCTCATGAAAAAAGGATCGGTACCAGCTATTCGTGTTCCTGCTGAACCTCTAGAACAACTCAAGTGAGTGTAACGTTTTATTAAACTTTATATTAATATTTATATTAATCTTTCTAAATCGCTAGCTGCACGCTTCACAATGAATGCATCTAAGGTTTACACCTAGGGTACATTACGGCATGTTTTCTATGTATGATGTTCTCAATATAATTCATAATCCCACGTTTATACTGAACAACGCGTTATGGTTATTGTGTTATTGTGTTAAAAACGGTGTAGCACAGAACAGAGAGGCGGGGTGAGCAAAGCTCATTATCATTTAAAGTCATATGCACTGAAACGGCGTGCTGAAAACAGAGCTGTTTTTGACCAAGTAAAATAAGTGTTTTCTTACAATACTAATGAGAATTTTTAATTAAAGTATATTACAAACTTTTAATTTAGACCCTAAAGAATCATACTAGCTTGTACAAAAATGGCATTACATGACCCCTTTAAATCTACAATTCTTTTTTTTTTTTTTAACACATTGAATGGTAGATAATCAACTTTTTGGATCAGCCAAATTTCCACATGCATCTTGAAAAGTGAATGTTTTGTGTTATCTAGTTTAGAGAAAATTCAAATCAAAGGCGCCTTTTACCCCGGTGCGCCTTTAGCCCTGAACCATATCATATAAACACACTGGTAATTCAAGTGACAACTATTCAGTACCATAAAAAAATCAGATTGTGTACAATGGTACCCCCACAATACGTTTTTGTAGGTTCCAACTCTGAGACTGGTGCTGTTATTTTGTTGATCACAGGGGCTGTATGTCCTCAGAGGGGGCTGAACGTCTGCCACGTTTGGATGTTTACAGGAGAGAAATACCTGGGTGTGATAAAGTTACAGGTTATATGTGGGAGTTTGTGTGTCATGTTGCAGAAATCTATCTCTTTTCCTCTCTCTATCCCTCGCTAATCATCTGTCTATTTTTCTCTCCATTCTTGTCATGCCATGAGCTCTGCATGCATGTGTTAACTTTTGTATGTCCATGAGGTCAACATTTCCACTAACAGATGCTTGCATCAAGGGTGTGATGTTATCAAAATAAAAGGCTCTAAATAGTTGGCAGTAGGCCTGTGACATGTGTCTGTTAGTCTTATTACCATTTGGATTTGTGTTTCTAGCACTGAATCCAGTCACTGTCAACCTGCTTATGAGTCTGTGACAAAATAAAATCAGGTATCTTGATTCCCTTAGTTATCACACACATTTTGGAGTTGGAGAAGCAACTAGTTTGCCAAGCTACAAGCTAATAATTAAAAGTGGTTAAACTAAAATGACTCTTTTCAAACTACAGTATGCTGCAATCTAATAAATAAGTAGCAACATTGAAGTTAGCCCTGTATGGTGTTATATATTATAATTTAAACAAAAACTATGAGGAATATGTTTAACAAGAAACCATGAAAAAATCATTACATTTGCTAATGAGTGGTTTAGAAATGAGCACAATGTTAGCTGAATGCTAATGCTTATCTTTCCATACAGGCCACATAATGACAAAACTTACAAAACTTACTGATCCTTGCACCAGTTGGTGTTTCAATAAACTATTAGTTTCATAATATGTCAGTTCCATTCATTTCTGTTTTTTGATGACAGTAGCTAATAATTCCTCACTTTTACACTTTTATCTACCATACTAATAGAGCCTACTAACTTACTACAGTTTTATTCATGGAAAATTGTACTTGTGGTATTTTGTCAGAGGGCATAAACTTACACATTTTAGGGGCAGGGTCTATCAAGTCCCTGAACAAAAGAATTCTACATTTTTCCTTTTGTACAGAAATAAATTCTTACAGGTTCAGAATGACATGATGGACTTATGTAGTTGTGTTATGCCTTGGCATCAGAAATAGTTTGACCTTTCGGGACCCTGATGACATCGGTGAATCATTCATTTGCAGAGGCTGCATCAGTTTGGACTGTACCGGCCTGCACCAGCCCCTCATTACAATTCAGACTGCTGTCAGTGATTCAAAACCTTGTTTAAGATAATTAGGCATTGGGGAACACAAAGCTTTCAGCAGTGAATGAATCTTTAACTGCAAAGACTTGGAATAATAAGTGCACGTATGTGTGTTCCTCTCCTTCTCAGACAAAAATTCATGATCACATCCCGTATCCAAATATGCTGATAGCCTTGAGGCCATAGGGATTTAATAATAATAATAATAATAATTCATTACATTTATATAGCGCTTTTCTAGGCACTCAAAGCGCTTCACATGGAAGGGGGGATTTGAGTCAATGTCTTAAAGTGTTTATCTTTCAAAGCATGCCGCTGCTGATAATGAATGACACATTACAGGTTCAGACGAACACAGACTTTGACTGATTGATAGTTCCCCAAGAATAAGACCGAACTTCCTTGAATGTAAGTGTTTTGGCATACTTTTTAAGGAGGTCAAAGGATGAGTGAAGAAAAAACTACTCTAATGTGTCTTTCTTCCCATATCTGGAGCAGAGGTCACTGACATATTGTGTCATTTATCAATATGCTCCGATCTGCATGATGTATGTAGCAGGCATGATGAATGTAACAGACAGAATATTTTTTCTTCTTTGGTGAAAGTTTTGTCATGATACATTACCGACCAATTAGATTCATTTTGGGTCAAATGTCTGGACCCACTATACACATCTCAGAGCTTTTGAATGGGCTAACACACCAAAATCTATTTCTTCAACCAGCATTGACACTGTAAAGCTTGACATATGAAGTAATAGTCTGAAAAATCTCATTTTTAAAATGGAACAGTTTACTAAACTTTTAGAGAAAATATGTAAAAAGTTTGCATATGTGTTTTTGTTGAGTATCATGGAGCTTCCCTTCTGCAACTGACAAACGGCAGATCAGCTGATAAAAAGAGCAAAAGCTTTCTCAAAATAGTAAGCTCCAATCTGATTGGTTGGGAGTTAAAACCAGTTAAAACCAGGGAAATTTTAAGATACATGTCTTCTACATAGATTTAGCCATTGAATTTGACAACATTATCAAGGTTTATGTTATCAAATCTTTTAACAAAATTTAGAGTTTAATTTGAGGCACTTGTAGGGCATTTTGTCATTTTCACACCTGGCTCGTTTGGAGCATTTGTTTCGGAACCTGGTGCAATTTCTCCTTTAGTTCGGTTCATTTAGGCATATATGAACACAGAAATCACACTTGGATAAGCAAAAAAAAAAAAAAAAAAAAGGTGGTCTTGGCCCACTCTAAAACAGACTATGGAGCAGTTCGTTTGTGGTGAGAAAGCAATCCATCTCAATGGATGAACAAACCAGGCTGTATCCAAATGTAAGAAAACCTGCAGTGATTGTTTTGCTAATGCCTCTAAAAAATGAATCATGGGATAACCTGGAGCAAAGACGAAGTGAAATGCCTAAGTGAAATTTGGTTGGACTAACATTTCAGAACAAAATACAGAGGAAGCCCAGATTACTGATCAAAATGATAAAGCAATATAATGTCAGCTACAAAGAAAGCCGCAATAATTACGCACAGCTGTTCCATCCTGACGACTGACTGCTATAAGCAGAATCCCAGAACATAAACAGGTGGTCTCTGACCAGTGAGAGGACAGTTTATTTGCACTTAACTTGGATTATCAAATTTTGGTCCCTTTAGAAACGTTGCCTTGTGAAAGTCGAACCCAACCAAGCAGAATTTGCAACATTGTAAAAATTGCAATCCCTGGTTCAGAACAAAGCAAACGATCTACAGGTGTGAAAACGGCCTTAGTAGAAAATAAATAAGATATAATTGAGAGCATGTTTCAACTTTGTTTTCAGTGTTATGTCCGAGTCCATATGTTATTGCGCCTAAATTGAACATAAATCGTTTTTATGTCAGTCAGACAGTATTTTCCTGTCTAAATGGATGGTTCTTTACCAGAATGAGCTGCAAAGTGGACCAGGTCCTTTGGTGACATTCAAAACTGGATTTTTGAGAACAGAGGATAATTGTGTAAGGGCAGGTTTGGGTCAGGGATTAGCTGTCTGAGCCTATAATATTGATGGTGAGACTCTAATAAGGACAGATCTGGGGTCAGAGGTAATGTCTCTTTTAGTTTGGACAGAAACTGGGGCCAGTGAATTGTAAGAAAGAGTTGTTGGCTGCATACTGGGTTATGTTATGTAACACTGTTGTCTGCCTGGGGACAGACATTGCTGTCAAAACATGTCCTTGCGCCGAGTGCAGTTTGGGATACAGCAGAATCTGGGTTTTCTGTGATGTAACCAGATTTGCACTCACTAACCGTGCAATTTATAAACAGGAATTAGAGGTAGCCAGTCCAGCTCCTTTAGCCTTTGGACAATCCCCTTTCAGAGATTAGGAGAGCGAACCCTGCTGTAAGATTCAGCATAACCCAGCATGAATTCCATGTTGGTCCAGTTTGGTTTTTGGTTGGTTAGAGCTGGTATAGTGCTGTTCTCAAACAAATCTGTACTCTGGTCCACCAGCACTCCCACTTTCCATGTTGGGGATCAGCCAACTAGCAAACCAGCATTCCATGCTGTCCCAGCATTCAAAACATACCTGGTGTCCAGCAATGCTGGATTTTTGAGCAGGGAACGCTTGACAAGGAGGCTTTATCTTCTTCTGTTCCCTTCAGACTCCTGATTTGGTTGTGGTTGTTGTGAGTGTTTACCAGACAGCACTGCATGTGATGCTGACACACCATAAGCTAGCTTAGCTTCTGCAGCTAAATCACATGCACTTACTTACAACTGCTTTATTGCTGTAACGATTTTATTTGAACTCTTTCCCCGCCATTGACGCAATTTTCCGTCATTTATGAGACAACGCTTCCCTGCCATTGACAGAATTTCCCAAATTTCCGTGTTTTCACTGTTATATGGTAGGGGGCGCTATTACGCATCTTCTGAAAGAGTAGAGAGTTTCCGGCTCAAAACACAGGCAAAAAAGGAACAGAAACAAGAGATAAAAGCATTTGAAAAGTATTTGAAAAAAAGCAATTTTCTTCAAAAAAAGCTTTTTGTTCAAAATATTACTTTTCTTCTGAAATGTTCTCACATCAAGTGTTGATCAAAAAAAGTGCATGAAGCTAGAATAAAACCAAACCAAACCTTTTTAAAGCCAAGGCTTTGTTATTTTCTTTTTCCTTTTTGTAAATTGCATAGTCCAAAATATTCTAGGCACCATGAATGTTTTGTGAAAATGATCAAAAACGCTGGTGTTCCCTGCTGAAAAATCCACTATAAACCAGCACAAATCCCATGTTGGTCCAGGCTGGTTTAGGTTGGTTAGAGCTGGTTTAGTGCTGTTCAAGCTTGTGGACTATAGTCATACTGTTCTCAAGCAAAACTGAGCTGGTTCGCTGGTCCACCAGCACTGAAGGCTTAAAATCAGCTTGTACACCGGTACACCTAAATGTGTTTATGGTGTGAGAGACGGATCACATGATTAACCTTTATGTATTTTGTCTTAAAGTCTGTAAGAGAGATATAAATAGAAGGTTTTGTGTGTTGTTATATGTGTGATTTAGGATCAGCCTCTCTATTTGAGCTTGAAACCTGTACGTAATTATGGGTGATGCTTGCAGCATTGCCGTGGTAACAGCACCGGAGCGCTCGCCGGTGGGCCGGTTACATAATTCTCTCTCTTTATCACTGTCAGGACAACATTGCTCTTTTACCCAGCTTCCATGGTCTGTCCTTCATTTTTAGACCCATTTTATTGCCAATACAATCAGATATACACGCTGTAGGGAAACAAACTCAAGTATGACTGATTACGAGTGGTTTGCTGGCTGAGGACTTGAATGAATATTGCTCAGATGCCGAAATACCAAAGTCTGAAATCAAAAGTCAGAGATCTCAATATGAGCTCAAATCTTTCTCGTCAAATTCACCCAAGATCAAATGACCTGAGCTGTGATATTTGTTTATAGCTGTATATTCTTATAATCAAGCATAATTTGAGTAGTCTCATGAGAACGAACAACTTCTGAATAATAAAAATGTCCTCTGAAAAGTCTTAATTGGTAATCTTTTTTTCCGTTTAACCTAGTCTACTGTTAACATGTTCATTAGTTGTCCATGAACAAAACTTTTAATTTAGCTAATGCGTAACATTGCCTTAGGTGCTCTCAGAACAGGGCAGATTGGAATGAACTCAGTGGGCTGTGCAGTAAACACTACCGTCACGTCTGTCTGCCATCCATTAAAGGAATGTTTCCCTGCTCTGAACAATATGTGACTGGGTCATGGCCTGGTATTCAGAGCTGTCTATGGAGAGCCTGGTGTGCATCAATACTTTGTATAGATTTTGATTCTGTAAGCCACATTAACCAGGACAAATGGGAACAAGTGTGGTATAGATTAAACCAATAATTGACATGTAGAAATGGGCCTAGAACAGTGTGTTCTGTTCTGTCATGCTTTTGTGGTGCTCTTTTGTGCTTTAATGTGAAACAAAGCTGAACTGAAATGCAAACATTTGTGTTCAGAATCACTGTGGTTGGGATGAGCAGTTAAAAGTTTGTGAATTTGGCAGCTAATTTTAGGCTTATGGAAAGTTTTAGGCATTTAGGTTTGAGACGGCAAGGTTAAAGGGTTAATAACACGGAAAATTGTAATCTTATTAAACTCACCCTCAAGCCATCCTAGATGTATATGACTTCCTTCTTTCAGCCAAACACAATCAAAGTTATATTTAAAAAATATCCTGGCTCTTCCAAGCTTTATAATGGGAGTGGAAAGAGCCTCTTGAAAGAGGCAAAAGGGCGTCCATCCATCATAAATGTAATCCATATGCCATGGGGTTAATAAATACCTTCTGAAGCGAATAACTTTATAACTTTTTTAATAACTTTATAACTAAAGTTTATAAACTATAATCACTGGCTTCCGGTAACGGCAGTATGTGAGTTTAGTTCCAGCGGAAGAGTGACCTCTGACCTGAGGTAGGATGTAGGAGTAGCGTAAGCTTAGGTCAGAGTAAACGCCTCGCGGTTCAAACGGGCAACAAACTCAAGCTCCTTTGACATTTCTCTTTAAAAATTCTTGTTTTAGACATCTAATTCGTGACCGGTGTTATGTTATGCGCTTCCGCATTCATCAATACATCATGCTTTATGATGGATGGATGCCCTTTTTGGAGCTTTAAAATCTCAGGCTCTATTCACTCCCATTATAAAGCTTGGAAGAGTCTATTTTTTATATAACTCCGAATTATTATTTTTTGGCTGAAAGAAGAAAGTCATATGGATGGCTTGAGTGCGAGTAAATTATGGGATAATAATTTTTGGGTGAACTAACCCTTTAAGGTCAGGGTTAGTTTGGTTTCATGTAGTCTGTATATATGTAAGATTAAAATTCAAACAATGAAGCCTATCCAAAATCCAGCAATACCCATCAATTTCCATCCTGTGTGTATTTTTTTTCTTCTAGCAATTAAATGTATTGAATAATTATTGGCTATGACCTCCATTGATTAATGTAGCTCAACACTAGTTTACAACAAAGTTCCTCTGAAACCCTCCACCTCCTACAGCTCCACTTGTCTAGATCTGTTACAGGATTTATGAATTCCTATTCATGTAGCAGCAGTATATCTTACACGCTCACAGCAGTGTGTCTGTGTATCTTTTGTCAGTAGCACTCGGCTAACATTGACATGTATCTTGGCTAAAACTATTCAGAGAGTTGACATGACAGAAATTAAACCACATGCCAAATCCTGCCACATCATGCTCTACAATTGTATTTAACCTATAGAAATTATCAGATGTTATAGGTCTACTCCAGTCTTTCCAGTAAGTACAAGTATCTGTTAGAATTAAACACATTGTCATTGGTGGAACAGCATTCAACAATAACTGTCTGAACAGCTGCCTCAGAAAGTACATAATGCCAAAACAAAATCCCATTATGTCAAAACAAGGCTTTAAACTGCCCAGCTATTTATGGTTTCTTACAAGAAAATAGCTGTTTTGGAAAATTTAGAAAAGACAATATGCACAAAATTGTCTAACACGCACTTGATTAGTGACTTGATCTAGTACTTCAGTAGTGTTTTCTTGGTGTTCCCCTCAGTGAGTTTGCCATGTGTTGTGTAATCTCAGCTACCTGAGAGTACCCTACCGATTCTGGTGAATGGCACTTACGTATGCAATAAATAGTAAAAAAATTCATTAAAAAAAGCACTTTGACAAGGAAGTGTTAAAGAAAGAAAGTGTCATACTGAACTTTGACTAGTTCTGTAAATACTCTTGGAGTGAGCTAAGATTTTGTACCAAGCGTCTAAATATGTGAATGTCATGCACATGCGCCTGCTGTGCTTGGCTGTTTTCTTGGTTTCAGCCTTTTGAAGTGCAGAAACCTCAAGTAGTTAGAGTTAATCTCTCTATTGCTCCCCTGTCTTTCATTCATTTCTTCTTCTCTGTGACTTTATGACACTGTTATGTTCTCCTGAAGGTCCTTCTGGATGTTCTATTTTACACTCAGAATAACAAACAGGTTCAGTAGGTCATTTGCTTTGTTTTGTTTTCTTCCTTGTCATTCAACTCCTCACTATAGTGATCTGAGCTTTTGCTTTTTGACTGTTAGTAGTGTTGCAGTCCACGGTTAACGTGATTCACCGAGTAGAGCATGTTCCTGAATCAACATCCAACATCCTTATAGTCCACCTCGCCTTGTCAGCCCAGTTTCACAAAGGAAATATTCAAGTGACGTATATCCACATACCATTCCTCCAAGTACCATACAATTGGCTTAGTTCACTGAATTAGGCAACACATTCTCATCCTTTGGCGTCATATAGGTGACGCCAAATGACATTTCGTCGAAATCTTACGCACATTAGCGTCAATATTACACGCACTGTTATGGGTAGGTTTTGGTCTGGGGTAGGGTTACGTTTATGACGCCTTGGGATCTGCGTCTCATATTGACGCTAAAGGATGCCATGTGCGTAAGATTTCGACGAAATGTCCAAAGTGTCACATGTATGACACCTTGGGATGAGAACGGGCTCGAATTAAGCCTACTTCTTGTGGGATTTTGAACATGACAAAGTTACAACAATCCTGATTTCATGAGTTTGTTTGCATATACAATCTTTAAGCTATTAAGGTTACATATATTTGGCTTGCTGTCTGCAGTGGAGGGGCTCAAGGAAGCAGCTTCAACTCAAACTTAAAGGGCTTTTGCAGGAACTTTTTAATAGTTCCTAGAACTATTGGTGGAAGTACCAGTTTTTTGGCGTGTTCGCACCGCAGGAACTAGGAACGATTTTAGTTCCAGGAACTCCTTTCGGAGGAACTAATTTAGCTCCTACTTCAGAGTAGGGTCTGTACCAGCACTATAGGAACTACCAGTGACGTTACTGTACGTTGTACGGCCGAACGCGAAACACCAGCACCCGCCATTTTAAAAAAAGCTGTGTAAACACCCATTGGTAAACACAGATTATAGCCTATATATTTACTCCAGAAACTAACTCTACGAACATGGAAAACAGTGATAGATGCTTCTTAACCTTTACGCTAAGGAGAAAATCCAACGCAACTTTGAGGGGACCAAGCGAAGCATAACAATGTATTTCTTCTCAGCAAGCGACACTGGACATCAACCACACGGCATACACTAATACCTTTTCATATACTGTCTACATTTTACAGTATGTATAGCAGTTCTATTTAATAACGTATTAAGACAGGACTGTTAGGCCCTGTTTACTCGAAGGGAAAACGCAGATATTTCCCTGCGGTTTGGCCTCTCATTTACACGAAAACCCCGTCTTTATCACAGAAAACGATTATTTCTAAAATCTCCGGCCAAAGTGGAGATTTCTGAAAATCCCAGTTATGTGTTGTCGTGTCAACTGGGAAAAACGGGGTTTTAGGCAAGGGGGTAATCCATCCACTGGAAACTGAAGCCTCCCGGGGGCCGCCATTGTATCAGACTATCACGTGCTGTTAGCATTCCATTGACTCCCATTCATTTTGGCGTCACTTTGACAGCAAATAACTTTACATCTGAGGCGTCCAAAGACTCCCTTTGTCCATTATTTATTTCTAAAGAAACACGACAATGTATAAAAGGCTCCATTACCTTGTATCTTACGTTATGGCCCCGTAGAAGCAGTTTTTGTAAAAATAGGCTAACGATTGCGCCATAACGAATCGACTCGCCGTCGCACAGTAGAGAAATTACCATATAGACTGGACGAGAAGCTCGCAGGCAATCGGGGGGACGTGCAGGCTGTAAGTCCGATTAAAGTCAAGGGAGAAGCCCATAGAGAGTCATAAAGTTGATCCTGCTACTAGCTCATGGACAGCTAATACTCACTCTCTCCGTATCTGTGAGATTCGGAAGGGAATTATTCAGATTTCACTCGGCACAGCTACTAGAAGACATGCAGGTTGCTCACGTGACAGGCTCAATTTGAGCCTGCGCAGTACGCCTGGCGATCAACTTTTAACGGGCTTCAATTTTCTCCGTTGAAATCAATGGGGTCGCTGTGTCCATTTCTTTTACTGTCTATGGTTTTAGGTTCTCTCTTGTCGATTCTGAGGATTCTGATTGGCTTGCATGGCTTTATCCTTCTCCCTACACTGCCGCCCATAGGTTTGGCATAGTTATGATGGCGCTCGACGGCGTATTTATGCGGGTGTGTGCACGAGGTTATTATTGAAAACGGGGGGGGGGGGGAATATTCGTTTCTCTAAATACCCGGCTTTGTGTAAACCTTAGACAGATCGTAAACTAATGAATACGGAGAATGCGAGCACTGTGTGCTCAGGCTCTGGCAGGCGTTCTCAGCGCCATCAAAATAAAGGTCCACCGTCAAAATAAAAATCACAGCAACAAGCGCGGCTTACGTCACTTCAAAGTTCCTACTGGCGTTGCGAATGCAACCAGGAAAATGTGCCTAACGGTGCGTGTCCACTGGCGCAAAGCAAGCGGAGCAGAGCAGAGTGGGATTGACTGCGGGCCGGAGAAAGCGTTGAGAGCGCTGAAAGGTGAGTGGGTACTTATATAATCTGGCAGTTAACTGTAAGATTAGATTGGTTCACTCCTCCCAAAATTACTCTTTGGAACTTCACGACTGTGCTAGATTACACAATAACAGCCGCTTATGACATAAACTGTATATCTCTCTCTCTTGCTCTCAGCCTGTGCCATTAGAGTCATAAATGAACTGATCAATAATGGGTAGACAGGACATGGAATGTGATCTATTTTAAGCTGCTCAAGAATTAGACTTCATCCTTATTTGGTCACGTCCATCAGCTGAGTTACAGAAACCTGAATCCCTCTAACCAGGATACATATCTCTCAATATTGGGTGGAAATTACAATAACTATAGCTTGCCGGTTACAAATAAAATACATATAAAAAAAACTTAAACATGTTTTATTTCAGCTAGTTGCCTAGTTAACCCTAACTTTCTTTTAGTTTATATGTACATATATATATATATATATATATATATATATATATATATATATATATATATATATATATATATATATATATATGTATATAATGAACAAAATGAAAAACGCAACACTTTTGTTTTTGCCCCCATTTTTCATGAGCTGAACTCAAAGATCTAAGACATTTTCTATGTACACAAAAGGCCTATTTCTCTATAAAATATTGTTCACAAATCTGTCTAAATCTGTGTTAGTGAGCACTTCTCCTTTGCCGAGATAATCGATCCACCTCACATGTGTGGCATATCAAGATACTGATTAGACAGTATGATTTTTGCACAGGTGTGCCTTAGGCTGGCCACAATAAAAGGTCACTCTAAAATGTGAAGTTTTACTCTATTGGGGGGTCCGGGTGTGCCAGTGCTAAAGTGCCAGACACCATCGAATGTGAGCATTTGCCTAGTCAAGTCGGTTACGACGACGAACTGCAGTCAGGTCGAGACCCTGATGAGGAGGACAAGCATAAAGATGAGCTTCCCTGAGACGGTTTCTGACAGTTTGTGCAGAAATTCTTTGGTTATGCAAACCGAGTGTTGCAACAGCTGCGATGCTGGATGTGGAGGTCCTGGGCTGGTGTGGTTACACGTGGTCTGCAGTTGTGAGGCCGGTTGAATGTACTACCAAATTCCCCCCGGAATTTTTATCTGTTGGTATTTTATCGAATCCATGATGCCATGTATCTGGACAAGATGTCCAGGACCTCTGGCAGAAAATTAGGCCCACAGCATTAAAAATACAGCAGAGTATTTCATTTTACACATGGGGTACTTTTTTTATCCCTGTGTGCACCAAACTGATCTTAAGTGTTTGCTGCCAAAAAAGCTATTTTTTTTTGTTTCATCTGACCAAAAAAAAATATATTTTTTTTTATATTACAAAAACACAGAAAATTTACTAAATACACAAACTATAATAGTATATCAATGATACTAAAATAACACTGATAATTTCCATCTATACACAAATCTCTCATTTTTTTTGTAATAATGTAAAAGTTTATATTCACTCGTATTCAATTTCATGTCTTCTTGCTGAATAAAAGTTTTAATTTCTTTTAAAAAAAATTACTGACCCGAAACTGTTTGCAGAAGTCACTGTCATCATACATTACTCAGTATATGTGTAACCATCTATGTGAAATTTTTCCTATTCAAAAAATAAAAATAATAATAAATCAGTTCACTATTCTTGATTTATACTATATTCATAAAAAGTGAATAAAAAATATATGAATAATTAATCAAATATATTTATTTTATAAATATATATATATTTTATAAATATATGTAATTACTTTATAGATTTATTTTATTTAATAAATATATTTAAATGAATAAAATGTTTCCATATTCATAAAAAAATGGCTTATTCAAAAAAAGCCATTTTTCGCTTGCATTTAATGCTTGGCAAATGTGATTTTTTTTTTAACCCATGCATGCAACGTATGAATGGATTTGAAGACAATTTTATTTGTATTCCTATGTGTTTAACAAAAAAAAAATAGCAGTTGTAGGTAATAGTTGTGTCACTCTGACCTGAGGTGATTGTTTTATATGTGATATAACAGTGTATGTCTGACAAAGAGGTTGTTCTGGCTCTGAAAGTGTTTATGCAATAGCATGGAATACAGTTTCCCCTGATTCACACTGATTGTAATCACTCATGATTGGGCCGTTAGGTGTCCTCTATCAGGGGCGTTGTTTTCTGCAACAACACTCTCTGAAAAAGTTGCATAACTCTTGTTAATGATCACTAAACTTTAGACTTCTGGGTGTGATGGCGTCATTTGAAGCACACTTCTAGGAAACTTTAAGTTAAAAGACTGTTGCACCATTGTTTGATCTGACTGATGGTTTTATACCGTTGTACTGCCTGACGTCCAACATGATATTATGGGTTCAATAACCTTCTGATTTTGCAACACATGCATTGTTAGCCATAAGAAAGGCTGACATCACAATGCTCTGGACACAAAAGAGTGTGGTAAGACATCAAAGGGGGGTATTAGTATATGTGGCCTACTTAAAAATCTCATAGGATTGCTCCTGTAGACTTTGGATGCATGACAGTAGAGGAAAGGATAGGCAGATAATCATAGTATATCACTTGGTGATTGCAGGTTAGTTTATAAATATTTGAAGTATATTCTTAACTGAGGCATCTCAAACAAGGAACTCTGGAAAAGTGTTGTTGTCCATAAAGGTTTGATAAACTAACAAGCAGGTTTTGGTACTTCATTTGGTACCACCACACTGATGATGATTAAAATGTCCAAGTAGAGAATGGATGCAGGGACGGAATGTATCTGTCTTCTGAAAAGAGGCTGGGAAGAGTGTCAGTTTCATCCAAGGAGAAGGCCAAGTGTAGGTTGTAACTAAAAAGATTGGTAACACTTTATTTGATGGTCCCTTTTGAACATTCTTCTGACTACAAGTAACTTTGCAACTACATGTCAACTAACTCTCATTAGAGTATTAGTAAACTGTCTGCTTAATATCTGCTAACTCTTTATTGTGATGCTCCTCCAACAGACATTCTACTGAGTAACTTTAAGACTACATGGCCGCTTAACCAGACCAATCTACTAATACTCTATTAATAATCTAATGAGAGTTACAGTAGTAGACATGATCAATGTTACTTATCAGAAAGTTCAAAGGGTGATATTGTCACAATGTGAAATTCGTAGAATGCATGGTCAGTTCTGGAAATGGAAAGATGCAGAATTTCCCTCAGCACTGCCTTAACCTGAGTCCTGTGGAATTTGAGAAGTGTAACCCGAGATAGTTTCTTGATTACTACAGATTTGAGTTAAAGGAAAGACATGGATGGACATCATTTTGGCATTGGCTGAAACAATCACCTAATTTCTCTGACAAAAAAGATGAGCATTTTAACAGAACAAGACATACAGGACACAAAATATTAATGGAGGATATTTCATAACCTCCCATTACATAATCTTTTCTACATAGGCCTAAACCTTCTTTCATCTCTCTGTCAATCACCTCTTGGTACTTTGTGTTTATGCATAGTTGGTTATATGGCTCTTTGGGTTGATTAAAAGTTGTTGATGTTCTTTAGGTACGGTTTAAAGCACAAGTATGTTCTTAACATGGAGAGTTCTTAAAACGTTCTGTAGAACTTTAAAAAATCCTCTATGGACTCGGGCTTTAAAACCATTTTGCTTAATGAGAGCCTTTGTGTTCGAGAGTGTTCTTTGTTTAGCAGTCTCTAAACTAATAAAATGATCAAAACTTTGTAAGTAAGTAAAGTTTATTTATAAAGCGCTTTTCACAGATAAAATCACAAAGTGCTGTACAAGAGAATAAGTAAAAACAAACTATATAAAATGTACATATGTAAAATTAAAGTGACACTAGTGAAAACCCATCAACCAAAAGCCTTCCTAAATAAACATGTTTTCAGATCCTTTTTAAAAGAGACAACAGTGTCTGCCAGACGCATGGACAGGGGCAGGGCTGGGAGCAACAGACTGAAACGACATGTCCCCTCGTGTCTTAAAACGAGTCTTAGGGACTGCAAGCAGGTTCTGGCCAGAGGACCGGAGAGTGCGGTCAGAGGAATACGGCTTCAAAAGGTCCAGGATGTAATGTGGGGCCTGACCGTTTAAGGCTCTGAAAATCAGCACTAAAATCTTCAAATCAATCCTGAATTTTACAGGGAGCCAATGGAGATCCAATAAGACTGGTGTGATATGAGAGCTTCGAGGGGCACCTGTTAAAAGTCTAGCAGCAGAATTTTGAACAATTTGCAATTTGTTCAAAGCAGACTTATTTAGACAGGTAAAAACAGAGTTGTAGTAGTCAAGTCTTGTTGATATGAAAGCGTGAATTATCATTTCCAGATCCTTCTTTGACAACATTTTGCGAATTTTAGAGATGTTCCTAAGATGATAAAAGCAATTTCGGACGAGCTGTTTTGAGTGTGTCTCCAAATCAGATTGATAGAGACGATCCAGAGGTATATTAAAAAAACGTCCTGGCTCTTCCAAGCTTGATAATGGGAGTGAATGGCTGGATGTTTGGAAGTCCATCAAAGTGAATGTATTCATGATTAAAGTGCTCCACGCGTCTCTGATTGATAGTTTATACATTTTTAGCACGTAAAAGTTATTTTATTATAATTCTAAAAATGTCTCCCTTCAGGTCATGGTACTCATGTTTTGTTTTGCTGATTTTAAAGTAAAAGAAAGAAAACATTTTATCTTGTTAGTATTTCAAGATGGACACTAACTGGACTCAAGCACTTGGGTTTACTGGATTATTCAAACATTTTTTTTTTTTTTTTTTTTGAAAAGTCATGTTAAAATGTGAATATCAAATATGATAATTTGGACTTTTGAGAAACGATTATTTGTACATCTCTCAATCACCTTGTATTGCAAAAAAAAAAAAAACACACACACAAAAAAAAAACAGAGCTTTGATCATAAAACAAACCATTTAAATGGGAGCTCATTTCTGATAGCTGCCTGGAGGCACAAAAAGAGGGGCTCATGGTAGGAAATTACCCAGAATCCCTCTCAGATTTGAAGGAAAAGCAGAGATGCTGTATGTGATCCCCTCACTGTCCTCCAGTCCAGAGACTGAAGCGCTGCACAGACGGACAGAGGATGATGACGCCAGCTGACAAATCAGTGAGTCAGTGATGTGTCTCAGTGTAGAGCTCAGAGACCCTGAATATAAGGACACCAGACGCAGTGTCCGCGGGTGCAAAAGTCATGGAGCTCGAGAATCAGAGGCAGAAACTGCTAGAGGCATGAACTCAACTGAAGGGTTGTCAGAGAGTCAAACAAGCACAAGTGTTGTGTAAGTCAGTGGCTTTAAAAAGAAACTTCCTTTGCCTTGACTTCAGGCGTTGGAAGTGTCTTTACATGCCTGCAAACTTATACAATTAAACAATTATAACAATAAGAAGCAAACGTAACCCTTAAATGCAAGAATGTTTCAGCAATCATTATTACACATTCGGGTCTTTAGCGACCCGGATCTATATCTAACATCTGTCGCAATAATATAAAACTCTCCTGATATTAGAGTAACAATTACAGAAGAATAAAATAAAGCATATGGCTGACAGCTTCTTCACCAGATCCATCATCACGTGACAGTGACTCTAATATTTGATTGCGTTCAGTACTTGCTCTGCAGTAAATTGCTGAGCCGTTTCAAGTTTTTCTGACTTCCTATTCTTTTGTTTTCTGCCTGCTGTACTATGAGTGAAACGTCACTTCATCCTTGTGAAATAAAGGTGAATTGCACTTATTCGGTCATCAGATTTAATTATTGTTGTGTATAAAAAATATACTTACACTATTACACACCTCATGTTGTTAGCGACCCAATACAATTTTTACAAAAAAGAGTAATATGTCTAACTTTAAAATAAGAATGAGGAGGAGGGTAGAACTAAAGACCCGAGGTATGCGTTTAAGGGTTAAACAATTATATTATTAATCAAGTTTTTTTTGTGGCCAAAACAGTAAAATTTTTAACATTTTAAAGATAATTTTCACCATTGTCTGCCCTTTCTCTGACACGTTACAATTAAACCGGCTGTTGGGTCTTAGAGAGTCCTATGGAAACATACTATTCACATGGGAAATGAGCTACAGTGCTTTGCTCCATCTATTCATGAGCTGTGGGTTGCTGTCGTGCAGCTATTTTTTAAGTCCTCCATCCTTCAGCCTTTTTGAAAAGCATGAATTGCATTGTGACAGATTCATAAACAGTCTTTCATCCTGTTGTTTCCAACATTGTAATCCTCCTTTTCTTAGTTACAAAAAGGTCTTTATGGCTGAATGAGTTTGCTGAAGGCGTAGTGACTTCGTAATAATGGAAATCACAGGCTTGTTTCTTGACATGACAGAAACAAAAATAAAAGTGTTATTTGAACTTTTTTTTTTTTTTTTTTAGTAAGAATTATTAGCAGAAAACTTCATGTAGTGATTGAGATGGGATTGCATCCATTGAGCAGTCCAAATGGTCAAAATGAAGTAAAAAAAAAATCTTGTTTTACATGGAAACATTAACAGTGATTAATGATTTTAATGTTACGCCATTTAGAAATGTCCGTGTTTTTCTGCCTACAAGTAAATTCCCAGCCGATACTTTTGTATTTTTTGACGGATGTGCGGTAATCCCTCTTCAAAGTTTAAAAGCCGTAATTAATCAGAAAAATCATTTTAGAATTTTTTTCTGATTATGGCACTGCACACAATACGATTTTGCCCTTTTGTATATATAAATATTATAAATTATATTTTACTATTAGGGCCATATCATTATACTTGCGCTTTTTCTTTTACAGACGCCATCTTTAAACACAATTGCCATTCATGTAGTGCATAGGTTCACAAAAACAGTAGGCCTATGTAATTTGCTCCATAAGTTTCACCGATGTTGTGTCTATCAACAAGAATCTAATGGGATTAAAATAAATAAAGTGCCTGCCCTCCTCAGGTAAAACTAGTCCCATCTGAATAGGGCTTAAAAACCATCTCCAGATAATTCATAAGAACAAACAAACAGATTTCACTCTTTCTCTTCCATTACTCCTTGCGTATAAGACTCCACTCTTATTTCTCTCGAGGACAGCTGAATTGGTCTTTAGGGTGTATGTGCGATCTTTCCATGTGTTTTTATACGCATGTTCTGCATGAGGTCTTGGAATAATGAGTGTGTTTAAGCGTTCTTTTGTGTGTTTCTGCTGAGTGTACTAGGGTGTGTGTGTGATCAGGTGTTCTCACAGGGGTGCCTCCATACCCTGAGACATTCTTCCCACCCTCTGTTTAACCGTCCGCCTATGTCTTTCTCTTTCTCTCTCTCTCTCTCTCGAAAATATCTGTGGTGAGTGTGGTCAGCGTAGCAAGATTTTTTCACCCACTTGAGAAATACACCAATCTTTTACATAACAAATGAAACCCATGCACACTTCAGGTGCACACAGCATTCTGTGAACCCAAATGCAGAAACAATTGTACTCCAGTAACGTGATGTATATTATCAAGTAAAACAGCACTTTTAATAAGAAAATAGATGGGAATTGTTCTGACTGGCTAGTAAAAAAGGGGAGGGGCCGGACAATAAGAGGACTTGGTGAAGGGCAGAGATATTATTACATTCTCATATTCCTTTGATTTTTGTTTTACCTGTACTAACCCTGTAAAGCCTGACATATGAAAAATAGCCATAAAACTAAAACATTTTTGTGGTTGAGGCTTGCTCATATTCAGATATGAAAATGAAGTAAACAATGGTTAACCTCAGTCAGAATTGAACCTACAGGTCACCTACACTTAAAGGGATAGTTCACCCAAAAATTTAAATTAGCCCATGATTTACTCACCCTGAAGCCATCCAAGGTGTATATGACATTCTTCTTTCAGACGAATACAATCGGAGGTATATTAAAAAAATGTCCTGGCTCTTCCAAGCTTGATAATGGGAGTGAATGGGTGGATGTCTTTGGAAGTCCATCAAAGTGAATGTATTCATGATTGAAGTGCTCCACGCGTCTCTCTGGGTTAATAAAGTTGGAAAAAATGGGGGTAAAAAAAAATTAAGGTTTAAAGGGGGTTTACAAATTAACTTGACGCACAACGTAATGACAACGTTCGTCTGAAAGAAGAATGTAATACACACCTAGGATGGTTTCAGGGTGAGTAAATCATGGGCTAATTCAAATTTTTGGCTGAACTATCCCTTTAAGTCTCTTATAGAGAGATGAATAATTGTAATCATGGAGTTTAGCTAATCTGAATCTAACAGTATGCATCTGTGACAGGCTCTCTGATTTTGCATCTGTATGACAACATAAAAGGACAGGCTTTTATTTGTCCAGTATTACACACGCTACTTACAGGGTTAGACCGACCTGTTTGCAGACCTCATTTTTTTTACTCTGAATCTCTTTGTCATTCTTTCCGTTTATCAACCTCGGTTTATTTCATGAACAAAAAATATACGTAAAATGTGAAGTATGCAGTACAAGTTGTATAATGATTGTTTTATGAACATAGCCAGGAAGAATGTAATCACCATTAAGTTTCTATGAGTTTCTATTTCTATTCAGTTCAGAGTGACTTGACTGAAACAGGCCTGGCGTTAATGCTCCCTCTGAAATGTACGAGTTATCAGGTCACAGACTGACATTATATCATTTAGGAGCAGCGTGATCCATTTGGGGTGGAAAACTCAATGTCATCTGCTATCTATGAAGCAATATCAAAGAGAGAGAGAGAAAGAAAAATAGAGAGACATGAGGGCTTTAAAAGCTGGCTTCTATTTATAGCTGCTCTGGTGTTTGCTGGAAGGGTGCTCCATAAGGACAGACAGAGACAGACAGATAGTGAGGGGGTGGCTAAATGGCAGATGGTGTGAAACTGAAATGGCAAGAGTGAAGGAGCATCAAGGATAAAGGGTTAATTTGGGAAACAGCACTTGGCGTGTTAGCACATCCAACATTTCAGATTAAATCTGGCTAAATTAATAATACTGTTTAATGATGTCTAATCTAATGAACTTAATGATAGCCTTGTACTTTGTATCAAGTCAAACATATTTGCATTTTGTAGTGTCTTTTCTTAGGTCACTGCTTTTAGCTGTACACCTAGTTGACTTTCATAACACATCAGGCAAAGAAATGGTTCAGTCACAGTTAGAGTCTACACAACAGTATGAAGGAGTTTTACCTAGTGTACCCAGACCTGACCATTTGGAAAACATGAGCCTTTAGCTGTTCTCAACACTAAACAGTAAAGTAGTAGTTCTGGAAACCACCATTTTATCTATGGCATTCCATTGTAGGAGAACATGGTCTCTCACCAGCATGAAACTACAACCCAACAGGTTGCTGTGGATTCCGGCCAACCTACTTTATTGCCAGTATCTCCTCAGTTGATGCATAACAACAAATGACAGATCCCAGACAGATCTCTAAAGTGTTGGTCTGGAGAATAAATGGTTGGCTGAAGTTGTGGGGCATGGAGAACCACATCTCATGTTAATGTACCTTTCAAGGTATTTAATGATTTTTCCTAATTAGGCACGATTGATAGGGTTTAAGGATGACGTCTTTCTTAACTCACCGAGTTCATTTAAATTGTCATAAAATTGGAAAGAGCTGCATTTGGGACAATACCAACAGGACTGGACCAAGGGCTATGAAACTCCTTGATAATTCCCAGCTGTAATATATTCAGGACTTACAATAGCTTATCCACTTACTGCTGGGCATGTAGAAATTGAAGCACGTGTTTGTGGATAAGGGGCATCAACCTGTTCATCTGCGCTTGTGTCTCGTACATGCCCAGTAATAGAGCATTGGGAGGAAAAAATACCCGGCAAATCAAAATTGCAGTGTGACCTGAATTCGTTTGGTCATATCTCCCCCTTTGCAACCTCTTATTCATATGCATAGAATAAGTTGGTTGGGACTACTGGGCAGGTTGTGTGCGCCCATTCTTCCCATCCCTAGTGTTTGATCACCATCTCCAATATGAGGGAGAGGGACTGTTCGTGTGAATGTGAAAGCAACTCGAACTCTGCTCCACATTTGTTCAGGAAGTAACATCCGCAAGCATTTTAGCCAATGACAAAGTGTAAGAGATAACCTTGAAGATTGTGAAAAGAAGATTTACCTTGGAGAAGGGTGCAGTGTAATTTTGCAGAGTAAGTCAAATCAGAGCGGCAAATGAATAGCTGGCAATCATCTGTCTCCTTAAAAGAGTTTGTTTGCAAGGAGAAGAAAGATGCCTTCATGTGATGCACATGGGCGCATGTAATTCACTTTGCATGCAATTAATAGCACCAATTTAATTAAAAAACACACACACACACACAATTTATTGACCTGTGTTAAAAGACACAAATCTGAAACAAGTTCAATGATTCAGGGATACTGGTAACAATCTCACGGATTCAGACCGCAGCAAATGTTATTTCAGGGGGCTTCCACACTGGGCACATTTTCTGCGGTCCGGATCCGAGTGAGATTGTTCCCGGTACCCCTGCATTATTGAGGAAACCACAGCACCATAGAGAACATGCAAACTCTATAAAGAAAGGTCTCAGGGTTCAGGTGGGACTTGAGTAGGTGAGGAAAAAGTGCTACCCACAATGCCACCATTCTACATTGGAAGCCCTGGTAACACTTTACATTACGGGTGCACCGTGCACTGATATGCATTAATTCATGCTTAACTAATGCACAGATAATCACGTGTTAATGTATGACTCATGAAGAACTAAACCATTAATTAATGATTACTGCATCAGCAACTAATGAAGAGTCTATACGATTAATAGAGTTATGTAGAAATAAAGTAACATATTAATTGCTATGAATTAAATGTGTCATCATGTATTAATTCCGTAATAACATATAGTATTAACTAATAGTGTCAATTAATATGTAATTACCACAATTTAATTAATCATTAGCTAATGATTTGCAAATGTATGATTATGATATGACTACTTGTTGAGGCACATGACTATTAACTAATTAAGTAGTATGTTATTATGGTTATGGGTTTTGACATCCCCTCTGATGGTCTGTGGGGCAGTTGCACATGCAGTGAGTGTAATGTCAGAGAATGTGTAGGTTGGGCTGCACAAAAATATCAGCACACCAGAATCTGAACTACTGACCACTGTTACACCGTGTTTAAACTCAACGTGACCATTATCGCGTCATGCCGCAACAGCTGTCTATACTGGACGTGACAAACCATTGCAAGTCAATTTGTCCTTCATAACAGAAGCAGCACAGGAGGTTGGAGTACCTCAGAAATAGAATGTGGCATCAGTTTACTGTCAGGGTTTTGTGTCATGTAGCGTTGTGCCGCATCCAGTGTAGTATCACGGATAATAATGAGTTCTATTGTCTTTGTCCGGTCTAGACATAGAAATTGAAATCCATGGCTTAGTGTGGATGTCAAAACCAAAATGACATTGTTAATAGTTATGTGCCTCAACAAGTAAAGTAATAACCTAATGATACTTTTGCAAATCTTTAGCTAATGATTAATCAAAGCAGATAACTGGAAGTTGAAGTATATAGCTTCGACTCATTGTGGTAATTGACACATTAATTCACACAATAAAGCTATATGTTATTAAAGGGTTAGTTCACCCAAAAATGAAAATTCTGTCAGTATTTACTCACCCTCATGTTGTTCCAACCCCGTAAGACCTTCGTTCATCTTCGGAACACGAATTAAGATATTTTTGATGAAATCTGAGAGCTGGATCACTCCTCCATACTAGTCCATTGGCTTCTTCAGGGATTGAACTTGCCGGCCTCGAAAAGTTATTAAAGACATCGTTAAAATAGTCCAAGTGACTACAGTGGCTCAATCTTAAATTTATCAAGCGACGGGAATACTTTTTGTGCGCAAAAACAAACAAAAATAACGACTTTATTTCAACTATTCATTTCCTTCTCTTTGGGCCTCTAGTCAGTTAACGTAGTGTGATTCTGTAGAGCTACGTCACACGTAGGCTCACTATTGGCCGACGCTGGTCATGTGCGTGATGCGTGTGACGTATAACAACAGAAGCTTACGCTATTACACTAGTGAACTGACTCGAGCCCCACAGAGAAGGAAATGAATAGTTGAAATAAAGTCGTTATTATTTTTTTTTTTTTGCGTGATACATGATGACATTTATTCAATGTTGACAGAAATGCAATATCATATACATAACTATGTTTTCAGTGGTGTATAAAGACCTTACTTAATGAAACGTTATGTTTTTATTACCTTGGAATGAGCCATTTCTATCTACATACACCGACATGTTTCTACAGTAGCCCTAAATGGACAAACTCGTTTCGTCACTATGTTGTTCTTCGTGCAAAGAAGCTAGCTAAAGTCAGCGAACAAAACACTGACACAATGATGAACAAGTAACTATAATATTCGCAATAACAAATCGTTATTAACTGGCTACTCTCTGCCGTCTTAGACGACGACATCTTTTCTTGTCGGCCACCGTAACTTCTGTTGGTTGCAATTCGCAACCTCACCACTAGATGCTGCTTAAAATCACACAGTGCACCTTTAAGCATGAATAAATGCATATTAGTGCACCCGTATTGCAAAGTGTTCCCGATGCTCTTTTGCTACTTTTGATGCAACATGCTACTACTCTCATTGAAATGACAAAAATAGAACAATTGCAGTAAGCAACCTCAAATATTACTATATTGGGCTGAGTGAAAAGCTGGTTTTTCTGCCTTGTCTGGATGTTCTAGGAGTGCCTCTTCATCTCCTACATGCAAATTTGTTTTTAGCATGCTAAGATAAGATTTCTGTATGCATTTACTTTAACTCCTAGCTTTTATTGCACTGTTTAGATACATTTACCTGCAGTAAACCTATAATCCTAATAGATCTGATGATGTTCAAAATGAGTCAAATAACAAAGATGTGGGAAAGTTTCCTTTAAGTGTTAAAACTAGTAAAGCAGCCCTTTAAACTGCCTAAGGTGCAGTTTCATGTTGCATGTCAGATTACCGTCAAGCAGGAGGTCACCTGCATGTTATGAAAGAGATCTGAATCCAGGCTCAGAGCTACAATAGCAGGCTCTGTTCAGCCCAACCAGCCCGTCATCAGCTTTTATTCTGCAAGAGCCAGTAACAGTGTGTTGGACATTAGTTATATTAGCGTTCAAAGCTGGTTCTCATTACAGATGTCCCTTGCAGCAGAGAAGAGGGGGGAGATTACGCCATTGAATGGTTTTTTTATATAAACACACTTATGCAATTGAGGTGGCGCTGACCGACTTTTCATCTGGTGTGTATTTTACTGAGTTTAATATGTTATCTAAATTATTAAGCCTACCATGTACTGGCCAAACCTGAGTGCATGTGTGATCTGGAGATAGCTAGTTTAACTCAAATGGCAGTTGCTATAGCGTATGCATGCAGTGACCTGCAAGCATATGACCTGCATGACCTGCATGAAAAGCAAAACTTTTCAACTCACAAGCAAAACTTTTCAACTGGCAAGCAAAAGATTTAGACTGCATGGCAAAAAAAGACAGCAGAAAAGAGAGCAAAATGTGTCCATTTGTGATGAAAAGTGTTCGAAATGCACAAAGAAAAATAAAGGTTTTCAAAGATTTACATGCACCGCAAATAATTTTATCAACTTCTTTATTTTTAAAGTTCAAGAATACTTTTTTGGAATCTTTTAATTTTTTTAATTGCAAAATAATTAGTTTTACTCTCAAACGCAGTATTGTTTGATTGAATAAAAAAGACACAAAGGGAACTCCATAGACAAATCCCCCATTTATTTATTTTTATTTTTTACTTTTGCTTCTCTAAAATCTTAAATATTTAGTTGAATCCTTAACCAAAAGAATTCCAGCCCAGCGAGTTGATAACCACTGTAACCAATTCAACAAGTCATTCAGTTGAATCAAGTTTAGAACTATCTGTCAGGAGTAGATCGGTATCTCCAGCAGTCACTACGCAACGATCACTCTCCCCGGATTACTAATCACCTGCACCTGTTCATCCATCCCGGCATAAAAACACCCAGCTCACTCTCAGTCATTGTCAAGCCTCCAACAGGAACAGACCCAAACCCAGTCACTAAGAAACTCTCCGTGTCATCCAGCAGCAAGTAACGTAACGTATACTTACCTATAGTATACTAACCTTTCTATCCATGTTCTGATGTCCTCAGGATTCACGCTACGGTCCCTGCCCGGTCCTGAATCCATGTCTCCTTCCTGAATCTCGTTCGCCAATGGATAACCTGAAAGAAAGAAAGCAAGTATCACAGAACTGAGTTAGTTTGATGTAAAGCACCCTGAAGAGGATCTGCTCACCTGAAAGTCTACACGCCAGAGTATCCTCCTTCTATTCACCTTTGAGCACGCACCTTGTATGTGACGAAATAAAGTTTATGTTCATTCACTTACCTCTGTCTCCGAGCCTGTATCCTGACAGAAGGCTTGACCTTAAACAGAAAGAGGTGAAGAAAAGATGGATTCAAATCAACCTGTCGTTGCTGCAACAAGTTCCACACCAGCTACCACGGTAAATCCAGTGTTACCTTCGGCTAGCACTTCCACAAACGCCGCTTCTTCGATCACCTGCTTCGCGAGTCCACCGTCGCGCCAAGCGCCATTCTCTGGTCGGGCGGAGGATTGCAATGGATTCCTGTTGCAGTGTTCGCTGGCGCTGGAACAACAAGCCCAACTATATCCTACGGAACGATCGAAAGTGGCATTTATTATCCAGCAATTATCTGGAGCGGCGTTGAGATGGGCTGAGGCGTTGTGGATGAAGGAATCACCCGTGGTAGTTTCAGTTCCAGATTCCGTGAGGCATTTCAAAGAAGTTTTTGGACGCCCAGTGGATGATTCCTCGTTCGGTGAACAACTGCTGCAGCTGCGTCAAGGGAAGAAAACAGTTTCTGACTATTCTGTGGAATTTCGCACTCTAGCCTCTAACAGTGGATGGAATGAGAGGGCACTCATCTCAGTCTATCGCCGTGGTTTGAATCCAGCTCTGCGTCTTCAAATGGCGATTTATGATGACAACTTGGGAATTGAAAAATTCATCCAGCAGACGATACGAGTGAATCAAAGGTCTCAGGGTTGTTACAAAGAATATCCGGTTGTCAGTCTACACTACAACAGAGCACAGGAAGTTCTACATCCGAGAGTCAAGTTGAAGAGATGCAAGTCGATACTTCACGACTTTCCCAGACAGAACGTACTCGGAGGAGAGAACTGAGACTGTGCATGTACTGTGGTGCCAAGGGACATTTCAGACTTACCTGTCCAATTCGACCAGGGAGGATGATGGTAAGCTCAGTTTTTGATCACACCATTGTATCAGCACCCCTCACGATTCAGGTTATCATAAAGACTAAAAAATTCTGCGTATCTGTGACAGCCATCGTCGACTCTGGTTCAGCGGGAAATTTCATCTCCGGAAAACTCTGCCAAGATCTCAACCTCCCACAAGTAAACACTCCAAAGTCCTACTCCATTTACGCCGTGACTGGTGAGTTGATTAATCAGGAAAATGTCACAACAAAGATAAATCCCATTCAATTATGTGTGGAAAATACGCATCAAGAACTGTTTGAACCATTTGTTCTCCAAAATAGCCAAACAGACTTGATCTTAGGTCGACCATGGTTAATTCGCCATCAACCCACCATAAATTGGCAGTCTGGAAAGATAAAGGAATGGGGCTGTGCCTGTTCCCTCAATCGAGCTCCACTCCTGACCCTTTCCAGTGAGTCAAGATCTCCAGCCATCACTGTAAATTCCACTTCCATAGAAAGTCCCACTGAAAATCTGTCCACGAACATTCCTGCCTGCTATTCCTCGTTCTCTGATGTTTTTAATCCTGTCACTGCTTCCAAATTACCACCTCATCGGCACTGGGATTGTGCCATTGATCTGGTTCCTGAGGCACGATTTCCCAAGGGTAGGATCTACTCTCTCTCCATTCCCGAACAGGAATCCATGAGAAAGTATATCAAGGAAGCCCTAGATCAGGGATACATTCGTCCTTCCACCTCTCCTGCAGCTGCTAGCTTCTTTTTTGTGGCCAAAAAGGATGGTGGTTTGAGACCATGTATTGATTACAGAGCCCTGAATCAAGTCACTGTGAAGTTCAGTTATCCTTTGCCACTCATTCCAGCAACCCTTGAACAGATCCGAGAAGCCACGATATTCACCAAACTCGATTTACGGAGTGCATACAATCTAATCAGTATTTAAAGAAGGAGATGAGTGGAAAACAGCTTTCATAACACCTGCAGGGCACTACGAATACCTCGTCATGCCGTATGGTCTGGTCAACGCTCCTTCTGTATTCCAGAGTTTCATGGACGAGGTTCTCAGAGATTTCCTGGGAAAGTTTGTACTAGTGTACATTGATGATATCTTGATTTACTCAAAAGATCCCGCGACCCACCAACGCCATGTATCTCTGGTACTTCAAAGACTCCGCGACTTCACCCTGTTCCTAAAGGCTGAGAAATGTATCTTTCATCAGACCACTGTCGATTTCCTGGGTTACATCCTTAGTGACAGAGGAGTCGAAATGGATAAACGCAAGACTGAAACCATCTTGTCTTGGCCCATTCCCCAGTCCGTTAAGGAGCTCCAGAGATTTCTAGGCTTCGCAAATTTCTATCGAAGGTTTATTCAGCAGTACAGTATTCTCACAGCTCCTTTGACCTCCTTGTTGAAAGGAAAACCAAAGATGTTGCTCTGGACTCCAGAAGCTGAAACTGCGTTTAACTCCCTAAAGACCGCCTTCACTACGGCACCATTGCTACATCATCCAGACCCTGAGAAACCATTTTTGGTAGAAGTCGATGCCTCCACCACCGGGGTCGGTGGAATTCTATCACAATACTCTGAACTTTCCTCCAAACCCTTGCCATGCGCATTCTTTTCTAAGAAGTTATCCACAGCGGAAGCTAACTATGACATTGGGAATCGAGAGCTCCTAGCAGTTAAACTTGCCCTGGAAGAGTGGCGACATTGGCTAGAGGGAGCAAAGCATCCATTCCTAGTACTTACAGACCACAAGAACCTCCAATATCTGAGAGACGCAAAGAGACTCAATCCACGCCAGGCCAGATGGGCATTGTTCTTCACACGTTTTCACTTCAAGATATCATATCGCCCGGGCTCCAAGAATATCAGAGCTGACGCTCTCTCTCGACTCTATGCCTCAGAAACCCCAGTAGAAGAACCAGAGACCATCTTACCCGAGAGATTGTTTGTTAATCCCATTCAGTGGGAAATTAATGAGCAACTTCTAGAACTGTCTCGACAGCAGCCCAGAATTCCAGGATGTCCTCCCGAAAAGATCTACGTGCCCGAAGAATTCCGAACTTCCTTAATTGATTCTGCTCATTCTTCGGTGGGAACCGGTCATCCGGGCATAAACAAGACTCTAGCAACCCTTCAAGCCAAGTACTGGTGGCCCCACATGCACAACGATATCATGAGTTTTATTCAAGGTTGTATCCCCTGTGCCATGTCCAAGGTTCCAAGAAACCTTCCGGTGGGAAAGTTAGTACCCTTGCCTGTCCCACATAGACCCTGGTCACATATTGGAGTTGATTTCATCACCGATCTTCCTATGTCTGAGGGAAACACCTGCATCCTAGTAGCCATCGACCGATTTTCAAAGGCATGCAAGCTAATTCCTTTGAGAGGACTCCCTACGGCTTTTGTCACCGCCGAGTTATTGATGGAGCATGTTTTCCGCAATTTCGGTCTCCCAGAAGACATAGTCTCAGACAGAGGACCCCAGTTCATTTCCCGGGTCTGGCGAACTTTCTTCAATCTCATGAATGTGACAGTGAGTCTATCTTCCGGATATCATCCACAAACCAATGGACAAACCGAGCGGAAAATTCAAGACATCGGGCGGTTCCTGCGCACATTCTGCCACTCGAATCAAAACATCTGGAGCCGTTATCTCATCTGGGCAGAATATGCCCAAAACTCGCTCAGACAGTCATCCACACAGTTAACCCCTTTCCAATGTATCCTTGGTTATCAGCCCCCGCTTTTCCCATGGTCCGGTGAGCCATCAGAGGTACCCGCAGTGAATAAGTGGTTTCAAGAGAGCGAAAGAGTCTGGGATCAAACCCACCAGCACATTCAACATGCCGTCAATCTTCAACAGCACTTCGCTGATGTTCGCCGCCGCCCAAACCTTGAGTACCAACCTGGACAACTAGTCTGGCTCGCTACGAGGGACATTCGGTTACGTCAACCCTGTCGCAAGTTAAATCCCAAGTACATCGGGCCCTTTCCCATTGTTAAACAGATCAATCCAGTCACCTACCAACTTCGTCTGCCCCCGGAATATCGGATCCATCCCACGTTCCACGTATCCCTGCTGAAACCCCATCATCCATCAGTATCTCACTCAGTCACAGAGGCCGCTCCAGAGGATAACCCCCCGGTACCATCTATTGAACCAGATTCCATCTATTTAATAAAGGAGGTATTGGACTCTCGACGTCGAGGGGGTCAGTTAGAGTATCTCATCGACTGGGAGGGATATGGACCAGAAGAAAGAAGTTGGGTACCCCGAAATGACGTTCTTGATCCTAGTCTGCTCCTTGAATTCCATGCTCAGCATCCTGAGAAACCTGCACCACGGCCCAGAGGTAGACCCCCACGGCGTCGGGGTCCAAGGTCCGCTGGCGCGGACTCTGGAGGGGGGGGGGGTAATGTCAGGAGTAGATCGGTATCTCCAGCAGTCACTACGCAACGATCACTCTCCCCGGATTACTAATCACCTGCACCTGTTCACAATTAGTAGTCACATCCATCCCGGCATAAAAACACCCAGCTCACTCTCAGTCATTGTCAAGCCTCCAACAGGAACAGACCCAAACCCAGTCACTAAGAAACTCTCCGTGTCATCCAGCAGCAAGTAACGTAACGTATACTTACCTATAGTATACTAACCTTTCTATCCATGTTCTGATGTCCTCAGGATTCACGCTACGGTCCCTGCCCGGTCCTGAATCCATGTCTCCTTCCTGAATCTCGTTCGCCAATGGATAACCTGAAAGAAAGAAAGCAAGTATCACAGAACTGAGTTAGTTTGATGTAAAGCACCCTGAAGAGGATCTGCTCACCTGAAAGTCTACACGCCAGAGTATCCTCCTTCTATTCACCTTTGTGCACGCACCTTGTATGTGACGAAATAAAGTTTATGTTCATTCACTTACCTCTGTCTCCGAGCCTGTATCCTGACACTATCAGTCCGATTTGTGAATAAATCAGACCTGATTTATGAAGCCAGATCAACTGATTCCCTGAAAATATCAGACTAAAAACAGTGATTTGTTCACAAATTAGATGCCAGAATTTTAAGGTACCAAAAACGATTAGATGTAAAAAAATGTTTTTAAAAAATAAAAAATCATCATATTCTCCCAAGATTGAATTATCCGAATTATGCTATCACAAGGGAGTATGCTTTGTTTGAAAGCTAGTTGGGACATGCAAGGAGGCAGGTGACAACTGAGATTATAGTTTTTAACACAAATCACCAATTAACACGAATTGCAGAAGACAGAAGAGAAAAGCAACTAAAATTATAAGAACATAAATTGTATAATAATAGATGAGAGGGAGACAGAAAAGGCTAGAGCTTTGTTTATCAGTCAGTCACAGTTATCAATTTCTCGAGTCCTTGGCTGCCAGTAGCAGAGCTAGAACTGACTCGTGCTCTCTATACAAAAGAATACAAAATCACTCTATACAAAACTGCTACCACATCTGAGAAAATCAGGAACTGCAGCTGCTCCAAGGACACGCACAGCTACGAAATGCGTCATAAATGACCCTGTTTCATTTCAATTATCATGCATGATTATGATGCAGAATGATTGAGATGTGGGTGTAAAAACACATTATTAAGGCTCATCACAGATATCTGTACCAATGTTATGCTCTTATTTGGACTGGCTGATCACATGGCTGCTGTGATCTGACTGCTGCATGGGAAAACAGTCCATTTCCATTTATTCCCCCTCTAACAGAGAAGCTCCACAACTTGATTCTTGTGTAATTTTCTCTCTGTTTCTCCGGTTACCTAATCTCCCAGTCGGACGTGAGTTTGGGAGAGACGAGGGATGCGGGGAAAGAGGGCTGATATGTGTTTCTCACTGTTTGACTCAAGTTAATGGTTCTGTCAGGGCGCTGATCACAGTTAGGTACCAGATTCCACAGATGTGTAGGTTATGAACCGCCCTGAGAATCTTTGTCAGCATATTCTAAATCGCAGGGCAAAAAAAAGAAAAAAAAAGAGATCTCTTTAAAGAAAAAAAAAAGATTAAAAAAAATTATATAAAAATAAAATAGATAAAGTAGTATAAGAAACAGTAAACTATAAAAAATATATATATTTTTGCATTTTAGTGATTCAGTAGAAATGATTATTTTTTTTTTTTTTGTAAGTGCTTTATTTGTGAAAATTGCATAAAATATGAAGGGGCAGATTTACTAAACAGGGCAAATTATTAGAGGCTGTTTACACAACACCGTTTTCAACTAAAAACTTAGGCCCCGTTTACACGAGAACGATTCCGGGTGAAAACGCAAAAATATTTTATCGGATGTGCCTTTCGTTTACACGGCAACGGCGTTTTGGGGACATAAAAACGCAAAAAAGTGAAACCACCCTCCAGAGTGGAAATCTTAAAAACGCTCCACCGTCGCGTTCCCGTCTAAACGGTAAAAACGCAAATCTGCTCACGGTGGCTCTCGTCGCGTACGCGTTTACGTCACATGCATGCGCCAGTACAGGAAAATAACAACCAACATGTCAGATTATTTCCGTACGTCGGACCTTCAAGTTGCCCTAGCAGCTCTGAAAAACATACAAGAGTCTTTTCAGCAGTTGTACAAAATATTCTAAGATATTGGTGTTGTTGTGTGGCAGTGCTTCACATTGCCACCTAGCCGCCTGGAGTGCATACTACATCGAATTTCACACACTTTTGCGTCACCATATGCACGCGGATTTCCCAACCATAACGCTCGTCTAAACGCAGAATAAAAAGTGATAACGCAACGCCACTTTTGCGTTTTCTCTTTAGATCGTTTCCGTGTAAACATAGCCTTAAACTTTGTATGCGTTTTTGGCCGTTCGTTTACATGACAACAGCGTTTTGGGTGCCTGAAAACGCAAACTTTCAAAAACGGGTTTCAGTGCAAGTTTTTGAAAACGGTCTCCGTGTAAACAACAAAAACGTGAATCTCTGAAGACGATGACGTCATGCACATGCATAGTACGTGTTCAATCTATAGTGTTGCATCGCCATCTAATGGCCTGGCAGCAGAACACAGGGTTTTTAGTCGTTTTCGCGGATCCGTGTGAATGGGGATCGTTTTGACAATGAGACGCAAAATCGTTTAGACGCAGCCGAATCATTTCCATAATGACAAACGCAATCTACCGAGAGCAGCGCAAATTAGCGTCTGGTTTAAGAAATGCTTTTTTTGAGACGTAAATAATGGCACAAATACCAGTAAATTGACTAGCGCAAACCTTAGTAAATCACCTTGCGTGATTCATTTAAATACTCTCCTCCCATATATTTTGCATCTGAAAGGGAAACTCCTATGCATATGCAATAATGTCAGCCGCAAAAATAACCGTGCCCACGCCTTTTCAGCACAAATTTTTCACAGTGTGTCTTAAGTAAATCCTGACGGTAGTTTTTTTTAATGCCAAAAAGTGGGTTGCGTTGGCGCTAGCTCTTAGTAAATCTGGCCCTAAGACTTCTTTTCAGAGAATTCATCTTGAATATATTTTGAATTAAGTTCATTTATACCCCACTGGATTTATCCAACGAGGTCAAGAAGATCAGTTGCCAGCTCATTCTTCCCCCTGAGCTATGATTCTGCAGTTCTGTTCTCCACCAAATCCATTGTAATGTGCAAGTTGATTCTCGACAGTATTCCAACAGAAAAAACATGGAGGAAGAGCTTGCAGCTGTTTTTGCACTGATTTGCACATAAAATAAGTAGAAAAAAAAGGCAAAAACTGCCAAGTTTGTAGTGTGCATCTAGCTTATGGGAAGATCTACTAAGGTGATATTTGGTATCCCAATGTATAAATTATAAATGTAAGTATATTGTATTTAGAGCATTAAACTCACTTGTTGTGATTAGTTTAATCCAAATACATAAATACTTCAATAATAACTCAACAAATCGTTTCTCATTTAAATAAATAAACTTCTAAACACCAAGCTGAGGTACATGTAGAATCTGATAATGTGCTTAATAAACAATTTGCGCTCTGTAGATTGATATTATTATTATTATTTACTTTTAACATCACCAGTAAAATGATTGTTCTGGTTCCACTGTGTAAAATGTAATTGTACTGCAATTAATATGAATGTGCAAATCAGGCCATAAATCCACAAGTGCATGGATGCTTGCTTTGGTGTTGCCACTTCTCATAGTCCTCATGCCATTCCCTTGCCACCCCATAAATCATTTTCTAGATCTGCTCCTGGCTTGACTCTTGTTTCTCAGATGTTTCTCCTGGGAAGAACAGTCATTTCCTCTAGAGTGTTTCGATGTGTCATCCAATTTAATGCAAAGACCGATTCCAATATTAATTTTTCTAAATCCTTCCAAGACCAAATTCTCCCGAGCTGTGCCTATACGAAGATTTGTGCAATTCCCAAAGCAAAATATCCCAGCAAGCAATAGCCGTCATTTCACTGTCTTGGTTAACCCCATATAGTTCAGCTATTAGTAACTCACTTCTAGACAAAATAACCTTGAATTTGGTTACATGTCGTTTTTGCCAAAATAACTTGCGAGACGTATGATATTCCATCATGTAAGCAAAGTCAACAGTGATGACAAGGTGTTTGGTTTTATTTATTGGACATGTTATCTAACTGATGACTCTATTCTTGGGCTATGGTTTTCACTGACAGCCCAAATTTAGCCTTGTTTTAGCCTAGACGTCAGGGATGTGTTTGGACAGCTATTAGACGTCTTTAAAATGCAAAATTGCTTGCTTGGATTCTAGAATCTTCTCCATTTAAAGAGATAGTTTACCCCATTTACTCACCCTTATGTTGTTCCAAAACTGTATGACTTTCTTATGGAAGCCTGTTTCAGCCACAGAATGAAAAAAGAATTGTAAGAAATAAATTTGTAATTAAAAAAGGAAGTAATATATTTTTTGTTTTACAATTCTGACCTTTTTCTCACAATTGCGAGTTTATATCTCACAATTCTGACTTTTTTTCTTGCAGTTCCTGAGAATAAAGTCAGAATTGTTAGTTATTAACTCAAGTCAGAATCGTGAGATATAACTTTTACCGCAAATTGCAAGTTTATATCTCACAATTCAGCCTTTGTAACTTATATGAAGTTTATATCTACAATTCAGATTTTAAAAAAGTCAGAATTGCAAGATACAAAAGTCAGAATAGTCAGATATAAACTCGCAATTGCGAAAAAAAAAAGGTCAGAAATGTTAGACAAAAAGTCGCGATTACCTTTTTAATTTTTATTCTGTGACAGAAACAAGCTTCCATACTTCTGTGGAACATAAAAGAAGATATTTTGAGAAATGCCTGAGTGTTTATTTGGTTTTCTTTTTCCTCTTTGTGACCTTGCAATGGAAGTATGGCTCCAATGAAATGAAGATGACTTGACTAGACAATGTTGTTCAATGTTCTTCAGAACAACTTTTGTGTTCCAGATGAAATAAAGTCATGCAGGTTTGGAACAACACAAGTATTAACAGAATGTTCACTTTTGGATGAACTATCCCTTTAATTCAGGGGTTAAAGAGCCAAATCTAACAGTAATTTCAATGAAATAAGTATAAAATTGTTGAAATGTAATTGTAAAAACGATAGTCTGATCCATGCTAATGTAAATTATCTGTCAAAACATTGCTGTCTTCAATAAAAACTTTCTACAGGAAGTCTAATGTAAATCTACATGGGAACGCATAGTATGTGGAATATTCCTCACATCAAAGCAACAAAAACATTTTGGACACTGTTTGGACACAATTCTAATTGAGTAGAAATCATGTTTGAATCATGCACAGGTCATATCCACAGTGATTACGCCCATTTCTCTGAAAGTGCTCTAACATTAACCAAGTGTGACCCTCCAGGTAAAGCTATCGTCTGATAAGTCGGTCTTATAAAGTGCTTGGCTCTGTGCACAGTTTCTGACGCACATTAGATGATGTTGTCCTTGAATAGTAACCCTCTGAACCAAATCACCATGCTATCACATTTATTCCATGTATAAAGTACATGCGACTTTACAGGCAGCAAGCTTAAGTCCATTGGTGTGGTACTGTATGATAGTAGCATTATTGCAGGGATGGGAAGACTCTGACCTTTTACAGCCAGACCCGAAAGACACAAAGGAGAAAAATTTGATAAGATACTAGTTATATTAATAAGGTTAGAGGTTGCACCAAGTTTGAAGAGTTAAGAAAGTGCAATCAAACAATAGCACCAGTCTCTTATCATCCACGTCTGGACTTCCAGGAATAATTAAAGGTGCCATGAGTAACCCCTCCATAAAATGTTTTTCACCTATACATAATTACACGTCAAGGTAATCTCGTCATTAAAATCATAAAACACAATGAAATGTGCTTTTGCTTCTTAATATACAGTATTGTGCACCGTAGCGTGACCATCTGGGATATGAACCCGGTTCTCCACAAGATTATTAACTTTCAATCATCAAAAAAGTGTTGAACTATTGATGTTTAGATGTTCAAATACATTAATAGACATTATTTTCCCTTGTGAAAAGTAAACTTTAGCATACTTTTTTTTTTTTAAAGTGCTATGTACAGAGATAATATACTTAAATGCCCGGTTTCACAAACATGGCTTGTTCACCCGAAAATGAAATTACTCGTCCTCCATCAAGTCGTTCCCAACCCCTAAGACCTTTGTTCATCTTCGGAACACAAATTACGATATTTTTGATGAAATCCGAGAGTTTTCTGACCCCACATAAGGTAGCAACGTCATTGCAACTTTCAAGGCCCAAAAAGGTAGTAAAGACATAGTTAAAATAGTCCATGTGACTACAGTGGTGTAACCTTAATGTTATGAAGCGACAATACTTTTTGTGCCCAAAAATAACGACTTTATTCAACCAATCTCTTTTCTTTCACGTCATTCTCCTGTTGACGTAGTAAATACAGTGCAACGCTTCAAGGTTCTACGTCAGAACGCCAGAACTTAAGTACAACATTTTTTATTTAAGTAAAAGTATTGCTATACTTAAAGCAACACTAAGTAGGAATTCCGTTTTTGTCAAACAGCGACCCCTAGAGTCGCTGTGGAGTACTTGTACTGTCGTGAATAGCACTCACGCAGAGATGGCTCGCACTCACGGCCGGATCCCCTCCCCCTGTACACTGGTACCTGTTCAGTAGGATGGACGCTGTAACGAGTGGAAATAAGGTATGGCCCCTTTAAGAGCTGCGCGCGCCCAACACCACATGTATACGGCGCCGGGTTATTTCTGTTTGATGCTCATTTTATCAGAATTTTATCAGATCTGTTTTTTGCCGTAAAGCAATTCGTTACCTCGCGAGACCTGATATCACACGATATCCGGCCCCGCCGGCCCAAAGTTGCAAGGGTGGTTTTGCGGCTCACAGGCACCAGGGGGGTGCGAGATGACCACCATTCAACACGAAATCAGTAATATAAACATTACAATGACTCCAAAGCTGTTCGGTTAAGGTAAAAAAGTTACTTAATTCACCTTTAAGAAATCATTTACTTGAGTACAAGTAGAAGTACTGAAAAATAAAATGAAAAATATACAATTTTCTATTTTTACACAAAATGTGGGAATGTTAGCAATATGGACGCTAAACACTCTCATGCAATTTCTGTTTCATTCATACTGGAAGCCAGTGGACACCCTCATGCAGAAAGTCCACAAGTAAGATTCAAAGTAGTATTAAAAATCTCATATTCTCATATCTCTCTATTATGGTCTTTAGCGTCTATGATCTATATCTAAAACGGGTGGATCTCTAACTGTCACGATAATATAAAACTCTCCTGATTTTAATAACAATTACAGAAGAATAAAATAAAACATATTTTGTTACCTTTTAGAGCTCGTAAGGGTTCAGTTTGAGCAAATGTTTTATACCATCATCATTGTCATTGTCAGAGCTCATTTCCCAGTACATTAAGCATCTGGCTGATGTTCGCGATATAAAACATATTATTAAAACTATTATTTGCAACATCTTCAAAATCAATATTTTAATCGCTGACAGCTTCTTCACCAGATCCATCATCAAGTGACAGTGACTCTAATATTTGATTGCGTTCAGTACTTGCTCTGAAGTAAATCGCTGAGCCATTTCAAGTTTTGCTGATGATACTTCCTATTCTTTTGTTTTCTGCCTGCTGTACTATGAGTGAAACGTCACTTCATCATTGTGTACCAGACATCACCACCTCGTGGAATAATGTGAATTGCACGTATTCAGGCATCAAAGATTCAATTATTGTTGTGCAGAAAATATACTTACACTGTTACACACCTATACAATTTGTACAAACAAATGAATGGAAAAACAAGCCTTCTTTCATAATTTTATAATTTTGTCTTGTTTTATTCTTTATAATGAATTGATTGAGCAATACTAAGAAGGCTGATGTCTAACTTTAAAAAAAATGAATGAGGAGGAGGGTAGTGAATGACGTCACTAAAGACCCGAAGGTGTGCGTTGAATGGTTAAAATATGTCAGTGTCATTGTTTTGACTCAAGATGTACACCCGTATTGTTTTTTTCTTAAGAACATTTATAAAAGGTACTAAAATGTCCTATCTGAACTAAGGCATAATCCTGGCTTAATCTAAGCCCTGTCTGTGAAACCAGGCCTAATTTCATAATTAGGCCTACTTCAATTGTCTTTAAAATATGGTTAAAGTGTACAGCTGAATGTACTTACAATTTAGTACATTTAAAACTTTAAATGTAATGAATAACTACAGTTATAATTACATGTGCTTTAGTGTGTTCATCAAAATGTACTGCTTTAAAGCACGACAAAATATTTATAAAAAATTATGATTTAAAATGGGATTAAAATGGGATTTAAGGCACTTAAAGGTTCTCTAAGCGATCCTGGGTGACGTCACTTCTTGTTGACGTTCGAACTCTTGTCAAACAAAACGGAGGCTAGCTAGACCCTCCCTCCTCCTCATCCGCACACTAACCCCCCAAACCCCGCCCCCAAGTCCTTCTTGTCGGTGATTGGCTGGAACAGTTTGTTATGTTTCGGGGAGCGGGTCGCCGCAGTTTGTTTTTGTTGCTGTTTGTGGAGCATGGGCCGTCTACAGAGTTCGCGTTTCTTTACAGTGTGTTCATGGGACAAAATGTTTTGGCCTAAAAAATGCGTGAGATCGCTTAGAGCACCTTTAAGGACTTAACTCTCTTTAAGAACACTTAAGTGCCCTTTTTACATTAATATATTATCTGTCATTTAAAAAAAAAAAAGATTGTTTAAAGTATTCAATAAAATTAAGTGCACTTCTCTTTCATAAAAAATGGAAAATGAAGCTTCCCTTGGGGGCCGCCATTGTAGCAGACTATCACCTGCTGTTAGCATTCCATTGACTCCCATTAATTTTGGCGTCACTTTGACAGCGAATAACTTTACATCTGAGGCGTCCAAAGACTCCATTTGTCCATTATTTATTTCTAAAGAATAATTCACGACAATAAAAGGCTCCATTACTTTGTATCTTTATGGCCCCGTAGAAGCCGTTTTTGTAAAAATAGGCTATTGTGTCATAGTCACGGGACTCTGTCGCACAGTAGAGAAATTACCGTATAGACAGGAGGAGAAGCTCGCAGGCAATCGGGGGGACGTGGAGGCATAAAGTCAAGGGAGAAGCCCACAGAGAGTCATAAAGTTGATCCTGCTGCTAGCTCATGGACAGCTCCTACTCACACTCTCCATCTCTGCAAGATTCGGAAGGGAATGATTTAGATTTCACTTGGCACAGCTACTAGAAGACTTACAACTGTCAGACAGGTTGCTCACGTCACATCTACGCCGTCAAGCTCAGTTTGAGCCTGCGCCGTACGCTCAGCCATCAGGAAGTGAGTGCTTCTAATTGGCTTCACTTTTCTCCGTTGAAATCTATAGGGTTGCTGTGTCCATTTCTTTTACTGTCTATGATAGCGGCCCATTGAAACGGCTAATGAGGTGCCTAATGAGGTATATAATCTATGGTTTCTACAAGCGGAAACCGAGGATCGAGCGAATATTACGTATATGCGACAATGACGAGGGACGAGCCATTATTTAAAACTGGAATTTCTCTGGATTTACAAATCCTTGGGAACCTTTGGGATAATGAATGTATAGTCCTACACAACTGCATGAAATATTACACTGTGCAAGTGTTTTTTTTATATATATATTTTATTACAAAAATCTTACATTGACTGGCTTTTGTTTACTGCCGTTTTAAAAAGAAAATACTCCACAGTGGTGTTGATTTATGAATTTGCACTTCTTAAAGCATATTAAAAACACCACATAGACATATGAACAACATTAAAAGCTTAATTTTCACCACAGGGGGACTTTAAGCTAATGAAATACATGATAATAAAACCAGTTCAGGAAATGATTACAGAGACATATGTGTAAAACATGGTAAATAATGTCTGTTTCCATGTTGTATCCATGCAGAGCAAAGGCTAGCATAGCATGGTTTGTTTATCCTCCTCAGTTCGGTTGCTACAAAGCTAACAGAAGGAGTGCGATTGTTTTTTTAAATCATCATCCTCTTTTAAGTGTCAGGTAATGGAACAGCATTTATGGTCGGAAGGGGATATGACGGAATATTCTTAATACGACTTTGAATGGGATTCAGCAGAAAACCATGTGAGATGTTTCCAGCATTAATGGGCTCTTATGTTGCTTCCTACGATTATACTTTCCCCAGAAGCTTGAGGGGAAAAAAGGGAAAACAAGACGGATGAGGAACATTTGTGCGTCTACACAGAGCTCATATGACTTTCCAAGAAGGCCTGGCAGCAGAGAACTACTCGAGGCTGAGTGAACCTCTAATAGCCATCATGATACAAGAGATTAGGTCCAATTACATATATTTTGTACTTTGCAAAAACATGTTGAAGACACACTGGACAAAAGCAAGTTTTTCTTTTCTCTCATAAAATGACTTTGTACACTAAGATGCATCAAAAGATACTAAGTTTTGTGGCTAAAAGGGTCAGATGGGAACTATAAAATCAATATATAGTTCAATATAAGTTCATTACGTTCAAGTAATAATTAGACTGGGCCAAATTATAGGCCAGAGAATAGATTCAGAGGTGAATTCATTACACAGTTGTGGTACTTTAGTCCATATTTTAGCACAAATACCTCCGTCTTATTCACGAACCACCCACAGTCTTAACCAATTCCCACACACACTAGTGCTTTTAGTGCTACATTAGGCATATTAAGTCATTCTTTTTCAATACACACCAATGCAAAATACTTATTATAGATTGTACCTTATTCACTTACCGCCTGCCATAAATAGAAAGCAGATGGTAAATATAATTTTAATTAAGTGATGTTTGTTTACTTTTTCGAGTGATTGTGGCAGCAGCAATTCATCAAAATCATAATCAAGGCAAATAACCAGGCATATATCCAGACAAATAAGCAGCCACCTTCAGCATTTAAAGAGTTTATTCAGGTGCCGCAGTCCTTTTATATCTTCAGTTTAAGTATTTTTTTAGGCTACATTTTTTTTTTCAAGTAATGAATGTGTGTGTGTGTGTGTGTGTGTGTGTGTGTGTGTGTGTGTGTGTGTGTGTGTGTGTGTGTGTGTGTGTGTGTGTGTGTGTGTGTGTGTGTGTGTGTGTGTGTGTGTGTGTGACATAATAACCCTGAAATCCACAATAGATTGAGATCATGTGTGTGTTGTGTGTTAGTAGATGAGTGTTCCTTGGGTCTTCTTATCTGACTCATTCATCGAATTCAGAATAGCAATGCTAGCTTACTAGTATATCTAATCTTTATATGGCAGAAATTGCAAGAGTTGAATGCTAATATGCTATTCTGAATCAAGCCATTCATTGTGTAAGATTATGGAGACACCGTAGTGTCAAGTGTCAAGTGTCAAGGGGTCAAGGTTTGGCTTTCTATCATGAGCCCATTAGCCCCTGCTGGTAGATGTCATAACTACATCATTAAAATGGGCAAAAAGCATCATGCTTTTATTGATTGCCATCCAAAAGCTGCTGGATATTCTGACAGAATACTTGAGCAAACATGGTAGAATTCAAAATGTATCATTCTTGCACCAGATGTTCATATAAATTTGAATGCTAATGGGTTAGCTCTCTTCAGGTTTTATAGAGCTCCTTGTTTTTAACATTCTTTTCTAAGATGACCAGATGTCCGGGTAGCCTCCATTTATCGTGGCCTGTCCCAGCTGGACCTGTCCTTGGAAATGTCCCTTTTTTTCTTTTTTTTTTAGCTGTGCATTCAAAACATCCTGACATCCTAGATAGTTTATTGTTTAAAAACAATACATTACACAATGTATTTTATTATTGGAAATGTATTTTCTGGTCCCTTAAAGTACACATTTTGCAATATATATTTGCATTTGAAGGTTTTTAAAATATATATATATATTTCATCTTTATTTAAAAAAAAAAATTGTGAAGTTCATTGAGACCTTTTTGTTATTCAGTATTAGGCCTATACATTTTTGATATGTGAGTCAATATAGCAGTGTCTTTCTTCACACATACGAAAATCATTTAAACTCAAATTAATAATTCAACTCCATTATGTAAATAATGCTAAATAAATCAGCAGTAAGCAGTAGCAGCTAAGCAAATTATCAATAAACTATACGTTTTCCCCCACTTGATGATTGCTGCCTGTTTCACACAGTATCTTTAAAAACAGCATTATATAGGGACTGCACAGCATGCAGTAAAGTACATTCCATTTTGAATACAGCTCTCAACTGCAGCACTGGCCACAGTGAAGCGGGATGCAGACGGTGAGGCAATGTTGCAGAAGTCTGAACCCCCCCAGTCTGTGTCCATGGCCAACCAGCACTGCCACACCATTACATAACACTACTGCAGAGAGAGAGAGGGAGAGAGAGGGACAGAGCGTTTAATAAATCACGCACAGACACACTGCAGGATTCTCCACAGCTTCAGCTGCAGCCTGCACACATACACCCATTTCACACCGCAACGACAATAGACAATATTTTGGACTTACTACGAATGTTCAACATTCTTATTATGTGACGCAGCTGTGGACTTATTTGGCACACCTGAACAACACAAAACACTCCCGTCAGCATCTGTGAGAAACGTGTGTGTTTGTGCGTGTGTGCGTGTGTGTTTACAGACGAAGAAGCACGAGTGCAGCCGCAATGTAGGCCTACGCTTACGTGCGTTCATATGATTTCATAGCTACAGTTCAGTACAGCCCTGAGGCAAAATGAAGATGAAATGGGGATTCCTCTGTGTGCAGATGAACGGAGGAGAGTGCTGTGGAATGAATATCAAGCAATTTACGCAAGCACGACTGTTTGCCTGAGCAAAATTCATCGCCATGATGCTGATGTTGTGGGCCGTTGCCAGGACATTTATGCGTTTGCTAAGGCGTTGCATTTTTAGGTTGCATTTGAATAAAAAATGCTTGATTTTGTGTAAAGAGGTCTGTAAGTGAGGTCTATTTTAAAGTCCATTTTCATAGTTAACCCTGAAAAGACTGATAATAAATAATAGTAAAAAAAAAAAAAGGCTTAGGCCTACAGTTTATGAAAACCTTTTCACAATATTCTAATTTTGAATTTGGGTTTTTATAAGCTGTAAGCCATAATCATCCAAATTATAACAATTAAAGGCCTGAAATATCTCACTTTGCATGTAATGAGTCTATATCATATATTAGTTTCACATTTTAAGTTGCTGAAATAAATTAACTTTTGCACGATATTCTAATTTTTCGAGTTTCACCTGTAATAGTTAATCTTATGTTTACTTAATAAAAATCAGTAAAGATTTCACAGCAAATAGACACATGTACCACAAACTGAAGGTGTAAATTTTTACTTAAAGTTAATTGCTAAAAAAAAGTATAAACTATCAATCAGATAGTAAGGTTTTGCATATACTGTAGAATTTATGGGGTTAAGCACACTTTATCACCAACTTCTTATACTGTCTGGATTTTTAAGACATTTATGTCATGTAGGGGAAATTTACTTTTAAAAGAAATGCGTTACAATCAGCACTTGGAGTAAATAACAGTATAGTACATTTTTAATAATACATTTTTCAGGTAACTACTAAAGCATTACTTTTATATTTACAACAAAATATGAGTTACTTTTTCAATAAGTAAAGCCACTTACTCTGTTTTCCCATTTATTGACTGACACCTCTCCTGTCCCCAAGTTGAGAGAAATCGGCAGGGAGTGCAGAGGTGTTGTGTGGTTATTGCAGTTCTAGACTAAATGTGAGCGTGCATTTACTGATCTCACTTGTACAAATAGATTCAGTATTCCTCAAAATGAATAAAAACAGTGAAATGCAAACTCAGGTTATTACACGAACCTGCAATAATTCAAATTGTTAAATAACACAAAAATACTTTATAGTTTTAATCTCACTTTAAGCAATGTCTTCACTGCTGACCTACTCAACTATACTAATAAGCAAAGATAACTTTAAAAATGCACACCTGTGATGGATGTGGATGTGATGGATATAGCATTCATAAATTACAAGTTATAATTAGGTCATAAACTCCTGCTCAAATTAATCTGCACACACAAAGTTAACATATTTCTATTGTAGATAACATATTTATAACCTTTTAATACATTCTAATATTTTCCTATATATGGCTTGGACATTTTTTTTAATTGTCCAAGATACATTTAAAAACCACATTTTGCATTTACTCAAAATGTATTTTAATATTGGAAATGTATTTTATTGCCCCCAGAGGTACACTTTGTAATATAGTTTGGCATGTGAAGGTTTAAATGAAATTTAAGATTTCCGCAGCAACTCTTTTTACTACATATTTTGCATATTTGAAATGCCCAACACATAAAGAGTGTCCTTTCTGTTTTATCTTTATTTTCATAAAAATAAAATAAAACACTGAACCGATGACAAAAAAAGTGAAGTTCTTTCAGTGTCGAGTAGAGCAGCGTTCCTCAACCTTTTTTGTCTTTCATAAGTTTTACAGTTCAGGAGTCAAACTTTCAGAACAGTGATTTTATTATAAAATGAACATTAAACATATTACAGTGTAATATTTCAGTTACACATTTAATAAACCACAAGCAGGCCACATCGAGGTTATTGCGCTTTATTGTTTTGTTGTAATGATGAGCATCTTCAATCCTTATAAAATATACAAATAACTGCAGATTTTATTTTATGGATTAACCACCTACTTTATTGTGATTAAACAAGCACAAAACTATATATATATAAAAAAAAAATCACTCGTCTTCCTCCACATCCTCCACATCCTCTACCTCCTCCACCTCCTCTACCTCCCCCACCTCCCCCACCTCCCCCACCTCCCCCACCTCCTCCTCCTCTTCTTCATCACTGATGACATATTTTTTGGGTTTCTTGGCAGCTGCAGATTCATCATCTTCCTCTGCCTTTCGCTTTCCAGAGTTCTCTCCCTCCTGAAAAAAAAAGATAAATATACATTTTTAATTCCCTAAAGTGCACTTATGGTGTTAGTCAAGGTGTCTTAGAGACAAGTCAGAAGTTTTCCAGTCTCTCAGAGCATTAGAATTGTTTTTGATACTGTATCTTTAAGACTTCTATATGTAAATGACTTCTGTTATGATTGGCTAGCCTATTAACCTTTGAAAAAAAGCATAACTACAACTTTATTCAGGTTCTGTTGTCAATCCGCGTTCACGAGTCCGCAGCGTGCGTCTCCCTCAGACTGTAAACGAAGCTCGGGCACACGCGTCATCAGAGTCACTGCGGACTCGTGAACGCGGATTGACAACAGAACCGGAAGAGAATACAATGCTGAATAAAGTCGTCGTTTTTGTTATTTTTGGACCAAAATGTATTTTCGATGCTTCAAAAAATTCTAACTAACCCACTGATGTCACATGGACTACTTTGATGATGTCTTTATTACCTTTCTGGACAAGGACAGTATACCGTACATACATTTTCAATGGAGGGACAGAAAGCTCTCGGACTAAATCTAAAATATCTTAAACCGAAGAGTTCCGAAGATGAACGGAGGTCTGACGGGCTTGGAACGACATAAGGGTGAGTCATTAATGACAATTTTCATTTTTGGGTGAACTAAGCAGGATTCAGTTACCAAAGAAACAAGAATCATGGCGAAAAATTCAAATATTGTGATTCATCTTAAAGGGGCAGTTCACCCAAAATTAAAAATTCTGTCATTTACTCAACCTCATGTCAGTCCATATACACATGACTTTCAGTCATCTTTGGAACAAACACATTTTTTTTATTTTTGCCAATCTATTGAAAGTCCACGCCAAAATGTTCAAGCTTCAAAAAGAACATTAAGACATTGTAGAATTAATATATATAAATTGAGTGGTTTAGATCAGTCTTCTGAAGAGAGACAATCACTTTACATGATGATACGATATGTCTTTTTATTCACATATAAACATTGATCAAACAAAAGCTCAAATGTACTTGCTTGACCGGTGAGAATGAACCTCATTGGTTTTTGCATGCAGTGGCCACTGGATAACGATGACTTTTTGAAGCTTGAAAGTTTTGGTTGCATGGACTTTCAATGAATAGTAGGGGTGTGATGAAACACTTAGCTCATGAGATGATACACAATATTGGGTTCACGAGAAGGCGATATTTTAACACTATTATTAAGAAAACTTCAATGACAAAATATGTGATTGAAAGTCACAAAATGCAAGACTATGCAGGTGCAATTTTAATGTTTTAACAAATATAGGGCTGCCACTAACGATTATTTTGGTAATCGAGTAATCGTTCGATTATTTTGAGTAAGCGGATAATATTTTTTGTGGTAATAAAAATTTATCCAAGAGAACAATAGCTTTTAAAGTTATTCAAAATACATATATGACAATGAGGCAATTCTAATTGGTTCAAATAAAGCATCAAAAGAAAGTAATCCAATTTATTGAACAACTGTTAAAATAGATCATCATGTAATATACTATAAACAACAATGAACTTCATTACGCATTATAACAAATGCCTGCAGAGGGCGCCAACGGACTGGTGATTTTTGTTGTTACACTTTACAGCATGATCAAATCCTTGTTTATTATTTGCCAAACAATATTTAATTAAAATGTCCACTTAATATTTAATATTTGGCCACTTCTTTCCAATAGAAATGCCAGTGTAATTTCTTGAACAAGAACATTTTGATGTCCACATGCAAACTCAAAGCGAGGGTTTAAACTTTTACTTTGAAATTGCAATGAACGACAATTCACTCCGAAACCCGCAGCGCATTTATTTATTTATTTAATTTCACAATAACACTATGAAAAGGTTAAATCGCACAGTGGCTGCCGCCTTAGAAAACAGTCTAATAATGCGGTCCATTGATTCTTAAGGCCACTTCCCGTATTTTGCTGGTTAAACGACGTGGGTAAATTAAAATCGAGGATTTTTTTATTATATGTATATCTTTTTAAATCGCGCACTCAAATTTAGTCGAGGAATCATGACAGCCATATCTTGTAACGAATGTGACTTCAGTTTTACTTTCTTAGTATGAGACAGAACAACATAATGCAAGCACTATAAAAGGTTTTGCCACAAACTCAACTCTATGATATCACCAAACAGCTTTCACCTTGACGAGAAATATCGTCACGTTTCTATCGCAAGATCTCATCACACCTCTAATGAATAATAGACAAAAATTATGAGAGAATATTAAAAACATCTTCATTTGTGTTTAAAAGATGAAAGAAAGCCTTACGGGTTTGAAACGACAGAAGCAAATGATGACAGAATTTTAACTTTTGTGTGAAGCAAACCTTTAAAGTCGTTAACTTTGATTCATGGCTTTGATCTCTTTACTGAAGAAAACGAATGGGAAATATACTTTTGTAACCAAGGATGCTGAAAAAGTGGGCGGCCAGTCAGAGTCGTGCTAATGGTTAAGACATATCATATATATTTCTTTTTCCAAGTTCTTTTTTAATAAACATGAACAGTCTGTTTGGACGGAAAGTTTCACCTCATCACTGTCCAGTCTCTTGGCCTTCATCAGCCGCTGGGCCTTGTCTTCATCGGAACCTTCATCGCTGTCTGACGAATAGATCCTGGCACGCTCCTCTATGACCCACAAACAAACAAACAAACATTTTAGCACAGCTCAGAATTCAAGACACATTTTCAAGCATTCCAGAGAGATGTTCTTTCAGTAAATACCTCTTACTGGCACAAACAAATCAAACTGAACAAACTAATCTAAATCTCAGTTGGACTCCGACATAATGCAGTATTAAGGAGTCGGCAGGTAATCGGCTAACGGCTGTAACGGTTACTGTCGGTGAGAAAGTGTGCGCGTGTGAGACGTACTGTTTTGGGAACACAAGCTGTTGTTGCTGTACAAAATGTTCTAGCTGATCGCAGCAGGTCTCAATCTCACTCAAAGAATCTGTTGTGCAGAAACACTGACCCACGGGGAAGCGATGGAATACAATATAGAGGACAGACACAGCACCCCACCGCAGTTCAGAGGCCATTTCAACTGACCTACTTCCTATAGAGGCTATCATTTTCACACTAAAGCTATTGGTGCAGATGCAATTCGGAGTTGTTTGTTTAGTTGGTGTAAAGGGTTTTTCCTCAAAAAAGAGGTTTACAGGTACCATATGTCTGAATGGCTACAAGCATATGGAAATGATTAGTGATGCACAGAAATCCCGTCAACCAAAAACTATGTCCCAATATACAGCATGTTGGATGGTTTTGGAGGCCCGAAATCATTGACCAAAATGCGCTGACCAAAGTGTCCATTTCGTGCTCACAACGTGGATAAACTACATGTCAGCTGTGTGGATGCTAGGGCTGGGTTGACAATATAATTGAATACATTTTAATCAATCTTCATTTTGATGAATTGATATCAATTCTTAAATCCCAAGATTAATCTTTTATTCTATGCTGTTTTCAGTTGATGAGTGAACAAAACTACACCATCCAATAATCACAATACGCTTTGTGACTTTTGATGTGAAAGTCTAAACTTAAAGGGGTCATATAATGGTACATGCACTTTTACAAGGACGTCATGCAATTTGTTGGACGTCACACGGTCGGAAGCCCCTCCCACGATTGTTGATTGACAGCAGCGTTTCAACACAGACCCTCCCTCGCTCGTGAGCGAGCTGTCAATCATAGTCCGCGCGGACCGGTGCGGTCATTGTTGATATGCTGGAGCACTGTCTATGAGCAGAATGGCGTCTAAGCGATTGTGTTGTTCTGTTCTGTTCTTGGGTGTAATAACGAACACAGCAGTCATTTTAATGTTCCTAAATCCGAACCGCTGAAGACGCAGTGGCTGAGTTTGTTTTCGAAGGGAATATTCCCCACGAGCAACGTCAATGCTCTCATGTTTGCCGAATCCTTTCTCACCAGACTGCTTTATAAACGAGGGTCAGTATAAAGCTGGATTTGCTAAGAAGCTGATCATGAAAAAAGGATCGGTACCAGCTATTCGTGTTCCTGCTGAACCTCTAGAACAACTGAAGTGAGTGTAACGTTTTATTAAACTTTATATTAATATTTATATTAATCTTTGCAAATCGCTAGCTGCACGCTTCACAATGAATGCGTCTAAGGTTTACACTTAGGGTACATTACGGCATGTTTTCTATGTATGATGTTCTCAATATAATTCATAATCCCACGTTTATACTGAACAACGCGTTATGGTTATTGTGTTACAAACGGTGTACGCACAGAACAGAGAGGCGGAGTGAGCAAAGCTCATTATCATTTAAAGTCATGTGCACTGAAACGGCGTGCTGAAAACAGAGCTGTTTTTGACCAAGTAAAATAAGTGTTTTCTTACAATACTAATGAGAATTTTTAATTAAAGTATATTACAAACTTTTAATTTAGACCCTAAATAATCATACTAGCTTGTACAAAAATGGCATTATATGACCCCTTTAACTTAACCTGTTATATCTCCTTTACAGAATGTTTCAATAAATCGGTCATTATAGACACCCTGTTTAAATGTTTATATTTCAACAATTATTTGTTGATTACTAAACAATTTGATTAATGAATTGATTATTAAATAAACCTTGTGTTCAGCTAAATTAACTAAGTTTGGTTTTGGAAAAAAAAAAATTTTCCGTGCATCACTAGAAATAAAAAGGGGTGTTGATAAACATAATTCCCAAGAGAATACAGATATTCATTGTCACAAGTTTCAAGACGTTATGGTGATTATTGAGCACTGAAATTATTCTCCAAAGTTTTGCTTTATGACCCGGTATAAAGTTTAAAATACATTTTGTAGAATTTTGAGTTCATACATTCATTGGTTTCAAGAGCGTTTTCCCAGTTACCACAATTATCTGATGGTAGCCATACGTGTAAAATACAGTTTTGATCGACTTCTGAGATGTAATGTGTGTGATATGTGCACCACATGAACGCTGAACACAGTGTCATTAGATTGCAATTGGCGTCGGCCTGGGGCTTATTGCCTTTTAATATAAAACACGTCAAGCTCGCGATTATCTTATTCATCCAATAATTGTTTATCGTGTCAGTAACTTTAAGCAGTTCTGAAAAGCTGGATATGTTTACATACCACAAAATAAACGATAAAGCAATATCTAAATCGACTGACTGTCTCATCCTCAGGGCCGTCGCTAGTGGGGTGAAAGGTGGTGACAATTATAGGGGCCCCCGCTGCCCAGGGGGCCCCACAAAATCATACTAGTTATACTATTTAGGCCCCTGTAGTATGAATAATTCTAATATTTATATTAGTTGTATGCCTGAGATTTAAATGAAAACCACAAAAACGTGCAATTTGGGTAAATATTTTTCCAAATATCTGCTTCTCTTACCTCCATAAAAATGGTTTAGTCCGACCTAAAGTATTTATTAATTATTCAGTCAGAGTCAGTGACAAACATCAGATGGACCCAATAAAATTGTAAGTCCCACCCCAGCTCGTGAACAGAACCAATCAGAGTTGAGGCGGCAGCCTGAAGTTAACGATGAACTTGGTGGAAGAGCAGGAGACTAACTGACTGAAAAATGTCGGGGAAAAGAAAACATAAATCAGGGAACCAGAAATGCCAGGAAAAGACGGAGAGGGAGGCAAGGAGAGTGGTTGTATCCCAGTCGATCAAGACGTTCTTAAAGACCGGTTATATTGTTATTTCGCTGGGAATTAGAAAACTTCCGTCTACAGTCTGCCGTGTACAGTCTTTTTTTATTATCGGTGCGCGCCGCAATCGACCGAATGATTACGTGGTCTAAATTCCTGTCTTTTTACACTATTGTAACTAGAGTTTTAAAAAAATTACACGAGTCACGACGCATTGCATTATGCATCTGACCTGCCGGCTGATGATATTTAAAACATCGAGAAAACACGAATACAACACACTGCACTTGGATGAATAAATGTATTCGCTTTATTTAATAATATTACCAGTTCCATAATATCTTTATTAAAAAATAAGACAATGAATGGTTTTATTTTTTGAATTAGACTGCATTCTTGTCAATTTCTAAATGTTTACTTTTTGATTTATGAATTATAACAGACTGATGGGGAAAAAAATTATTACTTTTTAAAAATTGGTTTTATTATTATTTAGCAATTTCTTGCTTTTTTGTTAGTTTTTATTAGTTGTAATTTTTATATAAACATTTAACTTTTAAAATAAAGGTTTTACAACAACATCACCATCTTCTGTTATGTGGGCCTCCATGTTCATCTATTGTACAGTATATGATATTGGTGGAGGGTGGTGGGGGCCCACATCAATATTTTTTCAGGGGGCCCCGAATCCTCTAGCTACGGCCCTGCTCATCCTCATTACATAATTAAGTAACTTCTGTTTTGTCACTTTCCAGATGTGATGCAGGGAAGCTTTGTCATTAAATGCTAGTTTTTATTTGCAGTTTTCTTTACCACGTAAAGACATCCTGTTACGCAGAAGACTTCTTGAATGTATTCAGTGTTGTTATGTTTTGTGTTTCATACATGTTTTCTTTTGGGACAGTGAGAAATAAAATTGCAACTAAAATTTAAAACATTTAATTGGACCAACAACACGGTTTGGTAAACTACATTTTTCCATTGGATCAACATATTTCTAATGGAGCCCATGTTAAAAGACTGTTGCCACAATAGATACAATTCAATTCACAGAAATTCAATTAGGCCAATTGAAAAATTTAGATGTGACCAGTCAATAGAAATTTCTGAGTTGGAGAGGTCTGACATTTTTTACAGTGTACAATCGGAAAATGTTTGAGCATTTTATACACAACGCCCAATGTGTAATATTTTCCACCTTACCCCTCAGACCTCCACCCTTATATTTGCTCTTGATGGCGGCTAGGCTGATGGATTCGTCACCCTCCTCATCCTCATCATAGCGGTCTGGCTCCAGGTACCCGGCGTTCAGACCTCGCTGATGCTGTTTCTCTCTCATGCGCCTCTGCTGGGACTCACGGCGGATAGATGCACGTAATCTCTCCTCTTCTTTCTGCACAGAGAGAGAAAAAGAAACTGATGTCACTGCAGGATTACACTGAACGAACACATCCCTTCCTAGTTTATCAGTCAAAGAGGAGATAAACAGACACATTTTATCTGAGTAATGAAAAAGGATTTAAGAACTAAACCTTATTGGATTTAATAAATATTTTCATTTATTAAATTTTTCAGCAGAGAAGTTCCACGACTTTCCCATGAAACTGCAGACAATCAAGATTTTCTTTTTAATACAATCATTTTACAGAGATTGCTGGGGTTTGTCAGATACTAAACTTTTACATTGAAACACTAAAATCATAAATGCCGTTGATGCCACCTGGAATGTATTGTATTTGTATATTGTATTGAATTTGTATTGTATATACTCTACTGTTAAAAATACTTTTTTGAAATAATTTTCTTATGATATCCGAGGCTATTTATTTGATTTAAAATACGGTAAAAACGGTAATATTGTAAACAATCATTACAATTCAAAAGAACAGTTTTCTACTTTAATATTTTTTAAATGCAATTTATTAAGATTTTTCAGCAGTCATTACTCTAGTCCTCAGTGTCACATGACCTTCAGAAATCATTCTGATATGCTGATAAGGAGTGCTGCTTAATATTGTTCTGGAAATCGTGATTTAAAAAAAAATAGAAAGTTAAAAAATAACAGCATTTATTGGAAATACAAATCTTTTGTAACAAAATAAAAGTCTTTACTGGCATTTTTCATAAGTTTAATGCACCCTCGCTGAATAAAAGTATTTATATATATAAAAAAAATCTTACTGACCCCAAAGGTTTGAAGGGTAGTGTATATATACAATGTAAATTCAGGCCAAGTTGAATCAAAAACAGGTCCAGGCGTTTATGCATGATTTATGCATGATTATTATCTCTCAAAATCACTTTCAATAAAACCTGAAATCCTTTTATAGCTCTTCATTTATGACACATCAACATTTATGAAAGTAAGACTGTCTAATGGTGTCTAGGTCTTTGACTGACTTATCGTCATTCATCTGATATGAAATATGGCTCGTCATTCATCTGATATGAAATATGGCTCTTTGGACATTAGAAGTAGGAAGTTAAATGCGGAAATAGATCAAACATTTACAGTACTCCACTTCAGTTGTCAGACAATCTGTTTAGATAACACAGCTCAAATCATACGTGCATAACCTGCTGCTGCCAAGATCTGCTGTGTGTGTGTGTGTGTGTGTGTGTTAGAGTGTGAGAGAAAACGTGCTGTGAGCCGAGATGGCCTGGTCTTCACAGACTCTGATAAGTCTGTTATGTTACTGCTGCTGTCTTATGCAATAGCTTATCAGATTTTAACAATGAGATTTTCTGAAATGAAATGACAAGAGCGGAGTCATTGTATGTAATGTTGTTCTTTAAAGGCCCCGATATACTCAGTCAAGGCCAAGTTCTTTTTCATTCCTCGCTTAGGAGTAAAAAGAAGCTCGAAAAACGTGACCAGTTAGCAAAAATCCGCACGTTTAGATGAATATGTAATATGTGAAATATGTGAATTCCCTTTCAACAACAACAAACACAGCGAAAATGACAGCAGTGAGAAAACAGCCATTGAGAAAGCATCTGATAATGGTGATGTGCTTATGTTTGCAAAAGCTCTTCAACAAAGATCATTTTAAAGCAAGGATAGTCCTGCATGCACATGGGTTCCTGCAGGTACTCGACGGGTGAATCGCTAATATTTGATGTAACAGGTGGAATAATATTTACCTTGGTTAGGAATCAATAGGAAAGAATATTCGACTCAATTGATAGGCAGCGGCTTTTAAACGATCCCCTGCTTATTTGTGTTAACGTTCTGTAGTCTGAAGACAGTCAAAGGTCTCACATTACAATGTGAATTGCAGCATTGGATGTTCTAGCATTGTCGCTGTAACTGAAGTGATTGACAGATTTCAGTCATTATAAAGGGAACGCTCTTTGCTCGCTTAAGTTTCTGTATATAATCTATTAAAAATTTTAATAAAAGTTGTATTTTACATGTTTGTAAGAGGACCAACGGCCACATATACACTGCAGAGTTTCAGGAGAGACAACCGCATTTAAATGCAGAGTGAATCCGCTAAAATATCCCCGATATATATATGACAGTAAAGGCTCATATTTTGCTATGTTCTTTGCCTTTATGGAGACATCTCAGCATCTTTGATTTATGCACACTTGTTCAAAATAGCCTGTATGGGCAGATTGTTAAGAAAAGTTGTTTATTTTTCTTAAATGTCTATCAACTCAGAAATAATTGACTGCTGTTGGATAACAGCTCGGGTGTTCTGTTAAAGTCCCCCTGTGGTGAAAATCAAGCTTTTAATGTTGTTTATGTGTCTATGTGGTGTTTTTAGTGTGCTTTAAGACAAACCATGTACAAATTCATAACTCAACAAACACCATTGCTTAGTATTTTCTCCTTAAAACTGAAGTCTAGTCTAAACTTAAAGACAGTCTCAAAGTCACGGTTTTGAAATAGCTGGTGTTTCTGATGTCACAAAATAACCAATCACAATTGTAACCAATCACATTAACGTGTGATCATCAATGAGTGGGTCTCTGAGCTGGTGCGAGTCTGTGGAGGCGGAGCTAATTTGAATATTCATAGAACTGTGAATACTAAATGAGGCAAAGGTGTAGAGTTACATTCAAGCTATTTTAAGGCATGAAGAATTTATTTTTTAAGGAAAACTTTTAAATATGTAACTGATGATTAAAGATGAGTTTTAAGGGATAAGTTGATTTACTACAGGGGACTTTAAGTAATGCGGGTGCGGGGCGGGTGCAGGTTTACCAAACAGGACCAGTGCAGGACTCTGCTTTACAGCATTAAAGGTTGTATCAGCGATTTCAGGCCCAAACATAAATGATCCCATTCATCTAATCTTTTCTAACGATCCGCTAGCTGCCCGCCCCATAAGCAGGCCGTCAAAAAAACGCGTCTCTGTAGGCAGCCTAGGCTGTGAGATCTGCACACAAAAACAATTGGGTTCACCAACCACTCAAAACCAAAATAAATAGTGTTCCAACCAATCACCGACAGGGGTTCGTTGATAGACGCTGGCTTCTTCTTCAGCTCCGCCTTCTTGGTTGGATTGGTTTATTTTGGTTTTGAGTGGTTGGTGTACCCAATTGTTTTTGTGTGCAGATCTCAGAACCTAGGCTGCCTACAGAGACGCGGTTTTTTGACGGCCTGCTTATGGGGCGGACAGCTAGCGGATCGTTAGAAAAGATTAGATGAATGGGATCATTTATGTTTGGGCCTTTTTTGGGCCTGAAATCGCTGATACAACCTTTAAACATGAAAAAAAAACATGTCAGTGTCCCTTTCAATTAGAATTACAACTTCAGTTTCTACTATAAAGCGACTCTCCAGTGCGTTCATGTTTTTACTCGCCGATGTACGACCTCGAGGAACAGAACAGAAGAAATGGACCGGAGATGATTTCCACGTCAGAAAAGGCGGAGCTTCAGAGCCACACCTTCCTATTAAATCATCGCCAAGGACCAATGGTAGTTCGATGGTGTTTACCAGGCAGAGCAAACTTTTCCGGAAAGTCAGAGAAGCGGTTTCGAACTCCCGAAAAAAAAGAAAAAAAAACTTTGTTTTGCCTGATTTTGTTCGAAATGACATCACACCAGTTTGTTCTTTGATTTGGCTTCAAGTATATCGGGGCCTTAAAATTCAAAACATGATGCTTAAACTCCCTAGGAGGACATTTCTATGACCTCGTTTCCTCCTACAACTCCAGGGTTTCAGAAAGAAGAGCTTTTTATTAAGGAGGATACACGTTGTGAAATAACCTCCCCCTGAAAACACAGCATTTCTGTGTTGATATGAATTTTTTCCATCAGTCTTGGTCTAAACTCAAATCTCTTTGCCGAGTTCAAGTTCGTGTGTGTTTGTTTTACCTTGATCATCTCATTTCTCTGGGACTCTGGGTCCCTGCCAGCCATGGGCAGAATTCGGATCTTCTGTGTCTTTGAGCAGCGGTCAGCAAGAGAGAGGGTCATTTTCCTGTGTGTGGCGCTGTCTGTGGAGTGAGGTCTACAAACACACATACATGTCAGCTACGTGTAGAAATACACATCGAGGCATCCTGAAGTGTGATATGCTTTAATTAATAACTCATTTTAGAATTATTACAAATGCATATTACTTGAGCATAGGACATTTTGTTCTTTTAAAAATGTCACATAACAAAAAAGGCTTAAAGATGATTAAAAATGTTGAACAACTAGGACAAAAGTTCTGCTAAAACTCTTTACAAACTAAACTTAAAGATCTTTCAATGAAACAGGTTTTATCCTGGGAATATTATATATTATATGTAAACAAAAAGGCTTTCTTTTCGATGAGGGCGTTTGTTTGGGCTTTGTTTTCAGGCGCTATACTCAAACTTAAGTAAAAAAAAAAAAGTAAAATAAGATTAAATACATTTATTAAATGTATATATGCTTGCAATATTGGTTACATCATTTGAGGGATAATTCCAGTATGAAATTTTATACTGGCTTAAATGAAGGAACATCATGATTGAAACTTACTTAAAAACAACAACAGTTCCTATATCAAATACCGTAATAAATAGAATAGCACTAAATAATGTATAGGGGTTTTTATTGCCATCATGCAGCCTCTCCTGTGTAGAGGTACTTTTCATACACAAAATGTAAATTCAATGCAGATGTGCAAGCGGTTATGATGGTAACAAAGAATACCTGCTTATGACAGTGAGTGAAACTGTCACTAAAAGACGATGAGGACTTGGATGATGAAACCGGAAGAGCTAAAGTGCTAACTTGTGTCCAGGTTGTGGCCTACAAAAACATGTGATCCTGTAGCACTGGTTTGCAAAGATTACCCAATAGCACCACCTAGCGTCCAACCAGTGATATATCATCACTACCAATACTATGGCTGTGTCCGAAAGCTGAAAAATGCTGCCACTGCAAGCAGGAAGGCAACAAGACACGTACTGAAATATCATTATTTGGTCGATTTTTGAAGGCAGCATAGATGTATCCTTCGCTGCCTTTGATATCCCATAATCCTGTGCGTTTCATTCCATAAGAGAAATATGGTGTCGGAAAGTTGCGGTTGGTGGTCAGTTTGTATGTAAATGTCCATTTTTGACAAACTTTTGATGTCATTTCTAGCAAGAAATTAGTATTAGGGATTATACATTTGTTTATTTATCACCAAAGCTCTCTTTATTTTGTTGTAGTAGATCAGTAAACCACTATGCTGCCTCAGAAGTCTGTCCGAAATTAGTTTAGTGAGGTACCGTCCTTCATGCGCCTGCAAGGTCATTGTCTGATATGGCAGCGAGGCAACAAGTCAGCTGTCTAAGCTTTCAGATGCAGCCTATAACCGCGCGCGCGCGTGTGTGTGTGTGTGTGTGACGCACCTGAAGGTGAGTTTAGTCTTGAACACAGCCTGACCCTGCAGTCCTGTGCCCTGGCGGATGAACAGGTGGTTGTGGTCACCCTGTAGTGGAGCTTTATACACATCAAACACCTCATTCCCCAGGTGCAGAGACATGCTGCAGAAAGAGAAAGAGTGATGCTGATTTCCAGATTTCTGCTGAATTTTATCATCCGAGCAATAATCAGCACCTGCCGAAATGATTCTGTGCAGTTTTCCAGCACCGAATTCTGCATGCATCTCCTCACCTGCCGTCTGACCATTTAACAATCCTTGCGTTGCTCTCCTTGACTTCGATGCCCTCCTCGTCGCGCCTAGAGCGCCACCTGATGGTGTTCTCCACCTTCAGCTTGAGACGGGTCCGTCCTTCCTCATCCAACATCTCCTCATCCTCAAACTCATCCTCATAGTATTGAGGGTCAAACGGCCTGTGGAGAGACAGTGAGAGATGAGACAAACTGCTGACTGACTGGCATTGTAAGGATGGAGCATTTAGAAACTCCTTCAGTTCTCCAGGAGACATTCACACACCTGGGCTCCACACTGAGAAAGTTGGGCAACTTGACAAAGTAGAGCTCACTGCCCAGATCTGTGCTGACTTTGGGAATCTCCACTTCGATCCTCGTCTCTGGAGCCGGCTCCTCCTCGGGATGATCTCCCTCCAGACCGTCCTCACCATCCTATTTATTCAGTTCAGATTCATTCAATTGATTAGTAATTTGCATATTGAAGGGTTGCAGTTTATTTTAAGGTGATATTGTTACAGTGTAATTACACAAATAAGTAGAGAGTAATATTTACTATACTATAGGGTTAGGATTAGTTATTTGTAATTATGCATAATTTACTGTTATTACTATAGCAAGTGCATACTAACGTGGAATTACGTCACCATAAAATAAAGTATTACCTACTGAAAATACAGTAAAATATAAAAACTCGTTTAATTCTAGGTGTTAGAGAGGGTGAATATGGTGTAAATCTAAATTATGACAAGAAATAGGAATTAAACCTTTTCAAGGGTGAGAAAGATGACAAGATGCCCAAGATGTAATTACTATTTTTTTAATAAAAAAAATTCATTAAATTATAAAAATCAATAAAGAAATATATTACAATAGTAATAATACTATTGTGCAGTAAACTAAATAAATACATGAATGAATAAATAAATACATTCATTTTAGAAAACAACAGTAAAATTACAATAGTAATATTTAAGGCCGTCTTAATTTGTTAGTACACTGTTAGTACATCATCTTCCTGAAAAACAAAGCACTGTTTATTTAATTTTTTGTATTTTTGTTCTGTTGTATTTTTTGTCAGTTTTGTTTGCAATTAGTTTCTTTGTTCGTATTGTATTGCTGACTGTTTACTTGTCTTCTGTAACTGTTTTGAGGACTTTTTACTTACATTAACTAACCTGGTACTAGTTTTAGCTGAAGTATCGATAATTGTGAAAGTTCACAGACATTTACAATGACTCATATCATGAAATTAGACTTTGACCATATCCCCCACCAATAATCATGTTTAATAATCATGATTTCAATAATAGACCAAAATAATCAATTGTGATTTTTGCCATAATCAAGTGCCGTCCTGCATTTTTTCCTGTTCGTGAAGCCGTTCCACTCTGATATGTACATGCCAACAGTGAAGAAAAGCCTACCACAAATTCTGTTTAATTATATTTCAAACCCCCTAAGAAAGGTAGCTTGTTTGAGAAAATATATAGTTAGTTATTTAGCAGATTCATTTATATGCGTGTAAATGTCTCACCATTGGTTGCCCAGGTGTGAGAGGTTTCTCTGCGTCGCTGTCTGATGAAATATCATCTGCTTCCCCGAACAGATCATTTGCCGCGGGCTTCTTACCTTCACGCACACAAACACAGATTTTAACAGAGCTGCTGTGTGTGTGACACTGCGTTCCATCACAGCAAGTGTCTGTCACTCACCCCTCTGTGAATCACGGTCAGAATCCGAGTCAGAGTCTGAAGCGATTTTTTTCTTTTTCTTGCGTGTGAAATCCTCTTCGCTGTCACTGCCCTTGATAGACTCTGAAATAAATGATCACAAACAGAAAGATTTGTTAGAATAAACATGTTAATAATATCAGATGAGAACAGATCTATGACATCTCAGGTTTTGTCTGAGAAGGTAGACCTTTCGTTTTTGACACAAATACAATAGCTACGTTTAATATTAATAATATTAATCATATTGATTGCTCAGTCGGATTGAAAAGGTTTCACATAAACACCTCCATTCAATTGAGTTTGATCTAAATCTAATCAAATCGAAAGTTGTGGTGTAGACCTGAAATAATCTGATCAAAGGGAATAAATAAGCATATAAACGCTTTAATCCCACCATCGTTTTTTTTAGATATGTCACCAAGGCAAAAACGACAAAAAAACCGACTCTTCTTCTGAGTCGTATTTACCACTGGGAAGTAAACATGGCGGAGGGGAGAACGACTGCTTCTGTGACTTGCTATTCATTATTTTGTTTTTCACAACAGCTACAACATCTTGTCTTAGCATATTTACATACATGTATAATCATTTTGAGTCATACTGTATTATCCACAGCAAATATAGCCTGTATTTGACCGATTCGTCAAAAAAACTGACTATACTGTAGATAGCGTGGTGAATGTTTATATGGTTGACAATGAATATGGGATGCTAAATATAATTTTGCCATTTATCAAATTTTCCCAATAAATTGGCAATAATAAACCTGGTGTCCTCCATGGTTCCTGTTCTTTCTGACAACAAAGCACTTGAATGCGACAAGCTCGTAATCATGACTTCAGAAGTGGGAAGTAAGACATTTCCGATAGCAGGTGAAGGCAGCATTAGTATAAATTATAACATTATGCACTGTGATTTAAATGACAAATAAAATCCAGCTTAGGGGCGAAAAATAAATAAAAATAAAATCAAGTCGCGAATATAACACACCTGATTTTTGTCTTTCCCTTTCTTCATCAGAATGGTCCCTTTCATCATCCGAGTTCTGCGGTTTGTCCTCGTCCTCTGATTGGTCACTTTTTCCATCCCCGCCCCACTTCTCATCTCCGGAATGGACATCTTTCCCTGACCCCTCTCCATCTGAATGAGGTGTGCCAGGGTCTGAATGACCACTTCCAGCTTCTGAGCGTGGGCTGCCCGCCTCTGACACTGGACTTGCACTTCCTCTGTCAGACCTGTGGCTTCCTGCTCCTGAGACGGGACTCGCTACATCTGACCTGTGGCCCCTGTCATCATCATCGCCGTCCTCCTCGTGATGGCCCTCTGACCCACTGTGCTCGTTGTCCGAACGCATGCTCGCCTCTGATTGGTTGCCTGATCGCCCTGACGGGCTGCCGCTGTGCTGGCTGCCGCTGTGCTGGCTGCCACTGTGCCGGCTGCCGCTGTGCTGGCTGCCACTGTGCTGGCTGCCACTGTGCTGGCTCCCGCGCTCGTCTTCACTGTCGTCTCCAAACAGCTCTTTATTGCTTGGCTTTCCCCCATCTTCATCCTCATCTTCGTCATGATCCCTGTCACTCTCGCTGCCAGAAGCATTGCTGGCAGATCTGGGTCTCTCATGCTCCGATTCAGACCCAGAGCCAGAGCCAGAACCAGAGACGGACGCTGGAAGAAACACATCAAAGCATACACAAATTTATTAACTTGCTTTAATATTTTTAACTTGCTTTTATGCTAATATGCCTTTATCCGAATTGACTTAAAGCTTCAATATGAAACACATACCATAAACAAGTACTTCAGAAACATTTCACATGCCAAAAAGAGCTACATAATGAGGATTTTTTCCAAATGTAACAGCTAATTTTACAACTAGTTACTGTTTATTCATTTTAATTAATTCGTCAATGCCATAAGAGTGTCTTCAATTAAAGAATATTTTTTTTTTTTTTTTTTTTTACAAATATCATAAAGTAATAAATATTTTTGAGATTATGGGAAGTTGCACCACGTGACATTTTAAAACCTGAACTAAGCTTGCCTTGTTATACAAACTATTCTGTACAAATTATTATATTACATTAAATTATTTGATATTTAAAGATATAGGGTTTTTGAGATTTATCTTGACGGGAGATCATATGGGGACTCTTACATCGCTTGGTTGGACCATTATAACTTTGATAGAATATGAATTATATATATATATATATATATAAAAAAAATCAAGACAGTTGTATAAATGATCATGACATATAATTTCTAATGGCAAAGAAATGAGCAACATACACATAGTGAAAGAGGTTTATTCAAGTCAAATTTTTGCACTTGTTTATGCATTTTACAATAAATATTTTGATGAGGAACAAATGTCCATCTACCCTATTATAATTTATATTTCAAAATGTATAATAAATATTATAGAAAATAGATGTATTTGGAAAGACTACTACTTTTTTTTTAAATACATCATAACATTTTCAAATACTTCTAATTGTGGGCGATATCTTTGATTACTTCGTTATTTTGTGAAGATAATAACTGATCTGACCATACCGATAAATCTGATGAAAAATTGTCTGCAGTGCTGAAGCAATGACCGTCTTACAGCTGTCTGCACATATCGCTAAACGAGAGCTCTGCTGAGATAAATATACTAAACACATAAATGAAACACATTTTCAATGATTAATGCAATAATCCAAGTGTAAAAACTACCTCGTTGCTCATTGTCACTATCGCCATCACTACCGAAAAGCTCGTCCATGTCCGCCATTTTCACCGGCTGTAAATAACGATCAACATCCGGTTGAAGGTTTGTAAACCCAGAGCTCCGGTAACACTTTATAAAATAAAAGCCCTTTTAATAAAGTAAAAGCCCTGGAGATATCTTATAGACAAAAGCCTCTTACATGCAGTGATTCATTCCATTCGGCCCAGTAATGAATTACCACACTGCATTGAAGTGTAGTGATATTAGTTCATAAGAATTGTATGTGATTTATTATAGCTACTGTGTAGCTTACTGTACAGCTAACATGAATAAGCTGATTCACATAACATGTTTATATAGCCCAGCCCACACAAGTTACACAAATGATCAAAAGTTCACACACCCAATATAGCCTACCGTGTTTTGTTACCTGGATGATCAAGATGAGTCCTTTGTTCCCTTTCGAACGGTCACTTCGTATTGCGTAGCTATACGCAGTGGGGAAACTCCTTTTCCTCGATTTACTGAAGCCTATATGTAAAACGCATTTGCAGCTGCACAGCTAGCACACTGAGCGTCTGACCCGCTCATAGGCTGTGCTGCAGCAACTGCACATCCAATGGCGCGGGCGAATCTGACGCACGACCAATGAGCTAGCCCAACGTCAGAGCCCGTCGAGGGGGCGTGGCCCAGCCTATATAGACCCCCGAATTCGCCATTATAGCAGATTTTACTCCTTCAGCGACAGTACACATGTCCCTGAGCTTTTTACTGTAGGATTCGCCGTCGAACAAGCCTTTCAGCCTGAGCGAGCTTCTCTTCAGCAGACTTCGCCTGCACGTCGATTGTCTCCTGACGCCGTCTCACCTGTGGCTATCCGGCGACATCCTATATCCTTTGCATTATTATTTTGTGAATTCTCTTCAGTATGCCTCGTTCATCCTGCGCCACGTGCGGAGGCCGTCTGCACGAGGCAGACCAGCACACGAGCTGCATTTCCTGCCTGGGTGTCGACCACGCAGAGAATGCTCTCTCTGCCGGTGGATGTGAGGCCTGCGACAGCATGCCTATCTCCGTGCTGCGCAATCGGCTAGCCAGCGCCAGTCAAGGCCCGCGAAGCGCTACCCGCTCCCCAGGCGTCAAGGCCCTCGACCCAGTGCCGTGGCCGACCAGGCGCCTCCGAAGTCGTCCTAGCACGGAGGGGAAAGAGAGAGGGCTCGTGTCTCGCGCTAGCCGGACCACCCTCGAAGAAACCAGCAAAACTTCCCACAGCTCCCTGTTCAGTTCAGGTGGCTGGGGATTTTATTATTGTAAACAGGCCCGCAGCAGTGAGCGCGTCTCTGCAAACAAACGCCGTTTTCACGGCGACCCAAATAAAGCACAAAAAGAGCATGTTTCACAATCACAACACACGGGTTCACGGTCCCCCTTCACTAGGCGGCCCCCGCCCTGTTGTAACACTGACTTCCCCCCGGGCAAAAGCCTATATAGTCAGTCAAACACTCAGTATGTGCACAAATCACATTATAAGGGTATCAGGTCCCCCTATGTTAGGCGGTCCCCCCCATTCAGTGTGTCACGCCCTAGCCACACGAGTGATGGCCTGGCAAGCCATCCCTGGTGTGTCGAGTTGGGTCATAAACACTATAAAGCGAGGCTACTCGCTCCAATTCACTCACAGACCCCCGAAATTCCAGGCGGTTATCGAGACATCGGTGAGAAGCGGCGTGAATCACGTGCTTCGCACCGAAGTTCAGGAATTATTAGCAAAAGGAGCGATAGAGTCAGTCCCTCCCGCGCTAATGTATTAGGGGTTTTACAGACGCTATTTTCTAATTCCAAAGAAAGACGGCGGGCTCAGACCCATACTAGATCTGAAGCGTTTGAATAGGGCTCTCATGAGACGGCCTTTCAAAATGTTAACACTCAAACAAATTCTCGCGCAGGTTCGCCCGGGGGACTGGTTTGTTTCAATGGATCTGAAAGATGCATACTTTCATATTCAGATCGACCCTCGTCACAGGCCATTTTTGAGATTCGCCTTCGAGGGGAGGGCATATCAATACACCGTTCTGCCGTTCGGTCTGGCTCTGGCACCCCGTACATTCACGAAATGTATGGATGCAGCGCTCTCCCCGCTGAAAAGCCAGGGAGTGCGTGTGCTGAATTATCTCAACGACTGGCTGGTGCTAGCGCAGTCGAGAGACGAACTAATAGTTCACAGGGATTTTATTCTCAGCCATTTAAAGTGCCTGGGTCTCACAATCAATGTTGCCAAAAGCGAACTGAACCCCAGCCAGAGTGTGGTCTTTCTGGGCACGGTTTTAGACTCGGTGACAATGAAAGCGCGGCTCACTCAAGAGCGCGCGCTCTCTGTGCAGACACTGGTAGCCGCATTCAGGGCGCATTCAGTTGTCAGACACGACCCCCTGGCCTGTTCCGATGAGGAAGGATCTCCTCACACAGGCCAACGGAACGATGTGGCATCCCCGACCCGATTTATGGGCCCTCCATGTGTGGCCCCTAAACGGGTATCCGGGGACCTTCCTGACAGGGTCTTAAGCACTATCTCTGAAGCAAGGGCCCCGTCTACTCGGCGCCTTTATGCTTTAAAGTGGTGGGGTTTTTCCAGCTGGTGCTCGAGAAATCGTATTGACCCAGAGTCATGTGAGGTTTCGGTGGTGCTCTCCTTCCTGCAGGAGCTACTGGACGCGGGCCGCACCCCGTCCACGCTCAAAGTGTATGTGGCAGCCATCGCAGTGCATCATGCTCTGGTGGCTGGCCAATCACTAGGAAGGAATGACCTGGTGGTAAAGTTTCTGAAGGGTGCTAGGAGGATTAACCCCTCTAGGCCCCCTTCGGTGCCGCCTTGGGACCTCTCCACGGTCCTTAGGGCCCTGAGGGGACCACCTTTTGAGCCGCTCCAGTCGGTTGATCTAAAACCACTTTCGCTAAAGACTGCTCTCCTGTTGGCATTGGCATCTATCAAGCGAGTGGGAGATCTGCAGGCCCTCTCAGTGAGTCCTGCATGTTTGGAGTTTAGATTGGATGACTCCAGAGTCATTCTCAAACCCAGGCATGGTTATGCACCCAAGGTGCTCTCAACGCCGTTTAGAGCAAAAGTTATTACGCTATTAGCCCTTCCCCCTTCTGCCGAGGATGGGGAGGTTAATCTTCTCTGCCCTGTCTGTCACGGTTCATGAATTCGCTGTCTCCTTCTCGTCTCATGTTGTGCGTGGGCGGGGTCGCTGATCACCGCGGTTGATTGTTCCAGCTGCGCTCTATCTGCGCGTCAGCTGTGGCTGATCAGTGAGCCCTATTTAGTCCCTTTGTTTTCTCCCTGTCTTTGTCAGATCGTTGTTGGATGTTCCAGTGTTACCCACCTGTCTCTTGTTCGCCGTGTTCCTGCCTGTTCCAGTCCTGTTCGGTTCGTCGGTGTTTTGGCACTTCTGTTTGGTCTCCTCGGATCACTTTCACCTGCACGTCTGGATTGTTCCTCCTCCTGCCCTCTCGGACTGTTCATCGCTGCTCATCCTGCGAGACCCCACAGCGTCCCTGTGCTGCCATACGGCCGTCCCACGGACGTTTGTGCATCCACTAGTGTACTACAATAAACATCCAGCTTTTACTTGCAATTGAATCTTCTGTCTATTATTCTTAACAGAACGATCTGACCAAGATGGATTCAGCAAGCGGCACATCAGACTTAAGTGAGTTTCTGTCTATTAGCGATGCCAGAATGGATCAACAAGAGGAGAACCTGGCCGTCACGGGACGTGCCGTTCAAGCCTTGGTAGCACAGGTGTCCGAGCTCACCCAGCAGCTCCAACATCTGGCTGTTCCCACTGCGCCCAGCCCACCGCCGATTCCCCAACCGCCGCCAGCACCCGACCGTCAACCGGAGCCTCGACTACCCGCGCCTGAGATGTATGCTGGTGAGCCGAATTTCTGTAGAGCATTTTTAACAAAGTGCTCTATGTTCTTTTCCTTGCAGCCCCAAACCTTTTGTACTGAGAGGGCAAGGGTGGCGTTTGTCCTAACACTGCTCACAGGACGTGCAGCATTATGGGGAACGGCGGTGCGGGAAAATCAACATCAATGCTGTTCCTCGTTCCAGACACTGTCGGAGGAGATGAAGCGAGTGTTTGATCGGGCGACCACTGGACGGGAGGCCGCTCGTCAGCTCGCAGACCTGCGCCAGGGTAACCGTTCAGTGTCGGACTACGCCATCGACTTCCGCACCCTGGCTGCCGAGTGTTACTGGAACGAGGAGGCGCAGTGGGATATGTTCCTGCATGGGCTGGCTGACCGCATCCAGCAGCAAATCTTCACGCTGGATCTACCCAAGAGGTTCGACGAACTCGTAGAGTTGGCTCTGAGGGTGGACGCTCGCTTACACCAACTGGAGCAGCGGACCAGAGCAGCCCAGGGGCCCGTGAGTGTCAGAGACCTGCAGTCCAGCGGCAGTGATGCGGTCAGCCCCGCCTACGATCCCGAGCCCATGCAGGTGGGTAGAGCTCGGCTTTCCCGGGAGGAGAGAGAGCGCCGGAGATCCAGGGGCCTTTGCCTCTATTGTGGCGGGGCTGGTCATTACTTGAACACCTGCCCGGTAAAAGATCGAGCCCGGCCGTGAACGAGAGGCTACTGTCGGGCGGGATCTCCGTGAACAAGGCCTCTTCCTCTACTCTCCTCCCGGTTAGACTGCTGTGGGGAACCCAGTCCCATCCCACGCAAGCCCTTCTTGACTCAGGAGCTGAGGGTAATTTTCTGGACATAACTGTTGCTCGGACACTTGGATTACCCATCACTACTCTCAAAGACACCATTTCTGTCAGCGCACTTAACGGTCAAGAACTTCCATCCATAACCTATCGCACACACCCCTTGACACTGGTCACGTCTGGCAATCACACTGAACAGATTTCATTTTTGCTTCTGGACTCACCCATAGCACCCGTTGTCCTCGGTCACCCCTGGCTGATACAGCATAGTCCCAGAGTTGATTGGGGACACAATTCTGTGTCAGCCTGGAGCACTCAATGTCATAAGTCTTGTCTTGTGTCTGCTTGTTCGTCTGTGTCCAGTGTTGTCTTTCAGACGGAGGCGGCGAATTTATCTAACGTGCCCGCGGAGTATCGCGACCTGCAGGAGGTGTTTAGTAAGTCCCGCGCTGCTTCTCTTCCTCCGCATCGTCCTTATGACTGTGCCATAGATTTACTTCCAGGTAAGTCTCCGCCTAAGGGCAAGTTATACTCACTTTCTGTTCCTGAAAGGGAGGCCATGGAGAAATATATTTCTGATTCTCTAGCTTCCAAATTCATCCGTCCTTCCTCTTCTCCAGCGGGGGCGGGATTCTTTTTTGTGGGTAAGAAGGATGGATCTCTGCGACCGTGCATTGATTATCGGGGGTTGAACAACATCACGGTAAAGAATACTTATCCTTTGCCGTTGATGTCTTCAGCCTTCGAGCGGTTGCAGGGAGCATCTATATTCACAAAATTGGATTTACGTAATGCATATCATTTGGTTCGCATCAGGGAGGGGGATGAATGGAAAACCGCTTTTAATACTCCCAGGGGGCACTTTGAATATTTGGCTATGCCGTTCGGGCTGTCCAACTCCCCAGCGGTTTTCCAAGCACTCGTCAATGACGTGTTGAGAGACATGGTAGATCAATTCATATATGTTTACCTGGATGACATATTGATTTTTTCGTCGTCTCTCCAGGAACACGTTCAACACGTCAGACGAGTGCTTCAGAAGTTGCTAGAGAATGGGCTTTTTGTCAAGGCGGAGAAATGCGCGTTTCATGCACAGTCTGTCCCTTTTCTAGGTTACATCGTCTCGTCTGGGGAAGTGCGCATGGATCCTGACAGGGTTAAGGCTGTGATGGATTGGCCAAGTCCAGATTCCCGTAAGGCCCTACAGAGGTTTCTGGGGTTTGCCAACTTCTATCGGCGTTTCATTCGCAATTTCAGCCAACTAGCCGCGCCTCTGACTGCCTTGACCTCTCCCAGAGTGACGTTCAGGTGGTCGGACACAGCCGAGGCTGTGTTCGCCAAACTCAAAAGCTGCTTTGTTTCAGCTCCCATCTTAGTCGCCCCTGATTCATCACGTCAGTTCGTGGTAGAGGTCGACGCGTCAGAGGTGGGGGTAGGTGCAGTACTTTCTCAGCGCTCTTCTGCAGATGACAAGATGCATCCTTGCGCGTTTTTGTCCCATCGTCTATCGCCTGCGGAACGTAACTATGACATTGGTAACAGAGAGTTGTTGGCAGTCAAATTGGCGTTGGAGGAGTGGCGTCATTGGCTAGAGGGTTCGGGGGTACCTTTTATCGTTTGGACCGATCATAAGAACCTTGAATATATTAGATCTGCTAAAAGACTCAATTCCAGGCAGGCTCGGTGGGCACTTTTTTTCGGACGTTTTGACTTTTCTCTCTCGTACCGCCCGGGGTCTAAGAACATCAAACCCGATTCCTCATCTCGTATTTTTGATCCATCCGAACGCCCGGTTACTCCCGAGTGTATTTTACCCGAGAGGATAGTTATCTCCACACTCACATGGGAGGTCGAAACGAAGGTCAAGACGGCCTTAGAAGGGGTAACGCCTCCGCTCGGTTGCCCACCGAATCGATTATTTGTGCCGGAGGGGTTACGGTCCGACGTCATACGATGGGGTCATTGCTCCAACGTGGCTTGTCATCCAGGAGTCAAACGCACTCGCTGTTTAGTCAAGCAACGATTCTGGTGGCCGTTAATGGCTCGCGACATTCGCAGTTTTGTGTTGGCTTGTTCGATTTGTGCCATTGGTAAGACGTCTAACCGGCCTCCTGATGGGTTACTTCAACCACTGTCTGTCCCTTCGAGACCCTGGTCCCACATAGCGCTAGATTTTGTAACCGCCCTCCCGCCTTCTAATGGCATGACGGTTGTTTTGACCGTTGTGGACCGGTTCTCGAAGTCGGCACATTTCATCCCCTTGCCCAAATTACCATCTGCCAAGGAGACAGCGGTGACTGTCGTAGATCACGTCTTTCGTTTACATGGCCTTCCGATGGACGTGGTTTCTGACAGAGGTCCCCAATTTGTGTCCAAATTTTGGCGAGAGTTTTGTAGATTACTAGGAGCCACAGTCAGTCTGTCTTTGGGTTTTCATCCCCAGAGCAATGGTCAAACCGAGCGAGCCAACCAAGATTTGGAGAGAGTGTTGCGATGTTTGGTGTCCAAGAATCCTTCGTCCTGGAGCCAACAACTCTCTATGGTGGAGTACGCACACAACTCGTTACCAGTGTCATCCACGGGCCTCTCACCGTTTGAGTGTAGTTTAGGGTACCAGCCACCTGTTTTTCCAAGTCTGGAATCCGAAGTCGCGGTTCCCTCCGCTCACGCCTTCGTCCAGAGGTGCCACCGCACATGGACCAGAGCCCGCGAGACTCTGCTCCAGGTGGGGTCGCGCACCAAGGCCAAGGCCGATCGCCACCGGTCAAGGCCTCCCGTATACGTCGTGGGTCAAAAAGTGTGGCTTTCTACCAAGAACATTCCGCTCCGTTCCGTGTCTAACAAATTAGCTCCTAAATTCATTGGCCCGTTCCCTGTCACCAAAATCCTTAGTCCGGTGGCAGTCCGACTCAAACTTCCTCCGGCGTACAGGAGAATTCATCCCGCCTTCCATGTGTCCAAATTAAAACCAGTTTTTCATTCTCATCTTAATCCGCCGGCCCCGGTTCCCCCACCGCCGCGACTCGTAGACGGGGAACCTACATATTCGGTTAACCGTATTCTGGACTCGAGACGGAGGGGACGCGGATTCCAGTATCTGGTGGACTGGGAGGGTTACGGTCCGGAGGAGAGAAGTTGGGTTCCTGCCAGGGACATACTGGATCACTCCCTGATTGATGATTACAATCAACAGGTAGGTGCGTCTGGGAGCGCCAGGAGGCGCTCCTAGAGAGAGGGGTACTGTCACGGTTCATGAATTCGCTGTCTCCTTCTCGTCTCATGTTGTGCGTGGGCGGGGTCGCTGATCACCGCGGTTGATTGTTCCAGCTGCGCTCTATCTGCGCGTCAGCTGTGGCTGATCAGTGAGCCCTATTTAGTCCCTTTGTTTTCTCCCTGTCTTTGTCAGATCGTTGTTGGATGTTCCAGTGTTACCCACCTGTCTCTTGTTCGCCGTGTTCCTGCCTGTTCCAGTCCTGTTCGGTTCGTCGGTGTTTTGGCACTTCTGTTTGGTCTCCTCGGATCACTTTCACCTGCACGTCTGGATTGTTCCTCCTCCTGCCCTCTCGGACTGTTCATCGCTGCTCATCCTGCGAGACCCCACAGCGTCCCTGTGCTGCCATACGGCCATCCCACGGACTTTTGTGCATCCACTAGTGTACTACAATAAACTTCCAGCTTTTACTTGCAATTGAATCTTCTGTCTATTATTCTTAACACTGTCAGGGCGTTGAGAATCTATTTGGAGCGTTCTGCGTCTTTTAGACAATCAGAACAGCTGTTTGTTTGCTTTGGGGGCCGATCTAAGGGTGATCCAGTCACTAAGCAAAGACTGTCTAGATGGATAGTGGATGCCATCTCTTTGGCTTACACCGCAGTGGGTCAGGTTTGCCCCATAGGTGTCAAGGCCCATTCGACCAGAGGTATGGCCTCGTCGTGGGCTTGGTCATCTGGTTTTCTCATTCAAGATATTTGTGATGCGGCCGGCTGGTCCTCGCCTTCCACATTTATGAAGTTCTATAATATGGAGGTACCTTCCCTGCAGGCGAAGGTGCTTTCGGTATGATTGAGACCTGACAGTGGCTGGTCTTATCTACAAAAATTACTGTGCATAATCACATACATATTATATAAACCCGCTTTGGCCGGTAGTAAGGTTATACTAATAATCCCGACGGTGTCTGGTTTTGTTAGTATATTCTGTTAGTTGTTACTGACTTATATATATATTATTCAGACCCGACTGTGTCTGGTCTGTTATATATACATGTATATGCATATGTTATTGGGTTCTGGCTTGTTCTGTTAGCTCAGGGGTCCTGAGTGGCAGGGCAACCAGTTACTCAGGGTGCGGCGTTTTGCATGGTGTCCCCACTGCGTATAGCTACGCAATACGAAGTGACCGTTCGAAAGGCAACTACTCGGTTACTATCGTAACCTCAGTTCCCTGAGATAGGGAACGAGTATTGCGTAGCCGGCCGCACTATGGTAACTAGTGAAGTTGTCGCTTCAGTCGTATAAACCTGCTATAATGGCGAATTCGGGGGTCTATATAGGCTGGGCCACGCCCCCTCGACGGGCTCTGACGTTGGGCTAGCTCATTGGTCGTGCGTCAGATTCGCCCGCGCCATTGGATGTGCAGTTGCTGCAGCACAGCCTATGAGCGGGTCAGACGCTCAGTGTGCTAGCTGTGCAGCTGCAAATGCGTTTTACATATAGGCTTCAGTAAATCGAGGAAAAGGAGTTTCCCCACTGCGTATAGCTACGCAATACTCGTTCCCTATCTCAGGGAACTGAGGTTACGATAGTAACCGAGTAGTTTGTCCTGAACAGAAAAATCCGACAGGTCCTGCACATTCTTTGGTTTTCATAATCTTCTGCATATTTGAACCTTTTCTGGCATTCTGACATTAAACAAATTTAATTATCACTGGAAAGATAAGTAACTAATTTGTAGCAAAAACAGAGCATATTTTACAAATGACGTTACATTGTACTCATTACTTGTGTACACTGTAAACCAGAACTCAAAGTATTTAACCAAGTAGGGTTCAAATTAATATGCGTATGTACAATAAAATCTAAATCTAAAGTTCTACTAACTTGATTCATTGATAAAAAAAAAAAAAAAAAAACTCAACAATTACCTCAATTTTGGGAGTTCTGCTAACTTATTAGGCTCTTCTTAAAATTCAACAATATTATTGACTGCACTGATACTATTGGATGAGAAATTAACTAAGGTAAACAACGACATGACATCTGTACAACGGAACTGAATCAACACTGAACTGACTTCAGCTGAACAATGACACCATTTTCTTTTAGAGCTGCTGTACATCCGAAATGAACTGTTTGCATTACTTAATCATTTTCCTGTTATCACTGTAAAGCTGCTTTGAAACAATCTGTATTAGATAAAGTGATATATAAGTAAAGGTGACTCTACATGACATGATACAGTGTGAAAAGATAGTCTTGGGGGTAACGCATTGCGAGTATATGTTTATTCCTGTTTTGGTTTGGTTCTGTTTCTGTTCTATGCTTTTGTGTGTTCACCTAGTTTCTTTGTGTGTGCTAGTTAGCCTAATTAACTAGGAAAATAACAAATAACTTTTACATTTACAACTAAATATTTGAGTTACATTTTAAATAAGTAACGTAAGTTGGGAGTAAATGCAGAGGCTGTCATGATTAGGACTCTTATTTTGATATTCTATTTTGTTTTGATTCCTTTAGTTCCTGGCTGTATCCATGCTGTTTAGTTCCTGTTTCCTTCATCTCTTTCTCGTTTGTTCCTATGATTACATATTATCTGCACCTGTCTGTCATTATGTTCACCTTGTATTTATACTCCGTTTAGTCCCTTGTTGGTTCTCGTCTAGTTTGCGTGGTTGTTTTATTTTTCTGAGTATTGTGATTTAAAGACTGTGTTCTTTCTGATACCCTTCTTTGTCGTGTGAATTGTTACCTCCACTACATGTGACAGAGGTGTTGTGCCAGACAGCAACATGTGTCAGCCCAGATCCAGCCCACATCTGGTACGCGTTGAATCCATATGTACCAGATGTGGCCCGGATATGGGACGACGCCGTGTTGCTGTCTGGGGTGTGCACTGTGTAAACAGGATGTTTATTGTAGTTCTAGACTAAATGTGAGCATGCATTTATTCATCTCACTTGCACAAAAACAGATTTAGTATTCCTCAAAATGAATAAATCACTGAAATGCAAACTCAGAGCAAACCTGCATTCATTAAAAGTCAAAGCTGCAGTCCGCAGTTTTTTTCTCTTTGTCGCCATCTCTGTTCGAAATCTGCAATTGCAGTCATTCGCGGAATTATCAATTTTACGTGGAGTTGTACTTCAAAACCCTCGACACGGCACAGCGCGGATAAACACAATGTTTGAGACTGCGAGGCTGTCAGTCGCCGTGCCGGTGTGGATACTGGCATTCAGAATCACAGACTATTCTTTTTGGAAGTGTGACCAACATAAGAATTTTCACCGGAAAATGTCATCTGAACAAGTAAGTAACATGCACTTTTGTTCTGGTTCTGACATTGCAGTAAATCGCGCTGATTAAATCTAACAATCGCTTATAAGTGATCATATCACGCAAAACCATGCAAATTATACTTTGTTCTCAAATTGTTAAAGGGGTCATATGTACAAGTTGATTGTACTGAAATGTGTGTTGGCAGTGCCTGTACACAACCATCATAAAATGATAAAAATCCATCCAGTGTTTTTGTTTTAATCTCCTTATATGTTTTCCCCTGTCTCAAATCAAGCCGTTCGACCGTGTGACGTCACACGCTCGGAAGCCCCTCCCACGATTGTTGATTGACAGCAACGTTTCAACACAGACCCGCCCTCGCTCGTGAGCGAGCTGTCAATCATAGTCTGCGTGGACGGCGCGGTCATTGTTGATATGCTGGAGCACTGTCCATGAGCAGAATGGCGTCTAAGCGATTGTGGTGTTCTGTTCTTGGGTGTAATAACGAACACAGCAGTCATTTTAATGTTCCTAAATCCGAACCGCTGAAGACGCAGTGGCTGTGTTTGTTTTCGAAGGGAATATTCCCCACGAGCAACGTCAATGCTCTCAGTTTGCGCGAATCATTTCTCACCAGACTGCTTTATAAACGAGGGTCAGTATAAGGCTGGTTTTGCTAAGAAGCTGCTCATGAAAAAAGGATCGATACTAGCTATTCGTGTTCCTGCTGAACTTCTAGAACAACTGAAGTGAGTGTAACGTTTTATTAAACTTTATATTAATATTTATATTAATCTTTGCAAATCGCTAGCTGCACGCTTCACAATGAATGCGTCTAAGGTTTACACTTAGGGTACATTACGGCATGTTTTCTATGTATGATGTTCTCAATATAATTCATAATCCCACGTTTATACTGAACAATGCGTTATGGTTATTGTGTTATTGTGTTACAAACATAGACACAGAACAGAGAGGCGGGGTGAGCAAAGCTCATTATCATTAAAAGTCATATGCACTGAAACAGTGTGCTGAAAACAGAGCTTTTTTTGACCAAGTAAAATAAGTGTTTTCTTACAATACTAATGAGAATTTGTAATTAAAGTATATTACAAACTTTTAATTTAGACCCTAAAGAATCATACTAGCTTGTACAAAAATGGCATTATATGACCCCTTTATGTCACGGTAGACGTTTTCTCTGTTTCCTTCTAGTCTCGTGTTTATGTTGTTGTATGAATGCACGTGTGTGAGGGGTGTGTCTGTATGACATCACTTGATCCGCTCCAGCTGCTCATCATCACTTCACCAGCTGCAGTTGATCATCACCACACTATTTATACTCACCGTTGTTCTCTCATCCTTGTCAGATCGTTGTTTCATGTGGTTCGTGTTGGTGTTCCGGTGTCCAGTTCCTGCTTGTGTTCCTGTTTCTTCGTCTGGATTCGAGTTTCTACGTTTGTCTCACCATCGTCTCTTCATCGCACCACTTCACGGATCCTGACCATCTTGTCCCTGCGTCACAGTTACCATCTGTTTGCACTGCCGATTCTGTGATACTCAAATAAACTGTTAACCTGCATTTGCTTCCTGTCATTCGTCCTAAGCCCGTGACAGAACGATCCGACCCAAAGATGGAAGCAGTGAGTTCACCGCAGAGCCCCGTGGACGAGTTTATTCATCATAGCACCAGGAGAATGGATACTCAGCAGAGAGAGATCAGCGATACAGGTCGCGCAGTGCAAGCCTTGGTGACGCAGGTGTCGGAGCTCACCCAGCATATCCAAAGGCTTCAGATTCCCACTGCGCCGCCCACACCGACCGTTCCCCCACCACTTCCAGAGAGACCCGCGATGTCGGAGCCCCGCCTGCCGGTACCTGAGCATTATTCCAGGGAACCAGCCTTTTGTAGAGCATTCCTGACCCGTTGCACGATGCATTTCGCTCTGCAACCACCCACGTTCGAGACTGAACAGGCTAAAGTGGCTTTTGTACTAACTTTGCTTACAGGAAAGGCAGCGCTCTGGGGAACGGCGGTGTGGGAGAATCAGAATCCATGCTGCGCCTCGTTCCAGACCCTCGCCGCCGAGATGAAGAAAGTTTTTGACCGGGCTGTCTCGGGAAGGGAAGCAGCCAGAACATTGACGGAACTACACTACCGTTCAAAAGTTTGGGGTCGGTACGATTTTAAATACTTTTAAAAGAATTCTCTTCTGCTAAGCATGGCTGCGCTTATTTGATTAAAAATACAACAAAAATCAGTTATAGTATTAAATATTATTCCAGTGTAAATCAGCTGTTTTCTGTGTGAATATATAGTAAAGTGTAATTTATTCCTGTGATCAAAGCTGAATTTTCAGCATCACCAGTGTCAGTGTCTTCAGTGTCAAATGATCCTTCACAAATCAGTATAATATGAGGATTTGATGCTCAAGAAACATTTATTATTATTATCAATATTGAAACAGTTGTTGGTCTGTCAGTTGTACAGTTTTTTTTTTTTTTTTTTTTTTTTAGGATTCTTTGATGAATAGGGTTAGGGTTAGAATCTTTTGTAACATTATAAATGTCTTTACTGTCACTTTCGATCAAATTAATTATTCCTTGATAAATAAAAGTATTGATTTCTTTCCTCCAAAAAATAAAAATAAAATTCTCACTGACCCCAAACTTTTGAACGGTAGTGTACGTCAAGGAGAAAGATCGGTCTCAGACTCTATAGAGTTCCGGACTTTGGCGGCGGAGTGCGGCTGGAACGAGGAGGCGCAGTGGGATATGTTCCTGCATGGGCTGGCTGACCACGTCAGAGAGAGATCTACGCCCTGGATCTTCCTACCACACTGAACGGGTTGATTGATCTTGCTCTGCGGGTGGACGCTCGGCTATCTAGGATCGAGCGACGAGTTACGTCCACCCGTACCTTCGGAGGAGTCGACGTTCCCAGGTCCAGCGGCAGGGACGTGGTCAGTCCCGTCTTCGATCCCGAGCCCATGCAGGTGGGCCGAGCTCGGCTTTCCCGGGAGGAGAGGGAGAGGCGGAGGTCCCAGGGCCTTTGCCTGTATTGTGGTGGAGCGGGACATTATGCTTACAACTGCCCGGTAAAAGGCCAAAGCCCGATAGTAAACTTGAGGCTACTATCGGGTGAGATCTCCGCCAGGAAGACCTCATCGACTACATATACCTCCACGCTCCTCCCGGTTAGACTAAGATGGTCAGTCCACCAGCACGATTGTCTTGCACTGTTGGACTCCGGGGCGGAAGGTAATTTTATGGACTATAATTTCGCACTTACATTCCAGATTCCCCTCCGACCCCTCACTCACCGGATCTCAGTTCACGCATTAAATGGTCAAGAGCTTCCCATCATTTCCCACACCACTGAAGACATCACACTTATTACCTCTGGCAACCACACCGAGACTATTTCTTTTCTTATTTTGGACTCACCCCTGGCACCCGTTGTTCTCGAACATCCCTGGCTGATCAAACACAACCCTCGTGTGGACTGGATTAATAAAGCTGTGCTGGAGTGGAACAAGGAATGTCATAAGTCTTGTCTTGTGTCTGCTTGTTCGTCTGTACCTGTTTCTGTGTTGCAGGAAGAAGCAGGGGATTTATCTAACGTGCCCGTGGAGTATCTGGACCTGAAGGAAGTGTTCAGTAAGTCTGGTGCTGCTTCTCTTCCTCCGCATCGTCCCTATGACTGTGCTATAGATTTACTGCCAGGTAAGTCTCTGCCTAAAGGCAAGTTATATTCACTTTCGATTCCTGAAAGAGAGGCTATGGAGAAATATATTTCTGATTCTCTGGCAACCAAGTTCATTCGCCCTTCCTCTTCTCCAGCGGGGGCGGGGTTCTTTTTTGTGGGGAAGAAAGATGGATCGTTGCGACCTTGCATTGATTACCAAGGGTTGAATAACATCAAGGTAAAGAATACTTATCCTTTGCCGTTGATGTCTTCAGCCTTCGAGAGGTTGCAGGGAGCGTCTATCTTCACAAAATTGGACTTACGTAACGCTTATCATTTGGTTCGCATTAGGGAGGGAGATGAGTGGAAAACTGCTTTTAACACCCCTAGGGGGCACTTTGAATATTTGGTTATGCCGTTCGGGCTGTCCAACTCCCCAGCAGTTTTCCAGGCACTGATCAATGACGTGTTACGAGATATGATCGATCAGTTCATATACGTATGTTTACCTGGATGACATATTGATTTTTTCTTCGTCTCTCCAGGAACATACAGAACAGGACGAGTGCTTCAGAGGTTGCTAGAGAATGGGCTTTTTGTCAAGGCGGAGAAATGCGATTTTCATGCACAGTCTGTTCCTTTTCTAGGGTACATCGTGTCGTCCGAGGGAATGCGGATGGACCCTGAGAAGATCAAGGCTGTGGTTGATTGGCCAAGTCCAGATTCACGCAAGGCCCTGTTGAGGTTTCTGGGGTTTGCCAATTTTTACTGGCGTTTCATTCGCAATTTCAGCCAGCTGGTCGCGCCTCTGACTGCCTTGACCTCCCCCCGAACTGCGTTCAGGTGGTTTAACAACACTTTAACAACACTTTAACAACGTCAGCATTGCGTGACTACATGTAATGTCCTTCCGATATGTATCCTTGTTTTCGCATGGGTCCGGTTGCAGTCTCTTTTTTTCTGTAGCCACTCCGAAGTCCGAACGAAGTCTTTTGCATTTTACACCGGGTGAATCTGTTGTCACTGGTGATTGTCGTTTGAACCTTTCTGGATCCGCCATCAAATTGATACGTTTAATTATCAAGTGCTGTGAGAAAAGGCTATAAATCTCCACCTCCAACATCCTCACACGCAATATAGTAGCCTGGGAAAACCCAGACAACTTCCGGCAAATTTAGATTTGCTCTGAAAGTTAGTCTGGCAAAGAGCTCATTCAAGCCCATTTCCAATCCGTCGAAATCGAGGCACCAATCAGAAACGTTGGGGCGGGCTTTACATGATGACGACAGCGCTGGGATTTTGAAGTCAAGTCAAGTCACCTTTATTTATATAGCGCTTTTTACAATACAGATTGTATCAAAGCAGCTTCACAGTGATAACATGAAAATAATACAACAAAGTTTGTTTCTAGAAGAAAATTGCATCAACGTCCACCTTAAGTAAGGCAGATCAATAATATTGTTGAATAGAAGCAGAATTGAAGCAGATTTTGTAGCCTACATTACAAAGATGGATGCCGCCGTCGAACATCACTCGTTCGAATCAGCTATCGCGTCTTTTTTAAGCGATTTGAACGTTTCCTTTTTGTTAAAAACCGAGCAAAGAACAACACTCGGAGATGTTTCTCCGCCGCTTTGCATACGTCATCTCCTTCATCGCTCTGATTGGTTTTAGGTCTATTGTCACAGGGTATCCTGTTGTACTGCCTAGGCAGCAGCTCCACCTTGTGGAAAACTTGGGTATGTTAACATGTATCCGGAAGTCAGCAGTTGTTGTGTGCTGCGTGAGCATGTGAGTTAGTTCTGCAATCTATAAATACACGGATCTTAACCCACTGTATGTTTAGCGTCCTTATTCACCTACTTGCAACATGGTGTCAGATAGATTAGGACCCAAAAGTGAGCTTATGTAGCCCATCGCTAATGCGACGCGTTTTGTTTGTTTACTGGAAAGTTAAGTTCGCGCCAAACCAGTTAACATTAGCCATAACATTGTGACTGTAATATGGCGTCGTCCATTCCGCCACCGGAGCCAATGAAGATGTCTGGTGACCTGAGCAGCAATTGGGCAGAGTTTTCGAGCAGAGTTTGACAATTACTTGCTGGAGACCGGACTATGTGAGAAAGATGCGGACGTGCAAGCGGCAACACTGAGACGGCTAATGGGCAGCCGACACTGATTGCCGACACTCATTGCAGCCGACAATGAGTGCCGACACTTATATAAGCACAACCTGGGTCTCACACAAGACCAGCAGAAAGACGTAAAAGCCATATTGGAAGCACTTGAAGACTACTTTACACCCACTAAAAATGTCATCTTCGAGAGGTACGTCTTTGGAAATCTTGGACAAGAGGAGGGTGAGACTATTGATGCATTTGTTATGAGACTGAGAGAAAAAGCGACAACATGTGAATTTGGAACCTTAAGAGACCAGCTTATAAGAGACAGGCTTGTTCTTGGAATAACTGATGAGGGCGCGAGACGCCGCCTGCTTAGAGAAAAAGACCTCACATTGGCAATGGCGGTTGAGATTTGTCGCGCTGCAGAGATTATGGACAGTAAGTTAAAAACTATGGCGCTGGACACCTCTAGGCCTGGGGAAAGTCTTAATGTGGCAGAGGGACGGCGGCCTACCAGCAGGCCATTTGAGCAGACCATCAAACCTGCACAGAGAATGAGAGGTACAGGCGAGTGCAGGTACTGTGGAACTCAACACAGACGTGGGCGGGACCAGTGCCCCGCTTTTGGGAAAACCCCCAATCACTTCGCTAAAGTGTGCATGAAAAGAGGCCAAAACACACGCCAGTTGCACACTATGGACGCCCCTTCTGAAGAGGACCAAGATGATGATGGCAGCAATCTGGGCCAAATCTACACAGCAATGAGCATAGGAGCAGTGAACACACAGGGTAAGAAGTGGTTTGTCAACCTCCCACTGCAGAATGGGCTCGACTCTGGAGCAACCTGCAACGTGATGAGTATTAAGGACAAAATGAGACTATCACCCACGACGGCTCTTCAGCCTAGTCTCACCAGACTGAAACTTTACAACAGTGCTTGGATGAACTCAATGGGCCTGTTCAGTACTCAGTGCGTCATTAGAGGCAAGAGACACAAACTTGACTTTGAAATCGTGAAATCCGGCCAGAGGCCACTGCTTTCGGGTTCCACATGCGAGGATCTCGGCCTGATACGCTTCACTAGTCCAGAGGAGCTGAATAGTGTAGAGCACATCAAGTTGAGCATGCTGTCTAAAGAGGGCTTAATTAGCACGTACCATGATGTTTTCAACGGCCCCATTGACTCCCTGCCTGGCGACCTTCACTTTGAGCTGGACAGCACTGTGGCCCCTGTGCAGTGCGCTCCCAGAAACGTACCAGTGGCCCTTAAAGCAGACGTTAAAGCGCAATTGGACCAGTATGAAAGGGATGGGCACTTAGTCACAGTCACACAACCCACTGACTGGATAAGCAATCTGGTCATAGTGAAGAAGCCAGAGAAACTTGAGACCCCTGAACCGAGCTCTCAAGCGGTCCATTTACCTTATGCCCACCTTAGATGCTGTACAAACTGCCAAAAGCACGTATCTTCACGCTGGTGGACGCACGGGACGCGTTTCTACAGTGCCGCCTGGATGAGGAGAGCAGCCTGATGACTAAATTCTGGACGCCGTGGGGCAGGAAACGCTGGCTGAAACTCCCTTTCGGCGTGTCGGTTGCGCAAGAGCTGTATCAGAGGAAGCAGCAGGTCTTGAAAGGAATTGAGCCTATAGCTGACGACATCTTAATTGTGGGCTGTGGCGACACAGAGGAGGAAGCCATTCGAGACCATGATGCAAACCTCACCGCACTGATGGACAGATGCAGAGAAGTAAAGATTGTAAAAAGCCTGTGCAGAAGAGCCGCGTTTGCTGGCGAGGACCCATGGAAAGCTATTCTCCATTGGAGAAACACACCCACCGAATGCAGTCCTGCACAGCGGCTGATGTCGCGAAGACTGAGGACGCACCTCCCTGTGGCGGACCAGCTCCTGATGCCCCGGGTCATCAATGAGATACCGGACAAACTGTGTGTGAAATGGCAGATGGCGAAACTGAGCTATGACAGATAAGCCAAAGATTTACCTGAGCTGAACATCGGCCAGCCCATCAGGATGAAACCACTCCCTGGGGACAGGACTGGCCGGTGGAGAAAAGGGGTCTGCCTGCAGCAGGCGGGCCCCAGATCCTATGTTGTTAATGTGGAGGGGACAACATACCGTCGCAACAGGGTCGATCTCAGACCTGCGGAGAGAGTCCCCCCGTTGTCATCAGGGCATCTAGAACGTTCCCCTGAGTGTCCTGATGACAACGGGGGGACTCTCTCCGCAGGTCTGAGATCGAGCAGTGTTCTTGTTTTCCAGTGTTCACTTTCCTTGTTCAGTTTGCTCCACTTACAGGTTCAATCTATCCCGAGGCTTAATTAGCCTGCCACTCCGGGAGTATGCCTGGCCCTGATCCGCTCGGAGTGGCGTGCAACTGGTTTGTTATGAATGGGTTACCCCCCCATGCCTGTCTCTTCACTGTTGTCCTCGCTCGCAGAGCCCTCCTGCATCCTATTCTTCTGCAATCGAGAATGGCAGCACAGCTGAAAAGCTGCGCCCTCTGTACAGTTGTAAATGTGCATTTCCTTCAGCCTCTGCAATTTGCATTTCCTCAGATTCATTTCACTTTTGGTGTGAAAGGGCCTTTATATTTGCCAAAAATAGAACTTTGGTTTTTATTTATTTTTTGTAAGAAATTTTTTTTTTTAAAAGCCCAGCCCAGGTAAGAAAAAGTAATGTAACATTACTTTTCATATAAAGTAACTAAGTAACACAATTAGTTACCTTTTTTTTAGAGTGTGATGCAAAATTCTAATAAATTACTTTTAAAAGTAACTTTCCTTAACACTAATTACAGGGTCATCAGGGCAAGATCAAGGCAAAAAATAACATTTAACACTGAATTTAATTGAATACTGAAGTTAATATTATAGGTGTAAAAAGTCAACCACAGAATTTTAACCATATGGACAGTAAAAGATTTGGTAACGCTTCATTTTACAGTCCTGTTACCCATGTACCTACTATGTACTTATTATAGTAATTATAATTACTGGGTAATAACTAGGTACTAACCCTGAACCTACCCCTAACCCATGTACTTACCTTATATTAGCCAGTACTTTCTAGGTAAGTACACTGTAAGTACACTGTAAGTACACATAAGTACTGTACTGTTGTTGTTGTTGTTTTTTTGTTTGTTTTTTTTGCATGAAATTGATTTTTTGTATAAACATTTTGTGGAAAATTCTTAAATATTGTAAATATACTGTTCAAAAGTTTGAGGTCAGTACGTTTTTCTGTTTAAAGACATTACTTTTATTCAGCAAGGGAGCATTAAATTGATCAAAAGTTACTGCTGAAATAGCTGCTGGAAATTCTGCTTTGCCACTACAAGAAAATATTTCATTTTAAAATATAATATAACAAAAATATTATGTTAAAATAGAACACATTAATTCAAATTGTAGTAATATTTCACAATATTGCTTGTTTTACGGTGTTTTTAATCAAATAATTGCAGCCTTGGTGAGTGAAGAGACTTCTTTCAGAAACATCAAAAAAATCTTACCAACCCCAAACTTTTGTGTATTCAATCTTACTTGATGTTTGTAGATTCTCTGAAATGAGTGCTGAACAATACTTTCTTAACCGTTCAAATTGATTTACTTACTGGTGGAAAGGAGAAAGACGATCATAAAGCTTTGCTATAGATAAAATATTTATATTTATATAAATATTTATATTTTGAAAAGATATTTTTAAGAAATAGAAAGTATTTTCTATTTATTTTCTATGATATTTGCGATTTTTGCAACCCTTTTACAAAATTTGGGACGTGTAAGCGGACTTTGACGTGTTGGGACGTCAGGACTTTGGGCTTGTTTTGACCACTAGAGGTCCTCATTGTGTTTCATTTTCAGTTTTTCCACCATTGTATCATGTGTCATTGTTTTGTTTTGACCACTAGAGGTCCTCATTGTTTTTCACTTTCTGTTTTTCCACCATTGTATCCCGTGTCGTTGTTTTCTCCTGTGTCTTGTTTCCACAGGGTATTCAATTTGCTCTGTTCCTCTGTGTTGTATGTGTTGTGTGAACAATCTGGAGTTACAGTTTGAAATTACTTTATGGATTGTCTTGGATTTACTTTGTGGACTTATTAACGATATTTAGACATTTTAAGTCAGTTCTCCCTGACTGTGCACTCGTTTCTGCACCATAACCTGTGTTCGGCCCACAGAGCCTTCATATCTCGGTCCTGACAAAAGTTTCAAATCTTGATTTGTGTGATTTGCAATGTTCTATTTGTTAACATTAAGCAATCATCAGTTAGACTGAATAATTAAAAGGTGATTTAATATGATTATTTGAAAACAAAAGAAAAACTTAGGTTTGCCTACATAGGAAACAAATGTCCCCACAATGAAGACCTGACATATACAACTGCTTACTGAGGAAAGTGAGTAAAGGGGGCATCACAGTGTTTTATACTATTCGGTTATTGTTAAAAATAAAAGCCATTGCAGTTCCTACTGACATGAAAACACGTCATTTATGGTGTATAAAATAGTATTTTTTTTATGTATAAGCAATTGTAGCAATTGTTAATTGTTTAAAATAATTACTATAAATATATGTGAAAACAAACAGGAATATATACAACTATGAAATATTTAGAAAATATGTTTGACATTTAAAACAGTTTCTGTAATGTTGTGCTGAAGAGTAGATAAATATAGGTAAACACTACATTGCCTCTATAAGAAATGACTGCATTAATGCCAGAGATCTAGTAACCACAGCCACAGATGTCATGCCCACAGATCGTTGGTTGAACGTCTGATGCATATGGCACGCTTAACTGGAAACACTTCAGGAGTTGAAGTCGCAATCTGTTTGTTTGAATTTACAGGATTTCCGGGAGACGTGTGTGTTGCGTTCTTTATCGATATGCCTGGAAACAAAGCCGCTGTGACGCCAAACCCCCTCATGGAAGAACAAAGCCATCATGTTTACAACTGTGACAATGAGTGCTAATCAGGATCCACTAAATGCTGGATTTTCAAAAGTATGTGATTAATTTGAGTTTAATTTTTATCATTACATTATGGAAAATAATGAACTTTATCACAATATGCTAATTTTTTGAGAAGGACCTGTATATAGCCACTCTGGAGAAAACCGTGATGTCATCGTCCAGCTCAGTTCAGTTCTCATAATGGTGTCAATGCAGGCAAATCAATAATAGCCATATCGTTGAATATTTAACTGAAATAGTGAGCATAAGATTAATTTGTTCCAGGGATCAAAATGAAGCAACTTTTTTTTGAGTAATCAGCCTAAAAATGTTTGGTTTATGTTACAAATCCATATCCTCTAACTCAATATAGTTTGTTAGTTGAACACAATTTTCAGCTCCAGAAGGATAAAAGGAGTGACAACAGTGCAAGACGAGAAAGAAGCAGGCCTGGACTTTACGTGTACTTTTGTTTTGGTGTTTGTTTATTTTTGGATTCAGGTTTTATGTTAAACGTTTGCATGGTTCCCGTCTCCTTCCCTGAACATTGCTACACTGTTAATTGTTTTGTTTTGTTGGGACAACACATTATTTTTAGAGGGATTTTTCATTGCTTGTCTTATGGAGAAAAAAAAATAAAAAAATGTGCACGGTACCCTCTGGACGTGGTGCCCTTGGGCACTTGCCCAATTGCCCATATGGTTAATACACCGATGATAGGCACAGATGTTCCCTGGTTCCGGGGAAACCGGTGGGAAACCTCTAATAAAAAAATAAAAACTTGAAGGTTTCAGCTAAGTGTAGGCAATGTCAAAGTGTGTCCCATTGAGTAAACAAAAGTCTCAAAACATTTGGATTTAGTGTAGTGTGCTTTGACATTTTTTTTGATCTGGGACAGTCTTGTGCACTTACGTCTTGTCAAGTTCAAAAGCCCTCAAGTGGCCAAGACTGCAAGTGTGTGTTTTAGGATAGGCCCTGATATTCTCTGATTACTGATAAACTGTGACCAAGCTCTCCCTCACCTGTCACAGTCACCTACACACACACCTGGTCTTTGTTAAACTGCAAAACAAGGACTGTATTTATACTATCCCTATTCACACTCACTCTAGTCTCTTTTGTCTTACTCCCAAAGACTGTTCAGACTCTTATTTATATAGTCCTTTATGACTGTTGCTTGTCAGACTACGAACATGAGCCCCGCCGTAAGACATGTCACACTGTGGGATCTCAGGTGTCATTAATGTCAGACTGTACAGCAGTCAAGACGAGTTTCATCTCTTCTCTGGTGACGTGTTCTTCTGTGCGAGGGCAGGACAACCTGTCACTCACATGAGATCGCAGCAATTGAAAACCACAACGTCCAACAATCCAATCAATTCCCAATGGACAAAATCAAGCCAACATTTTTTTTTATATTCTTGTGATGACCAGGATTTAAGCCACAATTTTTATATATTCATATTTGCATTTGATCAATAAATAAAAGGACATTACTATATTGGTTTGGTTTAAGATCTTTATTTGTCATTGTATGTAGTTATTTGGCTTAAGGTTAAAACATTAAAACCAGTTAAAATTCATCTTTGGCTAAAATGTGATTTATAAAAACAAAGCTCAAATTGGTAGTTCATTTTGTAATTAAGACGCTTTGAAATGTTTAGTACCTGGTGTGTTGTGGGAATGGACCAGCCTGACAAAGAGATTCAAACAGGAAGTTGATCTCTTTTATGGGAATTCTAAAGGAAATGAGACTTACCAACTTTGATGTATTAGAGGGGACATGTGAAAATGTGATGTCTTGATCAATGTGATTTTTGTTTAATAGAATTCTTTTGCATTAACTAAAATGTATCCATGGCTCTAAATTTAGTTAAATGTATTGTGTTCATTCAGGATTTGTGTTGTTATTGTTGTGAAAATGTGAATGGTTTTGTTTCCCCCTTTTTGTTTTCATGGTGCTGGCCACCTCTTATAAATTCTGTGTATGTTTTGTTTGAGGGAGTTGTTACTTGTTGTACCCAGGGAAAGGTGGTGTTGAATTTTGTCCTCTGTCAGTTTGAGAGGCTCAAGCCCAATTATGCCATATTTGGAATACTGGATATTTCCTGTGATGTAATCTGAATGGAATACTATATATTTTGGATCTTCTTTTTTTTAACTGTTGCCTTTTTCCTCTCTAATGAGGCTTGATAACTTTTTATCTTGCATAAGCAAGATTAAATCAAACTGTCACAATTGAAGACCACTTTGCTCCCTGTTTTGTGGCGATGGATTCTTTTTTTAGTTGTGATTTGCTAAGGCTCATGGCAGATCCATCACAATTCTAGAGGCTGTTTCACGCCAAAAGCCCTGTCTCAAATGGCACCCTAAACCTATGCCCTATAAACACTCGCAAGCTGTGTCCCAATTCAGAAGCTGCATCCTTCGAAGTCCACGAAGGTCAGAACGAGCGTTGTTAAATGGCACATTTCTGTTCCATGCCGACATGCGGTCACATTTACCACTACATATTTTCGCATTTTTTTTTATCTTTTTCAGTGAGGTAAAAAACTATTTAAAATAATGTATAAACCAAACAAAGGAAGGCTTAGAACATCTCCACTTACTGCAATGAATATGATATTTACCCATAAGATTAATCATATTGACTAAATCTGATACTGATGAATCTACATTATCTATAAAGAGGATGTATGGCAAGGTGAGAGTAGGGATATTGTTAATCTTAAGTGACAGCCAATTATGTACGTAGCTTGGACCAGAAGCTATTGGACACGGGGCAAAACAAAGTGTTCCAGAGTCTCATCAGCCATCTCACAAAATACACAAGGGACTACATCAAATTTGAATCTTTTTCTGGATATATCTTATAAATTATTTTAAAGTGAGTTTCTTTGACTTTTGGGAAAATGGGCCATTTATTGTTTTTTCTATGGACAATGCAACCATATTCGGAACCTGTACACACAATCCTCTGTTATAATAAAAAAAACTATTTAGATTTCAAAGCATCATTAATATATTTATTATTACATTTATTGTCAACTAAAGTACAATCATTAATTAAATTTGGTAAAGTTGGTATGGGTCATTCTTGTATATAACAATGTGTTTTGAATGAACTGTAATGGTATAGGTGTTGCTTTACAGTTCTTATTGTATTCTCTATATGTACACTTTAAATTATATTTGTCTTAGAAAGCTTTATTCCAAAAAGTTACCATTATCATCTATAACATCATTCACAAACACAATGCCCCTTTCATACCAATCATACCTGAACAATGATTTCCTATTGATTATAATGACCCTATTAGCTCTGTGCTTCATGCATCTCTATAGGCTACTATTGGCAACATAGAGAGGACATTTTATTTCAGGTGCACCATAAGTGTGTGACACATCATTCAGCAGTGTGTGCACTGAACTTACCAGTTTGACTGCAGGTCTTCACAAGGATCTTGTTCTTTGTAAATGAATGATTTGGACGTTTCGATTCTAAAAAAAAGAATGCATATATGCCTATAGGCTACTCAAAAATAACAGAAAAAAAGATTGATTAGAGATCTAAACTTGAGCCCACCTGAGAAATTCTCATTTAATAACAATAATAGCCTACCTTCTAATGCTTACTAATTAATTTAAAAAAAATCTGTACAATATAATGAAAATAATTAATTAATGAAATACTCAATAATAAATAAATTCTTCAATTTAAATAGCGACACAATCGCACAAAAACAATGACGCCATCAGTGGACTTCATATTCCAAGTTCCTTTGTACCTCTAAAACGCTACAATCTCTGATTGGTTGCGTGCTTCTGGTAGGCGGGAACAATGCTTTATGGGCGTGCTCTTACATTCCGATTAGCTGTTGTGAATGTCAATCATCAGGGCAATTCTAGTGTCTGGTTTCCTGTGTTACCGCCCTTGGGCTGAGACAGTGAAGACGGGTGCGGGAATTTCTTTGCTTTCCGACCAAGAATAGGTCAATAAAGGGTACAACACTTGCAGGAATTTTTCTAAGGTAAGAAATATGCTTCGTCCTCTCTCAGCGTGAGGGTTATATTTAGGTAGAGTTCATAAATGTAGAGGTTTGTGTGGTTCAAGAGTTAGCTGGCTAAGCGCTCGAGCGCTGATATCCGTATGAGCGTGAGCAGATGGGCCAACAGTTTATGATATTACAATGATCCAAAACTATCAAATGATCTTATAAGCATAGCGCACTGAGCCTATTATATATACTTCGTAATATGTTGAAACGGATACATGATCATAACTAATTAACACATGCTTCACTGATTTTATCAAGGTAACACTTGAGACCATATGTGATCTGGGCACCCATCATAGTAAATAATACATGTAACGTAACGTTACTGTAAAAACTACACACAAATTTGATTCAGTCTGGTTTCTCATAGTTGTATTACAATATAGCTGGATTTAATCTCACAATGTATATTTGAAATATGATTACATCCTAATTCATAATTTAGGACTTTCGGGCGTTTTGATCGTTATTAAAAAGGGTCTGCGTAAATGAAGTTTTGTATTATTGTCCATGTGTATAGGCTACTGTAAATGATTTTGTATAATGATAACGTGAATGCTTAATGTAGATTCGTTTATAAGCATTGCAGACGCTATAGCGTGCACGCGCTGATGCTGATGATAATGCGGTCTCGCGCAGGTCATGGCTGTTGCTTACCGGTAATTGTATGTTTATAGTGTAACGTTATTATTATTATTATTATTATTTAGCTGTCTCGCACAGAGCGAGCGCAGCTGTACAGTATGTGAGCTCTTGTGTCTCGTTATAACGGGTGTGGTCTTCACCCGGGGCGTGACTCTGCGTGGTTTTACATAACTGACTCATGGGATTTAATGCATAGTATAACACAATATAGTTCACTTTCCGCAAAGGCATTATTGAAGGTGTGAGAATGAAGACTGTTCCCAAACAAACATGTGCTGCTTTGAGAGATGATGATGGATGAATTAAAGAGCTCCAAGAGTGTTTTTATGTCATTATTTATTTTTTATTATTAGTGAAAAGATCACTGCCAGGGCCCTATGAAATTCGTTATCTATCTATCTATCTATCTATCTATCTATCTATCTATCTATCTATCTATCTATCTATCTATCTATCTATCTATCTATCTATCTATCTATCTATCTATCTATCTATCTATCTATCTATCTATCTATAAGGCTGGACATTTGTTTGTAATGGATTTTTCTCTTCCTGAAATGGCACTTTAAAGAGCACTTGTCTAAAGTAATGATTGCTTTGCTAGATGTACCTCTTACACAATAAACATTTCAAACCCCACCCTCCATCTGGGTTCCATAAGCCTCAGTCTCTGTCTCTCAGAGGAAGTGCTTGATGAGAAAGAACCAGAGAAAAGATTCTCAATGTTGTCACTGTCAGAAGCACAGCTAATTTGAGCTTTTTTCCCCCTTTCTAGAGTAATGAAGGAGATCTCCTCACATTTCCTCTTTTGAGTTTAATTTGAGTGAATACGGAACCAATATTGACACCAGTAAGTCAATAATATACCCTATAAGTTTGTGGTCAATACCGGTCAAAGGTTTGAAAACACATTTTTTTATGTTTTTGAAAGAAGTCTCTTATTTATGATCATCAAGCCTGCCTTTATTTGATCAAAAATACAGAAAAAAAATGTATATTACAATTTTAAATAATGGTTTTCTATTGTAACATACTTTAAAATAAAATGTATTTCTGTGATCAAAGCTGATTTATCATCAGCCATTACTCAAGTCTTTAGTGTCACATGATCCTTCAGAAATCAGAATTTAAAAAAAAATCTATTTAACTGAATAAGTATTAAATTCTTGCAAAAAAAGAAAGAAAAAAAATTACTGATCCCAAAATTCTGAACGATATTGTATTGTGTTACAAAAGATTTATATTTAAAATATAGAATCCTGAAAAAAGTATCACAGGTTATAACAAAATATTAAGCAGCACAACTGTTTCCAACGTTGATAATAAATCAGCATTTTAGAATGATTTCTGAAGGATCATGTGACACTGAAGACTGGAGTAATGATGCTAAAAATGTATGCTTATTACATCCAGCAAAGTACACTTTCAGATTGAAGGATGATTCTCACAAAAATGTATTTTCTGCAAGCTTTTTTCATGGTATATTTAGATGTCCTTCCAAAAAAAGGACACTTGAAGACTCCAAAAGTGCTTGTGCCATTTTAGATGCTCAGTTTGATAAACTCAAGATCATTGTATGGGCCGGGGTGAAGTAAATTACTTGAATGACGCAATTTAACGTGCTTCAGTAATTTATTTGCATCAAAGTATTTTAACCCAATAAGGATTTTTTAATAAATCGCATGCGTCATTCACAAAAATAAATTTGAATAAATCGCAGTACAAGGTTTCGTGTAGAGTGTTACCTACAACTCTACAACAATGTAGGCATCAAAACAATAAAAATGTTGTCTATAAATAAAGACAATGTAACTTTAAAAGTAACATTAAGTAAAGGTTGTGTAAACTATTTTCAAGATTTGAGCTGAACTCATTTTTAATTTAATTTTTAATCTGGACGAAGTGTCTCAACACATCTTGTCAATCTGAGCTCCAGAACATTCGCTGATGTTCGTCTCTGTCGTGGTTCTGACCTTTTACCCTGTGTCTTTTCATCCTTATAATGGATTTGTCCCATAATGCACTTACAGAGCAGGACTGGCTTCCTCTGCATTTGTCTGTCTGCCGGATTAGGAGGCGTTGATGAGGTTTGTCTGATGGACAATCACAGAGAATAAACTAACATAACTAGATTTTACATTTTTTTTAAAGAGAAAGAGTGGTGCAAAAGTCTCAGCGATGATGCTTTTAGTGGTTGATTGCTAGATTGTACTGGTTGCTATGTGGTACTAGTCAAAAGATCCCAGCCCCAGAGTTCTCTATTCTGGCTTTATCGTTGTCCTCCAGACAAAAATCAGATCGCAAGAAGTACCAAAGTTTAATATCTAGTATTGAGGCTTTGTTCAAATACTCAGCATCACTAAATGAGTACATTAGCAAGTACCACGTAGCATCCCTGTGTAAAACAACACACTCTACTCACTCAAAGCTGGAAGTCTTTTGAAACATGGGTAACTAGGGATGTTCATTTCAATTTTTTCCCTAACCAACAACTGATGCTCGTTAAGCAACCATTAACCGTTAAACAACAAGATTATGTTAAATTCAAATAAATTAGAATAATTGTCACAAGAATAAACACAAATATTTTTCACTTTATTAACCGATTAACAAAACGGAAGGGAAAAAAACTGTACGACGACGAGTAGCGGCCTATATGCTGAGTTTGGATCATTTGTGACGCGCTCCAAGAACAAGTATACAGAAAAGGAAACTGAGATGGCAGAAAGGGGTTTGTTGTTTTCTTTATTTGATAAAAGTAAACCTTATCTGTATGACCATAAATGTATATGACCAAAAAAAGTAATTTAAGTAGTTTCCGCTGTTATTAGGAAACAATTCAAGTTCAAGCATTGCCAACTTGACATCTCAGCCTAAAAAAGTCAACCAAACTAAAAGTTCCACTTTTTTTTCCAAGCATATTTTTGCGCATTTGAAAGGATGATGTTGATGATTTCTCTTTATTTACTGGTATTTTACATAATGTAATAATAAAATGGGTTAAAATGGTTTCTCTCAAAACCTGAATTTTATATGTATAGCATATTTTTTTTAACCATGCAGCAAATCTTTCTTGAAACGGTACTTTTTAAACCGTTTTACCGATAGTATTAATCTATCAAAATTCTTACTGACGGTTAACTGGTTAATTATGAGTATCCTCACTTTGAGTCATTTTGGATTTGGAGGTGTTTAGGAAATGGAAAGAAGCTTGTGGTTAAGGATCTTGGCTGGTTTGATCTAAGGGGCAGCCCAGGATCAAAAGGGATACTGAATTTGTTCCAGTTTTAGCGCCATTAAGCCACATTAACCCCTGGTTCAACTGTGCCTTTGTCTCCTACAGTAACAAGAAAAATTGTGAGTAGGGAATCCTTCAAATCAATGCATTAGCTCTTCAGTCAGCTGCTGCTAGTATGTAATGTCCTTAATGCAGCTTCTGCTTGTTTAATTGAAAGTTAATGTGAACATTATGTATGTTGACCTTGTGAGGGTCTTAACACAGTCTTAAGATGAGGTGAATAAGCTGACACCAATCCTGCTGAGAAGCCCAATGGTATTTTACCGGATTTAACACTGGTTTTCTTAGTATTAGCGAAAGTCTACTTTACTTCTCCATTAAGCACTCATAAGTTAGATTGAGTTGTACATAAAGTCTTGCTGTGATTTGTTATTGCAATAGTTGCACTGAATTTAAAACTCTTCATGAAAAAACATGCTAGTTCTTTGATGAATTGATGCGCAGCTTGAATTCTCTCACAGCTTTGGCACAAGCGCCGGTTAAATACAGCTCCGTCCAACATTAATACAGCGTTTTATTCCCATGCCACAGTCTGATTTATGCTTTTGTCAACCTTCACATTTACTCTAAACTCTTCAACAACGTTGACTGCTAGGTTTAGTTTCATTACTCAGTCAAGAGCTCAAGTAAATGAGTTGCAATTGAAACGAAGAAATTCTGTAATTGCAGGATCCGTGAATAAACTATAATCTTGTGCTGTGGTATGTCCCAGGGTTTGTCATTATATACTTTGGCAACATCTAATTTTTCTTTAGGATGCCCTGTTTTTAGTCTCTGAGTCATGGGCAAAAATTACTATTTATTCATGAATTGGTGAATAAATGACATCAGTTATTCCTGCCGTATTTTTGGCTGCTGGAATTTCCTCACGTTTTATGGGTCTGATGGCTGACTTGAGCTGGCAAGGCTTTATTTAGGCTTCCCTGTCTAAAACCACAACCTTAATCACAATTCACAACCCAAAATCAAGACTTTTTTTGACTTTTGTTCCACTCAAGAGTACAGCGATGATGATGATGATTCATATCTTCACTGAAACAGCCTGATGAAGTAGCTGAGGAATTTGGAGATGGTTCTGCAGGGGAGTGAAGTTCTGCAGGGGAGTGAAGTTCAAAGGTCAAGGTGTTTCCATATGGGAATGAGAATTAAGAAAATTAAGTTCTAACCTGAGGTTAAAGGTCATGAGAGGGAGGCTTACATGGGGAACATTTGTCGGATATCACACAGAGGACACGTATTATCAGTTCAGTAAACTCGCTCTCTCTCTCGTTCATTGATTAGTGGAAAAATCTGCTTGTGTTTGTAAAGTGAGTTATGTAATGTTAGTCTGTAAGTGTTCTTATAAGTATAGAATCATATACCGGAAGTTGGCATAGCACTGAGATTTTAACAGCAATAAATATGTATTTAGCATACATAGTTCATTGCATGTGAAAAAGCCTTTATTCTGATGGGAGGACATGTTTGCATGTTTATTACATTAATATTTCATCAGTTAGTCAATATCGTGAATTGTTTTGCATTGTTGCGCTCCCAAATCTGTAACTCTCAGAGTTGCCACAACTGGCGCTACACCAGACGTTACTTTACTGTCTTTTACAATCAGTTTTCTGTCTCAGGTCTTCTGTCATGATAACAGTTTGAAGAATATCTTGCTGTGCACGTTAGTTGAACTGTTGACATTTCTAGAGTTAGTTAACTGAATAACACGTTTTTCTGTTTGCAGACACTCAATCAAACTGGACCACAGCCTCTCTCTGACGGACAGTGTGAATCATGGCTCTTCCTTTTAAGAAAGATCTGGAGAAGTATAAGGAGATCGATGAGGATGAGATTTTGGACAAGCTGTCAGAGGAGGAGCTCAAGCAGCTGGAGAGTGCTCTAGATGAGATCGACCCAGAGGTGAGACACTTTTATTCACTCTTTCATAGGGATGCACGATGATATCGGGACAACATCGGTAAAATGACCATCATCGGTATCGGCCGATATGAATATTTCTGCCGATGAGCCTTGCCGATAGGGTGGCGTGTTTCCTATGCGCACGTGACGACCGCGAACGAAGCATGAGCGCCAGCAACTTAAACTTTCAACTAGGGGTGTGCGTCTCACGCCGTTTTGGATCGTGGACGATTAAAATGTCTCTTCACGATCTGCTTTTGAAGAAAAATCATAGTATCGTGCATTCTATCAGTTCAATTCAGGCGCCTTCATCTCAACATACTGTGCAACGCGATGTACATTCACATCACATGTAAACGCAGAGGTAGAGTAACACTGCAATTCACAAAAGTTCATTATTTGCATGTGCGTCAAAGTCTTGCTAGTTAAACATGTCATTCACGTGCTGATGCGCTGTTCTAACATGCGCTTTTCTGAGCGCGTTACACCCGACGCTCACAGGAACTAAAGCCTGTCACAGCGCCTGCATACTGGACTAATCTTTCGAGTCTTATTGCGCTGATACTGTCAAATACACACAAGGTTTACATAAACAAAGTTGGTTATGTCTAAAGTGAAAGCAAACAGAGAAAATCTGCTTGTCAAATGCGTGTATATTAGACGCGTCGCGTGCAGTTCTTAAAGAGACAGTACTAATATGCTGCCGCTTGTCCTTAAAGAGATACTGCACCCAGAAATAAAAATTCTGTCATTATTTACTCACTCTAATGTTGTTCCAAACCTGTATTAATTTCTTTCTTGTGCTTAAATATACTATGGAAGTCAAAAGCAACTGTTTGGTTAGCCACATTCTTCCAAATGACTTTTATTTTCAACAGAAGAAAGAAACTTGAGAGAGTAAATGATGACAATTTAAATTTTTGGGAGAACTGTCCCTTAATGTTAATAAAACAACAAAACACAGAGGAAATCACTCACTGCTCTTGACTGAGAACTTAATAGAAGCTTTAATAAGCTTTTTTTGCACTTAAAAAAAAATACAAATATATCGGCATCGGGCAAAATTAGTTTGAAAATATCGGCATATCGAATATCGGCCAAAATCCAATATTGTGCATCCCTATTCCCTACTCTTTCAGACAGTTTGACAAAATCTATCTAAACTTCATTAATTGATTTCTGTGCAGAAAACTTGCAACGTGGGTCATAGTTCACATCCGGACAGTAATGTGTTTGTTTTAATGGCCACATTTCATATAGCATATAGCACCACAGGCATTAGCAAAAGCAAAATTATGAACTCAGAGTTGTTGTAGAAGTATATCTACCTGCATTTGTGTTGATGTCTACATCATTGTTACAGCAGTGGATGGAGATATACCAGAGTTTGATTACACTGCTCAAAACAAAGGGATCAGTTATTAATGTTTATCACCCCAAAATCTGAATGACTTTTTCTTCTTCTGTGGAACATAGCCTAAAAGAAGATATTTTGAAGAATGTTGGTATCAGTTTTGGTGACCATTGACTTATATTGTGGATTCAAAAAACACTAAGACATTTCTCAAAATATCTTATGTTCCACAGAAGAAAGCTACAAGTTGAGGTTGAGTAAATAATGACAGAATTTTCATTTTTGAAAATATACTATCCCTTCTTGAAGCACTTGTAATAAATGTGTGGAAAATCAGTCCTAAAGATGGGATTTTAATAATTTGATGTTGTATGCAGAGCAAAAAAGCTTAGAAAAACCAGACACAAACAATCAGCCTGTCATTTCTGGTAAATTGCCAATAACATGGTGATGACGTAATTCACAATAATGTTATTGTGATTATGGGTGTGGTCATATGTTTGAACTGCTGGGATAGTGTTGAGAAATCATTTGTTTATCAAACTGGTGAAAATAGCCATTTTCCAAACTGTGTAAATCTTCCTTTCTGGAGTTTCTGTTAAGACCTCTGATAAACAACTCTCTGTCTGTTTGTTTACGAATAAACAGAGTTCAAGTTTGCTCCCAAACACAAGAGCCAAACACTCTTCAGCAAAAATATCTCAGCAGTTTGTTTTTTTCCTATTAAGCAAAAATGTGTCAGTATCGTAAACAACACAATTCTGACATTCTGTGTTCAGATCAATCTATGATCATTAGAAAACAAATGCAAATTATAGTTTTTATTTAAGAATTGAATGCTTAATTAGATGTAACTTGGTGTGAAAATTGACGTTTCTGTTTCATACTATAACTGGTACATCTGTTCTGAATCCATTACCCAGAATGCTCTGCTGCCAGCCGGACTCAGGCAGAAGGACCAGACCACAAAAGGGGCAACCGGTAATTTTAACCGTGACAAACTCCTGCAGTATCTGGAGAAGGAAGCTATGGACCATAAAGACCGAGAAGATTGCGTCCCCTTCACCGGAGAAAGGAAAGGTACTAGAATGAGATAAGACGTGTTTGATATCAGTCTGGTTTTTGATACAGCAATAAACATTACTTTATCAGAAATGCCACTCATGAAATATCCGTAAGGGTCCAGGTCTTGAAGATTTGCTGCATTAACCTATTAGTAGAGTTTCTTAGAATCAGAGTTTGTATGACACGGCACAGTTGAGGGTTTAAAATAATCTGTTTGATTGAAGATCTGAATTGTTCAGTCAAATATGGAAAAGTCTGTCATTTACTCATCCCCATGTCATTCCAGACTCGTACGACTTGGTTTTCTTCCAGTAACACAAAAGATGTTTAGTGGAGTAGTTATAGACGTTGTTAGGTATTTTTTCCAAATAATGATCTGCCAAACTCCAAAATGGCTCCATATCTTTGTAGAATTGTTCTTAAAATCATATTATTATTATTATTATTATTATGGATCAATCTCCATGGCTCTTCCATTGGAGGAAGCACAACGGGCATCTTGGATCATGTTTGCCATGATAGCCAATCACATTACATCCTTAACATCATTTAATTTCTGTCAGAATTTTGCGGCAATTTGCAGATATCATAGAAATGACTGAGAAGTGCTGTACACTGAATCCTAATTGTCTGTCTTCTCTCATAAAACAGCCATTTTTTGGTGTAAATTTAAAAAAGATCATTTCAAAATAATGTTTAAAGACAAACATGTTTAAAATTAGCCAATATGCTGTCGATTAAGTGATAAACTGTTTCCTCACTAAAGCAGTTTATTCCGCGTACTGAAGCCTCTTCTCCTTTGAAAAAATGACCTCATTGTACCGCAGCTTTACATTTATTTTTGCTACAGTAACATTGGTGGCTCGCCTTAAAGTGACTCTGGTTATGATATGTGTATGATATGTTTATTTGTCCTTTTGGAGCTTGACCATATACATCACTGTCCTTTTTTGTTTATGAAAAGGAAAAGTTATACAGTTTTAGTGTAAATAAATGACAACATTTTCATTTCTTTGAGTAAACCGGTTCTAGTAATGCTGCATCCAAAATCACATGCACTCTGATTGGGTTCTTGTTTTGAAAAAGTACTTAAATTTTTGTTTATACAGTCACACAGTATGTTCTATATAGTATGAAAGTAATCTGGATGTACTACATTCTTCATGTTATTGTCATGTGACCTCCTCCCGCTTCACTGCCATTCACAACTCCTCTCCCTTGGTCTCTTGGGATAGTAAACTGTCCGCTGAATGCGCACTTCAGAATATCACCAGAAGTAGTAGGTCACCAGGAACTTTTTGTGAATTTGGACATACTACTAATCTCACAGTGTTTTTCGTCTACTATAGTGCTATATTGTAAGGGAATTAGGCATATTTAGATCCAGCCATTGAGATGATTGGTTAGGGGACCGTAAGGGGTTATTCTATGTTTTGGCTCAGTGTTGGTCGCTGATGTTTTGCTGAAGTTTTTAGAGCCTAGTTGTTATACTTGTGATTCACTGCACGTGTGTGAAAGCCCTGATATACTCAGGACAAAGTTATTTGCTTGGGGGCAAACAAAGAAGTTTGAAATCCCTTCAGGAAATATGTAAATATGTGCTGCACGCTTTCCTCTCAGGATTCAAATAAACGCACAGTAAAAGTGACAGCAGTAAGAAAACAACTGTTAAGAAAGCAAATGAACTCCAAACAAAAGTTTTGCCCTGATTTTGTTTGAATTTACATCACACCGGTTCTTTCTTTTATTTGGCTTGAAGTATATCGGGGCCTTGACTCTTCCATGTCCTCCTGCTGTGTGTGTGTTAGTGAGAGTGCTGTATCAGCTCCTGTAGTGATTTAAATTCTGCTGTCTCTGCATGTATGATTAGTTAATACTGTCTGTACTTACATAACCACACACACTGAAGCTTGGATGCCCGATATCTGTATGCGTTTGTGGGATTGTCTGTGTGTGTATTAACATGTTGGCTTGGCACGTGAATGCCCCATCTTAGTAAATGCACACTGCTTTTTATCTACTGAAGTTTTCTACTGAAGTTGCTGAGATGCACGCGCTCATTCACAGCTCCATGATGCAGATAGTGTTGAGAGGGACAGGATGTTCAATAATAAATTATAGTGTCTAAAGGTAGTGCTGAAAGTTTAGATATGTGCATGTAGATTTAAGGCCTGTTCACACCATGACGAATATTTGGTGCGACGACTCTGTGATAAACATTTTAATTTGAATGAACGGCTGTTACTCCGTCTGTTCAGACAGACAAGACGTGACAGATTTTTTTTAAAAGAGAGGTTCTAATCTCTCTGCCATCGCACTGTAAAGAAAACTGGCCAGCCAATAGCATTTGTGCTTTTGGGCACATGCCCACTGAGCCATCAAACTAAGACTTGGTGGTGCTCATGAGTTTTGCTAAATGACAGTGAATAGCAGAGGAAGAATCCGGAGCTCTCATTCTCTGTAGTCTTTTATTGGGTGTTGATTGAGAAACATTATAGTGAATACATAAAAATGAATGGCTGTTTAAAAACAGTGTTCGACTTCCTTTCTTCTCCGTTTTGTGTCCTGGAGTAACCAGGGTGTTTCTGCTTTTCTATAAACGCCACCTACTGTCAGAGCGCTAAACTGCATTTTCATTCACACAAATCACAAACAGATCTGAAGTATAGTTTTGGTTATAGGCGTTTGGCTTCTGACATGCATAAGCGGTAGACCAATCACAATAGACCATCTGGCCAATCAGAGCAGAGTAGCTTGCAGAAAGGAGGGATATAAAACATGCAATCCTGTTGTAGGAGACCTCCAAAACAAAATTGGAAGCCTTTAAAATAACATAATAGGGGCACTTTAAGGTTAGTGTGTAGTTATTACTTAGCTTTATTTAAAGGGGTGGTTCAGGATTTTGGACATCGGACCTCATTTCCAAGTTAGCCTTAGTGTTCTTTATCAGTGGAGACAGTTTTCAAAAATTTTCATCAAGTCGTTCCAGTTGCATAGTTCGCCGGTGCTAGGCTAGCGTGAGTCAACGGTAACTGCTAGCTTGCCATTAAAAACAGTTTTACCCACTCCACAGTACACCAAAAGCAAATAAATTATAACGCCAGGCTATCGATGTAAATGTCTGTTGAGAGAATAATGTTAGAAATCAAACTACCCTTTCATTGCATTGCAATAGTTATACTTAGTTCCCTGTATTTATTAGCACAGTCTACAGCAGCGGCGCCGGCGGAGTGATATTAAGTTACCTAGGCAACCGAGAGAGTTAGTGAGAGAGAGAGAGAGAGAGAGGTAGTGCAGGTAGTCCCGACTGTAGTGCTCTTCTGTTCTGTTTACTTTTCGGCGCAGTACTACTAACCGGAGCAAAGTAAAATTCCGCCGCCGCCAAAACTAGTTCCTGTAAATGTAATGCGATCATTGAGATGCAAGAGTACTTAATTCTAAAATTATTCTCTCAACAGACATTTACATCGATAGTCTGGCGTTATAATTTATTTGCTTTTGGTGTACTGTGGAGTGGGTAAAACTGTTTTTAATGGCAGGCTAGCAGTTACCGTTGACTCGCGTTAGTCTAGCACAGGCGAACTATGCAACTGGAACGACTGGATGAACATTTTTGAAAACTGTCTCCACTGATAAAGAACACCCAGGCTAACTTGGAAATGAGGTCCGATGTCCAAAATCCTGAACCACCCCGTTAATAAAAACTCTAGTTTCTATGGTACGTCCTAAATTTAGATGCATGTGACTTTACTCACCTCTCTTGTTGTGCCCAGCACAACTTAAGTTGTTTGTTCTTGCTAGGTGTGTTCCATTCAATCAGTCAATGAATGGTTTGATGATAATTTCCTGTGACTCGACTGTTAATCTCTTAACTGGGCAGACCACATAAATTGATCACATTTCGACAAGATGTGAGCCTACTTTAAGTATTCATCATCGGTTTCATGTCATCGGGTGCGTCAAGTGTCGAAATAATAAAACTGTGTGTCCAAAATATATACAGCATGAGGAAATATTAGCCAAAGGTTGTAAGATAACTAGCCTGATTCAGCAGTTATATACGATACACATGAGAGGTGTGGAGAATTTGGAAAGGTTGTTTAAAGGAACTAAAATTAACAAAATAATTCTAAAATCCAACCCCGTGATATCACGTTTTAGAAACGCAAGGTATCTACAAAAATAGTAGTACTGAAAGATTTGCTACAAAGGCTATAACAAAACATATATATTATATATATATATTTTTAAATTATTACATGTATTTTTTTTATGCAATTTCTGATTGGAGGTGAAATCCTTTTACTAAATGTTGACTTGACTGACTGCTTCAATTGCCACTTTAAGCCTTTTTATTGTTAGTAGGCCTATTTAAAGTAATGTAGAACACCTCCTGTGTAAATGGCAGCATGTGTTTTGTTTGTGAACTGGGATTGCTTCTTATTCTATCGAGATGACAAACCGGTTCTGCAGAAAATCTGTATTTCAGCAGAAAACCCCACTAAACTCTGTAAACCGGTTATTAAAGAGCAGACTGGTATTATTTACTTATGACTCGTATGAGAAATGTTTTTCCTGAACACTTTATAGCCATTTTCAAAAACAAGAAACCATGAAGATAATTGTTAATGAATGTATTGGTCACCTGTGGTCTTTGTCATCTGATTGATTTGAGTATTTTTAGCTTTATGACTGCTGGGGATGTTTCCAGCCGTTTTCTGGGCTGTCAGGAAAGTAAAGATCTTTAGATTTCTTCCTGTAGAGTTTTAGAGTATGTGTAATGGTTCCCTCCCTGGCATGAGCTTCTCGTCTGTTAAATCCATCATCTCAGATGGGTTTAATATCATATTACACACACACACACACACACACACACACACCAGATTAGCCTGTAATGGTTTAAAACACTCCGGTTTTAGCATTAGTGTGAACAGTAGTGTGTATATTAGTGTTGACAATGAGTAATACTGATTCAAATTCAGTTATGTACAGCTGAGACATGTAAAAATCACAGACACACACACCCTTGTCCTGTTAGTCATGGTTCATTTGTAATGTGTAATGTTCTTTAGGTCACTGAATGTTCATTAAATTAAGTGTCTACAGTAATAATTCGTTACATTTATATAGCGCTTTTCTCTGCACTCAAAGTGCTTTATATGGAAGGGGGAATCTCCTCAACCACCACCAATGAGCAGCATCCACCTGGATAATGCGCCGGCAGCCATAGTGCGCCAGATAGTCCACCACACACACCAGCTTACTGGTGGAGAGGAGACAGAGTGATGAAGCCATTCAGTATTTTTATGGGGATGATTATGAGGCCATGATGGTGGATAGAGGCCAATTCGGCACGTTTGGCCAGGATGCCGGGCTTACACCCATACTCTTTTTCGAAGGACATTTTTTTTAATGACCACAGAGAGTCAGGACCTCGGTTTAACGTCTCATCCGAAGGACGGATACAGTAGAAACGCAACAACAGTTTATAAGATGCTTTTGTACACATTTAAGTCACCTGTTCATTGTCCACCTTTGACAAATCAGTCTTGGTCTTGTTGTAAGGATTTTTTTGTGTGTAAAACAAAGCAAAATTGTGCAGGACAAAAATACTTATTTGGAGAAAATGTATACCATTCAAAAGTTTGGGGTCAGTAAGATCTATGATGTGGATTTTTTTTTATGCTATAAAATTAAAGGTACAATATCTAAGAATTTTGTAATAAAATATCCAAAAATCACTTGCACAGTGTGATATATTTCCTGTAGTTGTGTACTTACAATACCCCAAAGGTTCCCAAAGATTTTTAATTTCAGAGAAATTCCCATTTTAAATAACTGGCCGTCCCGTAATCCCTGTTCACTTGTTGCTTGTCAATGACGTAATATCCGCGTTATCCCTGATTTCCGCTAGTAGTACTGCAATAGGAACCATGGTGACAGAAGTGGACAACTGTTTAGTGCGTAACGTCTAGCTGCACGCTGTTGTTTCGTTCAAACATAATGGACCATGGCAAGCAGACTTTGGGGAAAAAGGAGAACTAAAACGAGGATCAATATCAGCGTGGCGTTTTCGAGATGCCGAGAGCTCCACGTCCGTGACAAACTTCGACTTGACAGAGACTCTTGCATGTACTTTAGTTAGACAGATGAGCAAATGTACATAAAACTAATCAATGTTATATAGTTCAACATGATGAAATGTTAGAACATGATCTGTATGTTATTCTAATGTTGATCTAGCTTATTGCTAGTCTCATATAGCCAACAAACAAACTAACACAGAATAACATTATAACTTTCAACACTCAAATGCAGTTTAGTGTGATAGTGTGTAGAGTAGAGCAAGTGAAACAGCGCTGTGTTACCTCACAAGTTTCATTCGTCTAATAAACTGACCTGTGTGAGTATCAATACAGCACTTGCGTGTAGTTCGGTAGAATGAAATGTTCTTATTCCTTTATATCCGCGGGACTCGCGTGTGGCACTGATATCTGTCTGTCTCTTATTAGCAATCGCGCCCTGCTTCATACCACAGTCATGATAAAAACATCAATGTATTCACTCATCCATAAGCATTATTTGATCCATCGGCTTGACGACAAGTTCCATAATTCTGCAGGAAATTTTGCGTAATCAACCTACGTCTTTGTTATTGTAAGAGGTTAGCGACCCCTAGCGGCGAAAGAAATTACATATTGTATCTTTAATGCTAAAGGCACTGTTTCAAAATATTTTTTTCAAATAAATGCTGTTTCTACTCAAAGAATTCTGAAAGTAGTATCTCGATTACCACAAAAATATTAAGCAGCACTACTGTTTTCAATATTTAAAAGAAGAATGTTTTTTTTAAGCAAATTAGATTTCTGAAGGATCATGTGACACTGAAGACTAGAATAAATTATATTTTCAAAAATATATTGAAAAAGAAAACATTTAAAAATGTATTTTTCACAATATTATTGTTTTGCTGTATTTTTAATCATGTAAATGCTTTGGTGAGCATAAGAGTTTTTTTCCCCCTCAAATGTTTGCTAGTGGTAGTGTTTATTAGTAACAACCAGTTTGCTAATACTTTTTTTGTTGTTGTCCTTTTTAACCAAATTGATCTGCACTTAAAACTACTGATAAAATGCTGATTAAATGGTTGTTGTAATATGTTCACGGTCTTTTTCACCTTGTATCTGCATAAAATTCCATAAACTTGATCATTGACAATAATAGAACAAGTGATTTCACAACTTCTAGTTCAGGATTTGTGCGACTGGAATTTGAGAGTGTTTGTTCAATTGCAATGTCTGAGATCGAATGAGGAAACAGGAAGTGCTGGAATTCCTCTGGGATGAAATCTAAATGGCCCTTAGCGACAGAGAGAGAATTTGCGAGATAGACAGCACTTGGGAGAGATGCCTATCTCTTTCTTTATATTGTATGTTTCCATGGTAATGTCGTCAGGGAAGGGTACACATGAGACACAAATAGTTTGTTGTTGAGGCATCATGGGATCCACCTCTGTGGGCCAAATCTGTTACTTGACTTGATAGTGAGTTGGAATGGAAAACTTGACTGCATGGATTTGTGTCCCCTCTCTCCGATTTCCTCTGTTTGCTGTCCTGTCCTGCTGGAGCCTTCAGAGTACAGCTGGCTGTGACATAGTCTAAGCAGAGAGACTCGTCTGTGCTGGTCCACAGGGGAGGACACTGTGATTGGGTCGGGAAAGAACAGGAAGTAGTTTGGGAGGTAGAGGTCAGCCAAGATCAGCCCAGCGGCACAGCTGAGCCCAAGAGACCCACTGAGCTCCTCTCTTCTGGTTCTGACTGGTTTTGTGCTGCAGGCTTTTCTCTGAACCACAGTGTTTTACATGAACAGAACAAAAAAACAACTGCTAAATAAAGGGCTTAAATAAAGCTTTCCCTCTTTTCTCTGTGTGAGGTCTGCTTAACAAAGATGCTCCTTCAGATCCAGTACAAAACTGCTCTGTTCATATCTGGCCTTCAGATTCAGATTTCTGTTCATATTTAAACTGTAGGAAGTATTATGAATGCACACATATAAAAAAAAAAAAAAATGTAAACAAGGATGTAAAGTTTTCATTTATTGGTTGTCTTTAGGCTCCTAAACCATGTACTGACCAAACCAACTGTATGCTGACAAATCTGTTTGGAAGGAATACAGTTTACATATAAGCAGATGCATTTACAGATAACGCAAGTGTCCCAATGCCCAAGTGTAAATACCCCCATGTTGCTGTTGTTTTGGATGCCTTTATGCTGAGGACTTTATTGCACTCTGATTTAAGAGATTTCTTCTGAGAAACCAGCAGTTTTAAGCAGCCAGTTCACTTATAGGAATGGTTCCAATCCCCCCAAAATGAAAATGATCCCATAATTTACTCGCCCTCAAGCCATCCTAGGTGTGTATGACTATCTAGTGAAACGATGGGTTTGTGTAAGAAAAAATATCAATAAGAATAATATAATTATGGAATCATTGTACTTTTTTTTTTGGTGAACTATTCCTTTAAGATTGTTCTATAGTACTTTCACTTTGGCTCTTGCATCAGATCTGCTCTGTCATTGATCAAAGAAAGATAAAAAAAAAAAAAACATTTAAAGATAGTTTTTAAAAATCCTATTGATCCCAAACTTTTGAACAGTAGATCAAACTACTGTTCAACAGTTTGGGATGGATTTCTTATTTATTTATTTATTTATTTTTATAAATGTCTCATGCATTTCTTGGATAAAAAATGCAGTAAAAACGGTAATATTGTGAAATATCACAATTTAAAATAACATTTCTGTTTTATTATATTTTAAAACGTAATTTATTCTTGTGATGGTAAAGCTAAATTCTCAGCATCATTACTCCAGTCTTCAGTGTCACATGATCCTTCAGAAGTTATTCTAATATGCTGACTTGGTGCTCAAGAAACAGTTCTTATTATTTTCAATGTTGAATATTTTTGTGATACCAGGATACATGATAGAACCATTAATACTTTTTTTTAAAGGTTTTCATGAATAGAAGGTTCAAAAGAACAGCTTCCATTTAAAGTAGAAATTTTTTCTAACATTATAAATCTTTACTCTAACTTTTTAAAATTGATATTCAAAATAAGATGCATCCATGCCAAAAAAAAAAAAATTGTTTCTTTCAGAAAAACAAAAATCTTACTGACAGCAAACTTTTCAATGTGTAGTGTAGGTTAGTCAAATGCAACCTATTGGTTGATGATCAGGGCTTCTTAAAAAAAAAAGAACAAAAAAGAGAGGAGCCCAGATAAAGGTGACCTGGGAATGAGTAAGTAGGTTACTAGAGAAGAGAAGCTGTGCTGCTAATGTTATACTGTGCCTGTGTCACATTGAATAACCAAATCCTGCTTTACAGCATTGACATGAAGAGATCATAACAATACAGGAGAACAGTCTCCATTACTACAGCAGAAGAGAATTTGCTAATTTCAAGCATGAAGCATGTTTTAATTTGTTCTTGTTAAAATAGTTGAGGAGTGATCTAACCTGTCCTGCCTAATTTTGTCCTGCTGTTTTCACTTTTCCCCCCTGTTCCACCCGTACTGTTTTAACTCGTGTTGTTCATTTAAATCACAGAGCCTTGAAGTCATTAACTTTGTGTGTGTGTGTGGGACATATACAATTTAAAAAAAACATTATATATCTGTCATTGGAAATAACTGAATATTATCAAACATGTTATTGTAGTTGACTGTGTGTATGGTAGAAATCCTCTAAACACACACGAAATCATCTGTTAATAGCAAATATAATATACTCTATAATACTCTTTTAGAACACAGCAGTCTATAATTTCCCCAGCAGTGACTCTGCAAATAGTTATTCTCAATCAGTATTCTTTTGTTTTATTTCCTGGCTGGTTCACATGAATATTTTGCACTGATAACATGTGTTTGGAATTCAGCCACACCTCAAACACAAAGCCTGTTCTTGTGTCCAGAGCAGTGAGAAAGGTCTTTGGACCCTCAGCCTGTTCCTGTTAGGAACTCTAGAGAACCAGGGGAAAACTAAACAATAATCCATGCTGTGCCTAACGGCACCCCTCAAAAGTGGTAAAATCGCTGTAACGCACAGCCTGGCTATGCGGAATAAAACAGGAGAATAAGAAAACAAGTATCTTTGAACTGCATGGTGTGTGTTTCCAAACCTCACAGGCCTGAGTGACGTACTGTTGCCGTCCTTTATGAAGGGGAAAGAAACTACGTATGTGGACAGAGTTGATAGTTCTAGTGTATGGCCAGACCAGAGCTGAGGTTGATTCACGTCTTGTGTGTAATGAGAGGTTTCTGAGCTGCCAGCTGCTTTTATGACAGTTGGAAAGATTCTGTCAATGCCTTTTCACTTTTTCAGCGGCCTTGGTTCAGAAAGTTTTTTTTTCTCATTTGTTTTCCCCATAGGGGTCTTAATTCAGTTGTTGTAAACCACAACATTACAAACTTTGATTTGAAGCAGAAAAGTTTTTGAAAATTGGACAAAAAGACAAAGGTACATGTCAGTGTACTTAAATATTTGCATGCATATTTCGCATCATTATGTAGTTTGAGAGCATAGGACTTTACATCATTCACAGTTCTTCATGGGATTGAGTGTGTGCTAAAGTGCTCTTTTGGCTCTACTTACTTGTTGCGGTTCTCTGATTATTGGAGATTTCTCAGCATAATATAATGGGTAATGTAGATTTTTTCTTACCAGGAAGACCTCTATTAAAAAAAAAAATTTGATATAACACGTACTGTCAGCTTCAACAATAGCATAACATCGATTAACAACCTTGTAGGATACTTTTGAGTATAATCCAGACTTAGTTTTAAAGATTTTAGAAAAAAATAAATCCTAAAGGTTTTATTTTTGAATAACTATACCTGGCTCTCGTCATGAACATAGCTGTAGAAGCTGGAATGGCATTAAAGGAAAGAAAGAAGAAAAAAAAACTTGTAGCTCTCTGTAGGTCCCGACAATTTTGCATTATTTTTTTCATGGGGCATGAAAAGAGATGTTTCAGAAATGTTAACGCTGCTCTTTTACATACAATGTAAGGAGATAGTGACCAGGGCCACTAAAAAGTACCATAGAAGCACCTTGAACTTGGTTCAAGCGACTAATGATGACCGATTGTTAACTTTTTGGGGGGAAACTGTTCCTTTAAATGTGTCTCAGAATCAGCATGAGTTGGAATATTCCATATTTGCTTCTAATGGGCTGAGGAGTGGAACCAATTTTGATGGACATTGAAGAATGAATTTCCTGTAGTCTTTATATTCTACTATGTGAAAAGTTTAATTCATATGTGGGGTTTTATTGAAACACTAGCTGAATGCTTTCAGCTTAGCAGAACATCCTCTCTCCCTCTCAGCAGTCACATGTCCTGAATAAAGCCGTAGAGTGTATTTTTCACTGTCCAGAAAGAATGAGCTTGTCACAAGACCAGCATCATATTACCCAAACTCATTATCAGTGACAAAGAGAGTCAGATAGTCTGACTGGAGTTGGGTTGAGGTCAAGCGGGAGTTATCATGATAGGCCTGCTGTACGCCGTCAATATCTGTCGAGTTCATAAATATCAGCCATTTATATAGCTGGACATCATGTCTGACCACTAACCCTCTCTCTCTGCTGTGGTCTTCTGCGGTAGCGATGTAGTCTTTTGGCAATATTCAGTGAAGTAAAGGGTTGTTCACTTTTTTTTTTTTTTTTCATGTTTTTCTCATTTGGCTGAGCTGCAAAGAAATCATTTTCTTTTATGGTAGGAAGAGGAAAGAGGCTGAGTTCTAGTATTGATTAAACTTAAACAAATGTTTAAGTGGAAAATTTTGCTTTGCCGTCACTGGAATAAATTATATTTCAAAGTATATTAAAATAGAAAACGGTTATCTAAAATTAATAATATTTTACACAGTAATACTGTTTTTACTGTACTTTTGCAGCATTGTTGAACATAAGACTTATTTCACAAACATTTAACATCTCACCGAACCGAAACTTTTTGAAATAAGTTAAATCTTAATGTATTTATGTGAATGACATTTAATGCCTGGTTCAGATTACACTATTTTAGCATGATCCGTTTGACGTAGGGTGTCGTGGGGATTCGTAAACGACAACGGGCGTCCGTCGGGACGCAAGATTCGATCGTTTCATCTCGTATAGTATATCATTGTGGGCGACAACCTACGTCGCGTCTGCGATGCTTCACGACAAAGACTAGCATGTTTAATTTTTTTTCGGTCCTCCATGACGGGTTCCGTCAAGAGTGAGCGAGCATATAAGTGTGCGAGTGAATGTGTGCGTGTGAGACGGCACGCGATGACTGGTCGGAAAGCAACGTGTAGTCGGACATGTTTCTTGTCCACGACAAGATTTTAGGAGTCAAAATCGCGTAATCTGACACAGTGACTATCGTAACAGACAAAAAAATCGTGTAATCTGAACCAGGCATAAAAGAGTCTAACTGTTAGAAACAATGCAGGGCTCCAGACTAACTTTTTTTACTAGGAGCGCTGTTGCCCCTGACTGAAAATTTTAGGAGCACAAGCAGAAAATTTAGGGGCACACCTTGAATCAGCTTGCAATTATTCAAATTTCCCCCAAAATAACTGTTACTGACAAATTCTTTAATAATAAAGAGACTTAACGTACAGATATTACGATATGCAGTTTTATTTTAAGTTCACAGGGCTCCAGACTCAAATTTGAGGGCAGCATCACCTCAAATGAGAACTCACACTGAGTTCTACAAAAAGAAAAATCTGGTAGCACAATAAATCACTAAGCTTAATTTAGGGTGTAGATGAAATTAACTTTTGTTATTATCATTCATAATGTCTTAATATTAATTAAAAAACAAAAGGAGAGAAAAAAAAGTATATTAAGGAGTGAACATAGCCAATAAACATCCTACTGTTTACAATGTTGTTGTTTTTTTAAATAAGAGTTATCCAACATCTTAATTTTTAGTTTTAGGACAATCTTTGAAGGATGAACAAAAAATGTGTTGGTCATCACACACATTTAAAAAAAAAAAAAAAAAAAAAAAGCATTTATATATGATATTATAGTTTTGAAGTGCTAGAAAAGATGTGTAGGCTGCGTTTGACTATTTCTGTCATCATATTTATGGTTAGAGTTACTTACTACATTAGCCTAAATCCATGGTGAATGTTGCTGATTTGTGGACTGAAAGCCTTCTATAAGTTTTTCTCCTGGTTTCCACGTCAGCACTGCTTGATCTGATATCTATGGTTTATAACAGAACTCTGCGCCGAATCGGAATGTTTCTCACTGGATCTCGTAGCGATGATGTTATTAATTCTGAGGCGAATTCAATGGATTTCTTCACTGGATCTCCTAGTAACAGTGTCGCGTGAGCGAGATCGGCCCGCGACTGGCAAGTTCGGGTCTTTATTTTACTGTCAATGGTTCGGGGCGCTGCTCCATTGATATACATAAGAAAGGCTATGCGCTGCTCTGTCTATTATTGGTCCGGAATAATTAACGGTCCGTGAAGCATAAATGAGTAGCGTATTTTCGTTCCACTTTCATTTTGTTTGCATTCGCTGCTTGGTAACGAGTCGATAGATCGCTCATTGCTCAGACGCAGCTTATGATATTAGTCTCCGTCTCCTTCCCACAGACACGCGCGCTCTCTATTCTTGTCACACTCACTCATTCCGGATTCATTGACGCGCCCCTTCCACGCTTAACCATGCATTTAACGTGAGGCAAATTTACTGGTTGCACATGTGCGACTGGATGTAAAATTCAGTCGCACACTCTCAAATTTTAGTCGCAAAATGCGACCATTTGGTCGCAGTCTGGAGCCCTGCAATGTCTCAAAATAACATAATACCTTGACATGTCCTGTGACGTGAGATGCTCAACATCTAATGCTGCATTTACACCATGTTGTAATTATGAGATGACAACACCTGAAATTTTACTCGCAACACTAACACCAATATGAATCTGCAGTGGTCACGTGGTACAAGTGGGAGCTCTCAAAAAAGTTCTACGAGGACTTAAACGCTTTTTACAAGTTGCAATCTCGCAATTACAGCATGGCGTGAATGCACCTTAAATCTCCTTTAAATAGCATTTTAAAAATTGTATTAATTGAGAGACTACATGGAATATTTTGCTTAAAAGTCATGAAAAACTTGGTCACAATTTTTCAATTTAATTCAAGAAACAAGCCATGCAATTTACTAATCACTTTTTGTCTTTTTATTCTACAGGAAAAGTATGGATTCCCAAACAGAAACCAATCGAGTTGCTTAAAGAGGAAGTCACGACCCTTGACCCGGAATTGGAAGAGGCACTGTCCAGCGCTACTGACACAGAACTGCATGACCTGGCAGGTAAATGGACTCACAAACAGAGGGATAATGGGAGATCAACATGCGAATGCTAATATCACTAGGATTCGTTTTATTGCTCGAATGAATGAATGAATAGCTCTGTGGTGTCTATTGTTCTAGTGGTTTTCTATCACTCTCTGCAATAAATTTCCTCTGATTCTGTGGGTATGAACGCCCACAATGCATCCATCACAGCTCCAGAATACAACAGCAAACACTCTCTCTCTTTCTATCAACAGCCTCTTTTAGCACGCTGCTTTGAGAGATTGTCTCTGTCTGGTTACCCTCACTGCATGCTTCATTATAAACCCGATAGGCTTTATTCTCTTCATGTGCTGATGAACATGTTTTGGTCAGCTGTGTTGAAAATCAGGAATGTGAAAGTGGTTCCATGCAGTAACATGCATACAAACATGGAAAATAGTGGTGAAATAAGTGTTAGAGCATTTATTTTTAAATGCATTGCAAATTACAATACTTCATACACTGTTATAATATTGTAATCCTATCACGGGCTCTTTCAAGCACTTGTTGTTTGTGTATATTGTATAATAACAGTGTGTTGTGTTGTCTAGCTATTCTTGGAGTGAACACACTGGTGACGAGCACGCAGAGTTATGACGGCACCTGTAAAGACGGTTATAACAGTGAGTTTATTCTATTGTTGATGTATTGTTGATAAGTTGATGTCATCTTTCTACAGATATTATATGTTCTTTTCAATGTCTTATTTCTTTCAGAATATTAATTATGAAATGAGTTTTAAATGCTTTAAGTATATGTGACAGTAGCTGCATTTACATGCAGTGTTAATTACGTTGACGAATAATTTGTCATTTTTTTCACTGACCAAAACGAGACGATAACTAAATAAAAACTAGTTTGTGAAAGGGCTGTGTAAAAATCTATTTATAATAGGATTGATCGCTCAGTTGGACTAAAAAGCCTTCATGTAAACCCCTCAAACGATCCAAATGTTATTTCCATCCAGTTGGAGTGTAATGACATGTAAATGCTTTAATCTGCTATTTTTAAATGTGTAATTGCTATTTAAACCTGATTCAAAAATACCTATGCAAATATGTTCATATAAACAGAACTTTCAGAATCTGGAATTAGATTGGATTCGTTTGGATTGATGAAAATGAGTGCATGCAAACATACCTAGTGATAGCTCATTTGTTGATTTTGTGTTTCTGTCATAGATGTTATTAAAGGAGAAAAGGTAAAGCCAGTTTTCGATGAACCACCAAACCCTACAAACGTGGAGGAAACTCTACAGCGAATAAAGTCCAATGATTCCTCACTGACCGAAGTTAATCTCAACAACATAAAGGTAATAAGAATCAGTTTAGTGCACAGAATAGAGTGGTGCAGGAGGCTTTTGGATTATCGCAAAAAGACAAGCACTGCGATCAACAAAAGTTTATGATACTTGCACGTTTTGTCCATCAAGATAATTTTCACATATGAACACAACTTTAATGAATTTTGAATCCTAAATGCAGCTGCCAGAAGCAAAAAGCTAAAGGTAGGCTATAAACGAACTACACCACGGTCCCACGAATTCAACGTCACCATCACTAAGCTTCCGACAACTCTTTCAGTTTTTATCTAAAAACATTTTCCCACAAAGTTTGAGTTAGAATAGTTTATAAGAGTACAATTATAAGCATAATGAGGCTGTAAAAGCGGCCTGAGTTTACCTGTTCGTCCTGATAGCGTTTAGTCTCCTCGACAGCCTCTGTAGTCCCATTTAGCAACCGCCTTTTTCAAGACACTTAACAGCTTAAAAAAATAACGAGTGGGGCAGTACTCATGTATTTTATGTTGTAGAATAAAATGTGAAAGTGTCCTGAGCTTGCGTTCACCACAGACCTTATTTCAGCCATTTAACCAAAACCCATTTTAAAAACCAATTGATTTTGGGACGATGAAACCGGAAGTGCTAAAATGCTAACTCGCTTCCACGTTTTGGCCTACTAAGTGATGTCATACCTGCACCACTCTATATGTTAAAATGAGGCCCCCTTACACAAAAACCATATGGAATTTAATGGCTAAATAAAATGTGCATTTATATTACCAGGAAAATACTTTAGTCCAAACATCTGATGCCACATTGACAATCTGGGATTTAAAAAAAAGCAATTTAAGATTGGAAATAAAAAAGGCATAAAATACATTTATAAAATATTGATAATTTTGTGCAATGTGCATTATTTCCAGATCACTCATTAAATTGGTAACATTGGTCATGGGACTCATTTGTACAGACGACCTGATTTTCTTGCTTCCACTAAAGGACTGGACATGCTCAAAATATGCTGAGAATACTACAACACTTTTTCACTTAAATTAATCGATAATCTAATTTATGCAAGCATTTATAGTGGTCTCAGAATTTTGGACTCTGTTGTACTTAATTAAATATAAAGCCCATTTGTTTTAGCTGCTTTAAAGTCTTCTAAAATCGTTTAAATATTTTCTATTAAATAACTATGCAATAAACAAACACACAACCCAGAACTAGAATAAATATTCTTAACCGCTCCCAGCCCAACGTTTTTCCTTTTAATGATTAAATTATGGCTTATCAGTTTGGTTATCTCTTTCACTAATGGAAGGAATGTTATTTGGTTATATAAATTTACATATGGCACACATTGACTCCAACCCCCCAAAATGGAGAGTATGTTGTATTTTATGAAGACCATGACGATGAGTTTAGTGACATATAGGTGTCAACATTTAATTGTCAACAACAAACCTGTTTTAATGTTTCCTTTCTCTTTTGTTCCAGAACATTCCAATCCCGACTCTAAAGGAGTTAGCCAAAGCCATGGAGAGGAACACTCATGTGAAGAAGTTCAGTCTGGCTGCCACCAGGAGCAATGACCCTGTTGCCGTGGTTAGGGACATCATTCATTCGCTTGAGATGTTGATGTTCGTGTGTTCTGGGTTGAGATTGGACAAATGCTGCCTTTAGTCATGGACCTTGAAACAGTGCATTGACTCTTCCATGTACAGTCCATCACTGCATGTCTGATGTTGTTTTTCCATCATTGCTGGTGGTTTCCTTCACCAAACAATTAATTGTATATAGGCAGCATTTGTTAAACCTCTGAAAGTTGTGTATAACCAGTTTAGTAAATATACCAGTAAATATATTGAACTCCTAAATAATACATTACAAGGTCAATCCTTGTAACTGTGGTTACTGGTGTTTCAAGTAATTCTTGAATTCAAGTAATTAAAGAAACTCATCTTGAAGTGATGATCGCATTCAATCAAAACATATTTTATGTGTAATATATAAAGACTATCCAGCATGAGCAACAAGAATATGAACCAAGTGATCGAAGACAATTTGCAAGCTAAGATGATCATAGCTTTACAAGAGAACCGCATCTCTTCTATGTGTGTTTCTCTGTTCACTGCAGGCCTTCTCAGACATGCTACGAGAGAATAAGACGCTAAGGAGTTTGAATCTGGAGTCTAATTTCATCACTGGTGCAGGAGTTCAGGCTCTGGTAGAAGCTCTGCGGGACAATGACACGCTCTCAGAGATCAAGATCGACAACCAGGTACCACCACACGGACACAACCACATCCTTTTCTAAAACCAGCAAACTATTTTCTACTCTGCAGACTGGTGCTACCAGTGCAGAGCAACCTGTCACATTCATATACTGTAGAAATCAACTGATCCCAGGTTTGCATCTTTTGGATAGTTTACTGCATCTTCAATGTGGCTCATCTAGTCAACTTTATGGCATACTTTTTTTGATTTGTTTTTTTTTTTTGTTCTGGAAGGGTAAGATTAATACTTTTATTCAGCTAGGATGCATTAACTTGATCAAAAGTGACAGTAAAGACATTTACATTGTTACAAAATATTTCTATTTCAAATAAATGTTGTTCTTTTGAACTTTCTGTTCTAAAGAATCCTGAATTTAAATAAAAGAACATTTCTGAATGATCATGTGACACTAATGGCTGCTAAAAATTCAGCTTTACCATCATAAATTACATTTCAAAATATATTTAAAAGTGATTTTAAATTGCAATAATGATAACACTTTACAAAAAGGTTTAATTTGTTAACATTAGTTAACTACATTAGTTAATATGAACTAACATTAAAAAAAAAAAACTTCCAAAGCATTTATTCATTTAAATGTTTATTTCATTACATTGTTAGAATGAAAAGTTGTATCTGTAAATATAATTTTATGGACCTGAGTGTATTGCTCATTGTTAATTTTAGTTTTCAATGGTTTGGGGTTGAATTTCCAGCAAAAATGGCCACATCATAATAGTATATTCTCTAAACTCAATAAAATGAAAGTACATCAAATGTTAGTAATGATAAAGCAGTAAATTCTTATAATTTTTGTTTGTTTTGGTTTTTGTTCATAGTTCTTGCTTGTAATGTTTCATGGCAGTAATATGTGGGGGGAAATTATATATATATATATATATACACGGTATGCGACCGAATGGATGTGAATTGAGTTTTGACAACAATCTAAGTTATTTTACGAAGAACTGTTTCTGTAGTTACAAAAATAAAACAGGATTTAGTGTTTAGTCGGCCACTGCATAAAAGGGTCTGATTTCAGTTAATTAGTGATGAATATAGTTTGCATCTGTATAGAATTCAGCACTGGGGTGGGTACTACATGTGTTAAAACCTTGCTATTTTCAGCCACTATGCAAAATGAATGCGAACATTAGTCATCGTGAAATGTCTGCGAGTGTGGGCTTACATAAGCACATCTAATAGAATGTGTGTGATGTTGGCTTTCAGCGGCAGCAGCTCGGCACGTCGGCAGAGATGGAGATCGCCAAGATGCTGGAGCAGAATACGAGCGTCGTGAAGTTTGGGTACCAGTTTACCCAGCAGGGTCCCAGATCCCGCGCCGCTGCTGCAATCACAAAAAACAACGACCTGGGTGAGAACACGACCTGTTACACACATATACCACTGATGGACAGATACACTGGGAGGAGGGGCTTGCTATGAGTCATTTGCCATTCTGCAAAGCAATACTGCTTTCTCAGAACTCTGCTCACAAAATCTGCTATTACCATGGTAAAGCCTTGAAGTGGTTCTAAGTCGGAAAACAGTGAGACTTGGTTAAGAAACTTGTTGGTTAAGAACAAGGACTCCAGTTCATTACTGATGCACATCTGTAATTTACTTATTCATCTTTGAAGAAATTAGGACAGAAGTGATTGAAAGCAGACAAGGTGGATTAAAACACCAGGTGTAAACAGGAATGTGTCTCCTTTATCTACTTGTGATCCGATGGACCAAAACACATCTTAATACCAGTGGCCGGTTTCACAAAGATAGACTTTGACTATGGCTTAGATATAGTAGATAGTCAGACTTCAGATAGACATCTAAATCAGACCGTTGCACAAAGCACTTAAGACTCCGACTATCTTAAGTAGGGCTACACTGCAATGCATTCTGGGTAAAATAAGACACTTTTCAAAACTGAAAACGTGGCGGATCGAGTAAGCGCATTCAACCGCTCAGTGCAGTTTACCCCAGCGGAAAATATGTGTTTGTTGGAGGAGTATTACAGTTACAAGGACATTTTACTTGGGAAATTTAGCGGAGAATGTAGTAACAAGAAGAGATGATTAATTTGGACAAAGATTGCTACGACAGTTAACAGCATTAATCCGACCGTTGAGCGGAGCGTTAAAGACGTACAGAAAAGATACAAAAACATGGTCAAGATACCAAAAAAGAAATATTTAAGAGGAAATATCCAAAAACGGGAGGAGGACCCCAAGAGAAACTTGAAGACACTGAAATGGTGATGAATATATGTGGTGGACCGTCGCCTGTGTTTTCTTTCGGCTGTTTGTAATGTAACTGATTGTTACTGCTGGTTGCCAAGGTAACAGAGTCTTAGACCTTAGTTAGCCTGGGGGAAAGGTGTCTAATTGTTTTGGTCTTTATTTTTGTGAAACAGTCTAACTTGCATTAGACTAGTCTATGAGCAAATTTTAGACTTGTCTAACACTATAGACCGGTCTAAAATAGCTTTGTGAAACCGGCCCCAGGTGTAAACGGGTCCAGAAAGTTATCGTCCAATTCAAAATATCGGTCTAACTACTACAAAACTGTAGAATAAGGTCCTTTGAAATGGTATTTTATTCATGGGACTTTCTCTTCCTTTCTCTGTTTCCTGGATGAAGTCTGGATCTGTCTCCTGTTCGCCAGTCTTATAATGATACCACGCACACACAGTGTGCTTTACACGTGCCGTGCGTGAGATGATGTCATGCACCGAGCTCTATTCCAATTAGGTATTATGTGTGAGCGCATGGGTTTGACATTTACCCTTTGGCATGAATGCTAACAGCACATATTGTTAGACGTTATGTGAGGTTTGTTTGACTCACCTGTACATTGTACAGTGTGATAAGGTATCAGATCCTCACTGTTGTGAATTCAGACCTTATATAGATGTGAACTAGGCAACACTGATTAACCAAACACACGATCCACTTCTGTAAATGCATAAGAACACTAATATGCTACAGCTCAGAGCAGTGGTCTTGTGTATGCAGACTGCAGTTATCTGATTTTCAGCATAAAGTCTGGTCCACTTTGCTGCTTATTCTCTCCAAGAACCGCCCACTCAGACAGAACCCTGTTGAAATTAGCATAATGTGCTTCCCGATTGGGACTGAAAATCAAAAAATAATTGTCACAGCTGGTTTATAAACTGTTTTATTTTTGATTTTTTGGGATGAAAAGTACCTTATAAACCGCCGATCGGTCTGATTATAAACGTGTCCTGACTTCCAGACATTGCGTAGCGGTCGGAAATCTAATTGGATCATTTTGACTGCAACATGCATTCGATAAACGGACCGTAGGTGTGCCATCTGTGACTAGATGGGCCGTCGTCCTGAATAAATGGGTGAAAGGTCTTTTCATTTATACTCTAATTACTTCTAATTAGAAAACCTGCAGATTTTACATCAGGGTTCATCAAACTCGGTCCTGGAGGGCCACTGTCCTGCAGAGTTTAGCTCCAACCCTGATCAAACACACCTGAGCAAGCTAATCAAGGTCTTCAGGGTCACTAGAAACTCACAGGTATGTGTGTTTGATCAGGGTTGGAGCTAAACTCTGCAGGACAGTGGCCCTCCAGGACCGAGTTTGAGGAACCCTGTTTTACATGTATATTTACATATGTAGTCTTAAAGGAATAGTTCACCCAAATAAAAAATATCTTTTTTTTTTTTTTTACTCACCATAATGTCGTTCCAAACCTGTATGACTGTAACACAAAAGAAGACATTTTGAGTTTTTTTGTCCATTCAATAGAAGTTAATATGCATCAATACTGTTTGGTTGCAAAAATTCTTCAAAACATGGCATTTGGGTGAGTAAATGAAGTAAAGACTGTTAATACGACTATAAATGCCTTTTAAATTGTTTATTGCATATAATTGTAAATAAACAGATATACATTGAAATTAAATATTGCTTAGCATCCTGTTAGCCAGCTAGCTTATTAAATCTTTATTTCCATTAAACATCTGGAAAGAACATGCCAATACTAAAATGCGAAACAATAAAAAAATGTAACCGCTTTTGCAAAGTAGTGCTAGCGCACTGTAAAAGAGAACGGATAGCAAACCTGCCACAATTTGAATCGACTTTACCATGGATCCTAGTGCAGACCCATTTGTAAAGGGGGACCCGATTGTTCATGACGGCAATTTTTTGGGCTGAATTTGGTAATCTTGTGTAGCTCTGAAACAGGATAAAGGATTGACTAACACACCTTTTGATTTATTAAGCCTCTTAAATGAGCAGATCTCATTAAAGTTTCACGTATCTCACAGCATGTTCTCACGGCATGTTGACAGAGGACTGTGAATGTGTCCGATTACCAACACGTCTCCGTTTTCTCTTTCAGTGCGGCAGAGACGAGTCGAGAGGGATGTGTAGAGCATATTCTCCCCTCTCTCTCTCTCTCTGATCAGACTCTTGTGCCAAACCCTCTGAGGGAGCCGCTTCACCTGAAGAAGGGACACAACTGGATACTTTCCCTCCCTTATGTTAATACTCAATGATATTTTTATGTATTATTATTGTTAATTGTTGTTTGTTTTTATAGCTTTTTTTGTTGTTGGTCCGTTTATTTTTTGCTCATGTAAAACCTTTTCTGCTCTTTTCTTTATAAAAGTTATTTTATGGGTTACGACGGTTACATGCACACAAGTTCTATAGTGATCTCTTCACGGATCGGCTGGATCAGAACCTGTCGCCCACAATCACTCTGAACAAATCTAGACTCAACTGGACTGGATCTGCTGTGTTCCCCGCTAAATGTGAGCTGAATCTAGATTTGTCGAGTCTGGGTTTGGAGCACAGGTTTGAACAGGGCCGCGTTAGCCAATGAGTCGCGCTGATCGTAAGGGACACTCCTTAATAAGTCCTCTATACTCTTGCTGTTAGCTTCACCGTGAGGGGTATAGCGTGGATGTCATTGGGCAGCTTGGTCGTCTTAAAAACACTCTGCTTCCACACTGCACCCTCACACGTTCTGATACGTTCTCCCATCGGTTTTGCTGCCGATCGAGACATTTCGGATGGTAAAATTCACCTCCATTCCCAAGACACACCAGCTGATACCGTGTCTGAAGAATTGCAGTGCTAATTTAAGATCAGCGCCCCATTTTCATCCACTGTCATTGGAGATGGAAAAACTTGTTCTAGATCAGCACTAATGACAACTTTGGGTGTGTAAAATGAAGGTCAAAGGTTTGACCCGTTTCACATATGACTTAACTAGATTTGTAAGAGGATTCTTTTCACCAAGCAATGCACTAAGGGATATTTTCTTCTTTTATTTCTGCACAAGTAAGCATTTATGTTCTGTAGTTGTCGATTATAGATTTAGATGAGAATATCTTTCCTGTAGATAAATCTGAAATGGCTTCTCTAATACCATGCCAAAGACTAACACCTAAATACTCTCATTTTCAGGACTCTAGCTGAGGTCAGACGGGAAATCTGAGTTTGGATTTCGTTTTCGAGTTTATTAAAGCAATAGTTCACTCTAAAAAGCAAAATCTGTCATTGTTTTCTTGCACCGATTTGTTTCAAACCCGTATGCTGTTGATCATTTTTTTATGCAGTTCATGGTAATAAAAACCACCATAAATGTAGTTAAGTAATGGATACATATGATAGTTTTGTGTCTGATACAAACCTATTGTCATATTCCCCTTCAATGTAGATGTCATATCAAGGTTGCATGTCGATGACATCAAAAATCATTGCTTCACCGTATAGCTTGGAATGTAGCTCACTATAGTCACTACAAACTTTGTATGGAAAAGAGCTGCATGAAGATCCTTCAAAAGTTCTCTTTTTTGTGTTCCACGGGGGGAAAAAGCAACAACCGGATATGGGTTTGGAACAACATGAGCGCGAGTAAATGACAAAATGCTCAGTTTGGGGTGGATTATGCATTTAGTTTATGTAAACTCTGCATCTAGAATAATTTTTTTGAAGCACATGGTCTGTGCTGAGGAGGAAATTAGGGAACTAGTTAAATGAGAGCGAGAGGGATGAGAAAAGGTTTCATCTTAAATGGCAACCAATTCTGGGAGCATTTAGTTGTCCCGGTGCAGCCAGAGCCCCGAAACATATACACACACATGCACGTTTGTGATCGCATGCATGTTTGCAATGTAAAGCAAAGCTTTATCTTTTCACTAATCGAAATAACAGTGTAAAAATACTGCGTTAACCTTTATACTGCTTGCCATGTTTTGTGAGCTTGTACTTCTTACAAGGTTCATTGATTGTGGTATATGTTGTAAAGCACAGATGCTTTGGCAGGATTTTGTGGAATGTGGTGAATGGACCTTTAGTGCAAAAGTATGGCATCTCATACTGAGCTTGGCTGGTATGGATTATATAGCTGGATTACACAGGGGAACATGTTTTTTTTTTTTTTTTATGCAAAAGCTATAGGACCAAGTTTGAAGTTTTCCTTTTCTCAACATTGAGGTTGTGTTTTATTGTTTTGTACTGTTCTGTTTTGTAAGAGCCTTGTGTATCAATGGACTTTGAGTTTGTTTGTCCGTTATTTTTCTTTTTGAACAAATGCTGAATTGTGTGTATGAAATTGTAGGGTTTTTTCAGGTTAGATTTCATGGTTTATTCCATCATTGTTTGATTATGGGTTAAAGGTTCATTATTTTTGCTAAAAGCTTATGCTTGTAAGGAGGAGCTCTGCTGTCTTACCATGAGTTTATTTGAAATCTCCATCTCAAATCCTCTTCAAATATAAAGATATGCATATAAATATCATGTATCGTAAATGCCTCTTATATTGCCGCAATTTTGTATGTTGATACTACATGTCTGGATTTCAGAAGAGCAAATCTTATGTAATGTTAATAATAACACATCTCTGTAAAGTATCAGATGTCCTCAATAAAATGTATGTTTTTACAGATTTGTCTGTTCATTATCTTTTTCTAATCCTGCTGTGAGTTCCAAAGAGTTGACAATTGATTGTGAAACGCGTTCATCTCACCAGTTTAATGATTAGTTTATATATATGATATATAATCTAGCAAGAGCAAGGTTTAATATAAGCTTTTTATTTATTTATAAAATATCAACTTGGAAAAATGATCTATTAATTGCCAATTAGTACGTAGTCTATTTAAAGTGTAATTGACATTTATCCCAGTTCTGCAACTTAATGAATATCTGTAATGACTACCTGAGAGATGCTACTGTCTGTTCAATAAGGATTAGTGAAACTGGAAAAGATTTGGAATATTTAATAGCAATAAAAATAAATGGCCTACAGTACTTATCTGAGTTTCACTGGTAGCTATTAAATACTCGTATTTATTATAAGATACTCATTCATTACTATTGCAGTGGTGGCAGCTGGAATATATGGTACTGATTTTATCAATATTCAAAATAACGAGACAAATGGCTAATTGATAGATAATAGGGACTTCAGTATGCATGTAGTGTTTCCCAAATGGGTTCGTGAGTTTATGAAAAGCTAATTATTAAATCATTACAAATGTCACATTAAAATATATTATTTAAAAAATAAAAACTATAAAAAAAATAAACCAATTGAGATGTCCTTCAAGATGGCTGAGCTCGATTGGTTTCCGGGTCATAGGATGGAGGACGGAGGAGCGAGGAGACGAGGAGGGATATTGAGAAGCACCCGAAGTGTGCCATTTGGGACAGGGCCACTGACGTTGGTCTCAAGTTCGGTGTCTGTTCCCGCCCTGGTTGTAAGCCAAAACGTGATTGGTTGTAGCGAGAACGTGCTACGATTGGTCAGCTCAATGTGGCCGTTATCTGATTGGCTGGAGGAAACGGTGGGTGGAGTCACTTATTTGTGGATTTATCTGCACGTCGACGCCTAGAAGTGTTTCAAAATCCACAAATGCGTGAGGGCGGGGATTTACAAATGCACAGGAACCGATTCCCAAATGCGTGAGGGGGTTTAGGTTTACAAATGCACAAAAAACGGTTCACAAATAAATAACAGGCAGAGTTGTGTTTGTGGTAAAAAAAAAAAAAACATTTGTAAATATATTTTTTTATTTGCAAATCTCATTCTACTTATTTGTGAGTTTTATAATTATTTGTGAAACTCTTTACATTTATTTGTGGATCTTAATCTATTTATTTGTGAATTTGATATATTTTTGTGAATCTCTTTACATTTATTAGTGGATCATAATCTATTTATTTGGAATATTGCAACAATTCTACCCCCATACATGCTCACACAGTACATGATGCATATGATTCTCAGTGTGAACTCGCATAAACTCACACAAACTCGCGCACAAACTCAATGAGGCCATGAGATAGTATCTTGAGGCCACGAGTTACTATCTTGAGGCCACGAGTTACTATCTTGAGGCCACGAGATACTATCTTGAGGCCACGAGTTACTATCTTGAGGCCACGAGATACTATCATGAGGCCACGAGTTACTATCTTGAGGCCACGAGATACTATCATGAGGCCACGAGTTACTATCTTGAGGCCACGAGATACTATCATGAGGCCACGAGTTACTATCTTGAGGCCACGAGTTACTATCTTGAGGCCACGAGTTACTATCTTGAGGCCACGAGATACTATCATGAGGCCACGAGTTACTATCTTAAGGCCACGAGTTACTATCTTGAAGCCACTAGTTACTATCTTGAGGCCACGAGTTACTATCTTGAGGCCATGAATTAGTATCTTGAGGCCACGAGTTACTATCTTGAGGCCACGAGATACTATCTTGAGGCCACGAGTTACTATCTTGAGGCCACGAGTTACTATCTTGAGGCCACGAGTTACTATCTTGAGGCCACGAGTTACTATCTTGAGGCCACGAGTTACTATCTTGAGGCCACGAGTTACTATCTTGAGGCCACGAGATACTATCATGAGGCCACGAGTTACTATCTTGAGGCCACGAGATACTATCTTGAGGCCATGAATTAGTATCTTGAGGCCACGAGTTACTATCTTGAGGCCACGAGATAGTTATAATTATTTTTTTTGACAAAGTGGGACCAGGGGGGCTCCATAGAATCAGATCCAGTGTCTGTGATTTTTTGGAGATGCCAGACACATGATGTCATTGAGACTACATCACTCCTGCCGTGTGTTAAACTCCAGCAGAGCTTATCTCATCCTAACTAACACCAGCCCAGCAAAACCTCACTGCTGCTACATGGGAAATGAGTCATAAATGTCTCTCTCTCTCTCTCTCTGTGTGTGTGTGTGTGTGTGTGTGTGTGTGTGTGTGTGTGTGTGTGTGTGTGTGTGTGTGTGTGTGTGTGTGTGTGTGTGTGTGTGTGTGTGTGTGTGTGTGTGTGTGTGTGTGTGTGTGTGTGTGTGTGTGTGTCTGTGTGTGTGTCAGAAAGTGATGCAAAATGTTCCACTCTGAGGCTGACATCATTGAACCTATGTATTTTCACCAGATGTATTCATTTTCTTCTGTGATTAGACATTTTCCCAAATGACCTGGGGTTTCCTGTGAACTCCTCATGATGTTTATGTGTTTTTGTATTTGAGGAGAAACCACATTCCTCAGCTCCAGTGAGTGATCTCTATAGACTGGGTTTGGAATCAAATTTCTGAACCTCTATAGTGTATTACTGGATCTGCGGTGTCCAGTATGAGGAACATAGAAATAATTTGTTTCATTATTCTGATTGTCAAGGTCACCCAGATGAAGTAACTGTGTGTGTGTGTGTGTGTGTGTGTGTGTGTGTGTGTGTGTGTGTGTGTGTGTGTGTGTGTGTGTGTGTGTGTGTGTGTGTGTGTGTGTGTGTGTGTGTGTGTGTGTGTGTGTGTCATATCTGTAGTAAACACTGACTGCTTTGTGTTAAATGTCCTTGTGAGACAGAGGACAAACCAGGTGTGACAGAAGTTAAACATTGACCTGTAAACTGGTGATTAGCAGCATCTGAAGCAGGAAGGCCTGTTTTCAGACCGAATGTCCATAATAACAGATTCAGATAGATAGACAGATAGATAGATAGATAGATAGATAGATAGATAGATAGATAGATAGATAGATAGATAGATAGATAGATAGATAGATAGATAGATAGATAGATAGATAGATAGATAGATAGATAGATAGATAGATAGATAGATAGATAGATAGATAGATAGATAGATAGATACATAGATAGATAGATAGATACATAGATAGATAGATACATAGACAGATAGACAGACAGACAGATAGATAAATGAGCAAATGAAAACATACAAACAGTTGTTTAAAAAACGACTTACTAGCAATGTGCTCTTTTACAACGGGAAATAACAGGTTTTGTGCTGAGTCTGACAAGCTCTCTGCTAGTTGTCAAAAACCACATGAGGAGTGATGAACTGACATTATCGGTCAATGTGCGCCATCTATACATAGAAAGACGAATTACATGCGATAACTACCGTGACCAGTAGAGTTCAGTGTTAACCTGATATTATTAAAGGGGTTGTTTTTCATTTATAAAAAGCGATTCACCAAACAACAAGGGAGCTAAAGATTACACAACAGTGCCATTTTCCAGCGACCCTGGGTCTGAGCCATGAACCAAACACAACTAGCTCAAATATAAATCACATTATACCGGTAGTTATAGATTATTTTATGAGTGACTTAATAGGCTAGGCCTACTAGCCTACTTTATTCCAATGAAGCACAGCAAATTACACAATTGGACTTAAAAAATAGGCCATTGGTAAAGTGTAAAAGTTTACTGCAAAGTATTCCAATAAACATAAATACTTTGAGGGTGAGAGACTTGTTTAAATCGCAGTGCATCATGGGAGTCGGTGGTCGCAGCTGAGCTCTTTTGGTGTGAGCTCTTTTTCATTAACATGGTAAAAAATTATTGAATTCTAACAATGCATTATCTTCTGTATTATGGGTAGTGTTAATAAAAAAATATATAGTATATATTATAAAAAAAAAAAAAAAAAAAAAGAACATTGTTTAAGCATATTCAGAAGATAGGCATATAGGCCAAGTCCCTGATGTTCCCTGAGTGGTACATTAAAACTGGTACAATGTAGTTTTTTTCCATGAGTGAAACATAGCTCTTTATTGCTCTTTTGTTTGATTTTAAAAAAGTATTGTAAATATAAGCTCCTCCACCTGACACATGTTCCTGTGTTTGATCAGGAGCTTTGATGTTTGAAGAGGAAGATGACAGTATAAAAACTGATGTGAGGGACAAGAAAAAGAGAAGAGATGATTATGTGGAATCAAGGAGACAAAATATGTAAATAGTATAAATAATATTACAAAATAGTAAACAAAAATTACATGACTCATCCCTTATTGCAGCATTTCCATTAAAACCATCTACTGAAAAAAGGCCATGAGATGGCCAGTATATTTTGAGTCCCTGATGATGTTTTCACACTTAATTAAATGAAATGGTGCTTGTGTAAGTGGCATTAGTAAGAACTAACACATGAGAATGAACAGATGCTGTGAGCTCGTTCAGATTAATAATCCTCCGGGGTCCTTGAACACCTGCTGTAAGAACATCCAGAACCCAAAACAAACCACTGTGACCCCTCCAACACTGATTGCTTATGTTCACACAAACCTTGACATTTGTATTCATCATCTGTTTCTCACACAACTCATCCTTATTAATAGTCTTTGCTATAAGCATCACTAATGTAGTGTACATTATGAAATACATTCATGAAAAACCTTTAAATACATTAATAGCTACAATATTTATAATTTAATTAAGATAGGGCCTATTTGGACACATCGAGAGATTTATCCTGAAAGGAATTTTGCCTTTGCCTGTATCATTAGGCTGGCTAGCCAACACTCTCCATATGAAAGACGGGACATTAACACTGACACTAACATAAAGCACTGAACCCTCCAAACCCCCCACAGGCTCTGAGAGGAGAGGAAAGACATTAGAATTATTAAAGTGTTGATAATTAAGAAATTAAATCATTTAGGCTACATGTAGTCAAATTTCTGTCATAAAAAAGTGTATTAACTAAATATGTCATTATTTCAATTGAAGAATTAAAACGCTACTTCGGTTTAGGCCAGCTTTTACCAAGCAAAACGAAATACAAACTTCAAACTCATGTTCATTTGTTGTCATGAAAAAAAACTCAATATTAAATTCCACAGGGATCTTCCAGTCAGGCTGCAGGCTGGGTCTTTGGATTCTTAAAACCAGGGTGCGATTGTGAATTAAGCAGAGGGCGGTTATCAAATAAATCTCGAACCACATTGGGTATTTCGTGCTGCTGTTATAACTAAAATAAATGTCACGAGACGTCCATCATCAGATGAATGATATGGAAAAGTTAAGTTAGAGCCGCTAAAGCCAGTGCTACCCATGCGAACATGAACACTAAGCTTTTCCCTCCAAAAAAAAAAAAAGCTTAAAACTTATCTAAGTAATATAGCCTAAAGTATTTCGTTGTCACCCTGCCTCTCCAAATGCAAAACTGACATTAACAAACTGCAATAATGCAGTAACAGCTGAAAAAGTACTTGGGTGTGTGTTTTATTTTATATTTAGGCCTACCGTTCAATAATGAAATCGCTGCTGTCTGTCCCATAGAGTGTCACAACTCTGTCTCTCTGATTCCAACGGCTGACATGCTTGCATGAAATAGCTACGTATTACATGTGAAACTTTCTCGAATACTTTTACTACAGCTATTACGTTTTTACTATTACAGCTATAGAGATTAACGAATCGTGAGACATTTTTAAAGTATTTAGATCTATTCCCATCACATAAAATGTTGCCGTGATGAGCATTGAGCAAGCAGATGACAGTCTGTTGATCGCGAAATAAAGATCTTATTATGCAACGCAGTTTCGGCACTCTCTCTAATGCTTTCACCAATGCAAACACGATGATGTACTTACAGTAAGAGCGTCGTTGTGCAGTGTAACGTGCGTCGTTGATTTCATAACGAGTTGTCCAGATAAACTCGCGCTGTGTTGAAAGATTGTCCTTTGATCGCTGCCTTTCTGTATATAATTTGTTCACAATTTAAATAAGATTATTTTCATCCTACTAAAAGAAACGATGTGAAGTTAATATTTTAGTCACTGGCTTGACTTACTGATGCATAAACAGTATTTTGAGAGAAAGATTAGCTGTCTGAACTTGAACAATTACACATCAGAAATTGTTGCTTGGTAGCTCGATCGATTTATTTTCTGACGTTCATCGAGGCCAGCTCTGTACAGAGGGTTTTCATGACGCGTCATCAATCCGGAAGTCGGCCATTTTGGAGGCACTGAACGTAAACAATGTCATTGAACTTAACGGACTCGCAAATTTGGCTGATTATTGCTGCTGAAAAATGGTCGAGTTTTGGTCTGTACTAATCGGTCGCATCGGGAAAAAACACATCGAGTTCTATAGACTGCCAAAAGTTAAAGAGAAGAGTGCAAAAATCTGCTGAAAGAAGGCGTTTGTGGCTGAGAGAGGCACAGCATCAGCTCATCAACCACATGTAAATGAAGCGTCGTTGACTATGGCTAAAATGTTGACGTATTTAACTGGCTACATTCACACTGTCAGTCCAAATCCGATTATCTTTGTATCCGATTGGAATCTGATCTAAAATGATGTCCACACTGTGTATCACAACTGTTCAGATCCGATTTATGTGTCCATGCAGCTCTTGGGCAATCTGGCACTGACATTGTCATTGTGTTGATGGAGGGGTTTGCATTTGCAATAGAGATGTTGTCTTGTCTTATTTAAATTTTACAACATGGAAATGTGTAGCCGCCGCGCTGGACAACTGCGTCTTGAGCCTGTGGCAGAACTGCAGGAGGCTGTTATGTACAACTTTTTTTCCGTGCTCTTGTCTGCGCCGGTTTTAAAATATGTTTCAGAAACAATGTTCTGCTCGTCCGGCACTTTGCAACAACACAGCATTGATTCGACAGCGACTTTCAGCATGTTTCCTCTAACAACGTCTGACGTTTACATTTTACGTGGCGTGAGAGTCACATAACTTGCCACGCGAAATCCGATCGTTCAGACTGAAGCCGATGTCCTGATATGTGATTTGAATAGGATTTCAAAACACATATGGATGTAGCTTGAAACGGATTTCATGTGCTTTTTTGGACTGACAATCTGAACGTAGCCTGACAATCTGAACGTAGCGGGTTGACTAGCTTTCGTGAGGCACACTCGCAAGGTCTCTCGCTCTCTCTCTCTCTGCCGTGCTCGCGCTATGTATGTTATGCGCGCAGTATGTTCTGTCTCGCATGCGCGCTCTAGATTCCGGCAGATCTGAACTAATTTGCGGGCATCAGGGAGACGCAGGAGACTCCCGGGAGACTTGGGATGTCTGCAATGGCCACAGACAATTTGAGGAAGTGGTGGGGGATGTGACGTATGCCGTAAAGCAGTCGAATTTTGTAGTTCTTTTTGTGCACGGGTTCCTACCCGAAACCCGAAGTTACATAGTGCCAGTAAAAGCGATACAGACCACGTCAGGCTATGGCAGACGTGTCATTTAACTTATTTTAAGTCGATGTACCATCACAAGGGTCTTGGAAATATATTATGAAGGTTGAAAAACTACATAGTGTTACTTTAATGATCCCGACTGTTGCGTCACAGTCGTTGTTATGTGGAGATTCGCCTATCTTTCAGGGGTGTTTTTCAAAAACGAGATTTAAATAAGAAGGAGAAAACAATGGTGTTTGAGACTCACTGTATGTCATGTCCATGTACTGAACTCTTGTTATTTAACTATGCCAAAATATATTCAATTTCACATTCTAGGGCACCTTCAAAGCACATGCAGCCACCAAAAAAATCAGACTATTTTACTTCGAGATTGTTCTGAGGTTAAATACAGATTTCTGGATGAAATTATTTTTACATTTCCAGCTCTGGAACGCATTAACTCGCCATGGTGAGTCAACTCTCAGTCAAGTTGTAGCCCAAAGCTTTCAGACAGACATGGTGCTGCAAATTTAAACAAGAGAACCATTCAAATCAGAGTAGCATCACTTTACAAAACGGCCTTTAAATGGCAGGCATCGTGCACATCAAAAACAGGCAAAGCAACAAATATTATTCAACATATCCTAGTTTTTACAGAAAATATTCTGATGAAACCTTTGTAATCGTTAACATTTTCATAAAACTGTGATTTAATTACACATTTCTTCTCAGTAACTGTAACGGATTAGTTACATTTATTTTGTAATTAAATTACGTAGCACTGTTATGTGTAGGCGAATTACTCCCCAACACTGGTGATGAGGCAGTTGGTTTCTCCCTAAAATTCAAGATATCAGGACAAAAATGCCTCTGTATAAGATTTTGTCTCATATTTATATCCTATGATAGGCCTTAGTTGAGCAATTTCACATCACATGAGCGGAATCGCATGAGTGCTGTTTTTGTAGCTGAATAGCATGAGTGCAAATGTGATATTGATTTTATAAAGCAGTTCAATATTGTGTTATATTTTAGACACAATATTGTTTGTTTTTGCTCATTTTTGCCAACGAAAATATGACCTATAAAGCCAGAGCAGAACTGATGCAACACAATCAACACACAGCAGCAGTGTTTTGTTACTGAATGATTCCGTGTCTTGAGTGAATCAATCGGGGGACTGTGAACCAATGATTAATGACCAATTCATAAAGAGAGCCATTTAGGCTACTTCATTCCAGAATGAATCAGCTGTTTTAACGACGAACGAATCAAATGAATTAATGAATGACTCAAAGGCTGTGTCTGAAATCGCCCCCTATATCCTTAAATAGTGCACTATTTGAGCAGACAGCCATTTGTAGTGGTGTCCAAAACCATAGACATTATCGAGTGCAGTCGTTCAATCCCACAATGCACCGCAATAACGAGTGTACAACCGAACCGATGTATGTTCAACGGCTAGAGGCAGCAACCTCTAGTAACACACTAAAATCTTCCGGAGCACCCTTGCAACCTTATAGCAACACACTAAAGACAAACCCTGCAATCAGAACACCATATATCAGCCCAGACCACGCTATCAACCTCATTGTGATATACTAAAAAAACACCCCAGCAACCATCCAGACCACTATAGGCTAGCTACCTCATAGCAACAAAAGAAAAAAAACAAAAAAAAAAACAACCCCACCCAGAACACATCATTGATCCATCCAAAACAACCATCCACCCAGAGCACCCTATCAGCCTCAACGCAACAAAACCCGGAACTCTATGCGCGTTTCTATTACAGATTTGCGCAAAACTTTTGCGATTTTTTTCTAAATGTCTATAAAAAACTATTGCGAAAATTACAGCGTTTCCATTAACCGATGTTATTCGACTAAAACGTAGCCCAATTTTTCCTCTCGCGATCAGTCATTCCAAAAATCATGGCAACGGATGTTGGTTTATATGATTTATAGGCCTATACATCCCAGGCACCACACTAGCCATTATTTTTAATCAAAAGGAGACGTAGGCCTGCGTGTTATCCAAGCTTTAATGGTAAGGAAAGCCCCATACTTGTGAGTGGCACATGAGGTGTTTCTCCCTCATATCTGCTTCAAGCTCTTGATTGTGGCATTTCTTTGAGGTTTAGAATTTATCTTTTATGAATTTAAGAACTCTGTCTCGTCTTCTGTCCAAAACATCGCCATCTACGTAAGGTGACCTGTAAATGCTTAAAAAATGTTTTCATTGCAGTTTTGTGAAATACGGTATTCCTTTTTCACATTGCCTGGAAAACCACCTCATGCGAGCGTAAAAACATTTTTGCGATAAATGGGAGTTTTTTTTTTTTAAAAATTGGCGTGTTTCCAGTAATGGAAACGTTGCTAGCATCTGCATAGCAATAGCATTGCAATATTCATTTGCCATTCAATGCAGAAGTCATTAAGAAGTCTTCCTGCATGATTTGAAGATGTGCTCCTGTAGAACATCTGTCTTTTTACCTGCACCATGCAGGTGCATTGAATATCATGTGACGCCCTCAAGTCCTCTGTAAAAATATGCATGACCCCGTAACCCCTCTGCCACCATTCAGCTCTGTTCTATTAGATAATATAAGTGCATGTGTGTATGAAGTGGTATACACTAATGACATTATGCAAACATTATTCAAGTGGTTCTAAATAAACAAAACATGACGCATTAATTCATTCCTCTCTAATGAGCTTTACTGAGGAAGACCGAAGGACTTTTAGAGCTGCAGGTCTATTGTCTGCTGAGGGTGTAAAATTTACAGCACCTGCTGTTACTAATAAGGTCTGGAACCTGGATTCTTGCATTGACATTAAGTCATATAAATTATGATCATATGATTATTAAATCAGGCCACAGTACCAGAAACAAAAGCAAAATATATTACAGCAGGAAATGGATCTGGGAAGTTCACATCTTTCTATCCATCCATCCATCCATCCATCCATCCATCCATCCATCCATCCATCCATCCGCAGCCATTATCCAGTATTCGGTGTCACATGACCCCTCAGAAATTTAAAATGCTGATTTGGTGTTCAAGACACATTCATTATCAAAATATTAAAAATATTAAAATATTAAAAATGGTTGTGCTGCTTAACATTTTTGTGGAAACCGTGATACATTTTTTTAGGATTCTTTGATAAACTGATCAAAATAACATTTATTTGAAATAGTATTTGTATTTGTATTTATTTGTACAAGTATTTGGTTACAGTGTAAAAGTCTTTACTCAATTTTGATCAGTTTAATGAGTTCTTGCTCATTTATTTATTTATTTTCTTAAAACTTATTGGCCCCAAACTGTGGTGAATGAATTGAACTAAACACTTTTAATGCTTGTGTCATGTTCTGGTAGTTGAGCTATAGGAACTTTTCATCACTTTAAACATCACATATATATTATAGATGTAACATTATCAGTTTAACATGAGGTACACAGGTTCTATACTGTCAATCAAACTTTTCATGTACATACATTTTTTTTTTTTTTTATTGTTTTTTTTTAATATCATGACCGGAAGGGTTATACCACTTGTACTTCTTCTGGAATCACAAAGATTGCACAAAACTGGCCAGTGTATTAGGCATATTGTCAAATTTATGAGAACTGACTAATACACACAAACATACTAAGTTACATTGCGAAAAATAAAAATTGTTACAACAGCCCGGGTTCCCCCGTCTGAGTTTCAGTTCACAGGAACAACAGAAAATGGCTGGGATTAATAAAAACACAGAACTGTGTAAGAGAGCACTGCACTGTAAAATGTTTATTGTCAAATTACTGTAACTTACTGGCTTACAATTATCCAGTTGCTGTATTTCTTTATTTCATGAAGTATTTCATACTTTAAAATAAGAATTATACTGTTATTTTTATTATTACTTTTTTTATTTTACTGTTATATATTCAATAACACAATTTATTGCTTCAAAGCTTTATTCAGGTTTCATCTTTTACATTTATAGCTGAACTTCAGGAGAATATACAGATTTTCCAGCATATTAACCATATTTAATCAATGAACAAAATACAATTATAGCCATACCAGTAAAATCACAGTAACACACTGTGCCAGTGGAAAATGGAAATACAAAAATAAAAGTTTGAAGAGTTAAAGTACTTAATTAGAAGCATACAACAATCACTTAAAACGTTTAAAAGAAAACCAAATGTTATAAAGAAGACCACTTTTCCCGCCTGTCTCACGATGGTCCAGCCGCTCTGCCAGAGCTGCTGCAGTCATTTACTACTGTATTTAGATTTACAGTAGGCTAATATTTTCCCAGAATGCATTGAAAATCTACAGTAATGTACACATACGGTATGAAACTGTTAATACAGTAATAATGCTGTGAAAATGACAAAATCTGCAGTAATAGCCGTATTCAGATTCTATAGTAGGGAATTGTTGAGAATACAGTAATATTACTGTGAAAACAACAGAAATCATTCAGTGTGTCAAAAGTAAAAGATATAGGCTATGGTCTTGCTCTGTCAGTTGAATCTGTTTCCTCTCTAATTGTTTGCTTACAAGTGAACCTGTGCAACGACAATCCAGCAACATGTAGACACCTGCTTCCTCTTTCTCTCTTAAAACCAGGTCATGTGTGGTTTAAAAAAATCAAGAAACATCTCAGGGGTGAAAAATATAACAGATTCAGGGTGCATAAGAAGAGTTTCTGTCATCAAGAGATAATGTTTTTAATCACATCCGTATTTAAAAGCACACTAAGATATTGTATTATTAAATACTACAATTATACAAATCCATTATGGCGTGTCATTTTAGAAGTATGATATTTATGTGGGTTTTATTATGTTAAGTGATAATCTGCATTCTGCACAGACTAAATCTTAATCGGGTTGGATTATATTGTGTGACCTCACTGTCCATGTTTAAGATTAGAAGACAGATATTTTTTCACATTTCAGGCAATACTGTGTGCATGTAGGCTACATCTACATCACTATCATGATAAGTTTAGTTCATCATAACACCTGAAAGCATGTCAGTGTTGTCTCGTTTGTTTGGTGACATTAGTGTGTTACATTTCTTCAGTCTGTGCAAATGAACAGTTGCGTTTTTTAAGCAAATAACTCACATTTACATTCTAGAAAACAAAGCTTTAAAAAGGGGACAATACATAATAACATGCTTTGAATGTGTAGCCCTTTTTTCTTTCTAAAAGATGTAGAACAAGAGGACCTCAGACAGAGCGCGTCTGAACTGTACACTGAATTCGACGCGACGCTTGAACAAATTCGTTGATTGGTCGACTGGCTGCCGACGTCACATTCCATTCGAAACCTTGAAAAACGCGACGCGCTAGTTTGCAGCTAGATGCTGGGGGTGTCATCATCACACACGCGCAGATCAGGTTTCACTGGACATAGTCTCTCGCGCAGGCCTACAGTAACGACAATGGCGACTGGAAAAATCACACACATCTACTGCTTCCTCTGAATATCTCCGCTAAAAATGCGCTGCTCGAGGTGTGACGGTGGAAACATGAGTAATAATATCTTGTGAGTTGGCTAATATTAGTCTTTGCGCGTCACGGCAGCTTTAATAATAACGGATTGAAGATGGCGGAGTTTTCTCCGGTGCTGCCTCCGTTGCGGGATGATGGAGGAGGCGGACGGTACGGACAGCCGCTGTTCCCCAGATCCCTGTCCGGTTCGGAGTCGGACAGTGAATTATCGCAGAGTTTGGCCCGCACAAAGACGCGCTCGTATGGCAGCACCGCGAGCGTCACGGCGCCGTTAGGAGAAACATACATAGAGCACCGGGTAACGGACGGGGACACACTGCAGGGTATAGCACTCAAATATGGTGTTACGGTGAGTCTCACATCAATAAAGTCACACACATTTGCAAGAAACCATCTCCTAGTCATCTCCATACATATTCAACGTTGTTTTGCATTCTTTTGGAGCATCATGTACAAAATGGAGTGTGTCCCAAAAACTAGTGTGCTGCCTATCTAGACAACATTTTTGGGACAGCAATTTTTGGGCCCATGCCGTTACGTATTACCTAGTGAGCTCCCTACTTAGGCAACGTTGTTGTAAGTTACTTTTTTTTTTTTTTTTTACCATCATAGACGCGACGGGGCACCTGGAAATTTGAGTTTACCCAGCTAACAATAAAATCGAAGAAAATGAATGTGAGCATCCACGTTCAAAACGTCCTGTTTTTTATAAATGTTTTTTTTTTTTGGGTTAGGGTTAGGCTATACGGGAAAATACCATTATGGGAACGTAACGTTACTTTTGAATGTTCTCTGAACCTTCTGCAACAAGTGATAACAATTAAACAACATCAGATACACGTCCAACTAAACTTTCCATGAATGATGTATAAATGTTTTTGTCCTGGCGTTTTCGTAAAAATTTAAAGACCAGATACCTTTAAAACAAATCTACAGTACCCCCGAAAAGCATTTATTCACAACTTTGAGATAACCTTGCCAAAACGTTTCCTGTTAGCATAGCCTGTGGCTGAATCTGAAATCGCCCCCTTCACTCAATCACTAGTCCCTTTGTTAGTCCACTAATACAGTTCACTTGGAGTGAATGAAAATGAGTAAGTGAGTTAGGATAGCCGTTGAGTGTACATCGGCTGTACACTTATTATTGTGGTGCAATGTGGGGTAGAATGAGTGCATTCACTATGGTTTCGGACACCACTACAAATGCCTGTCCCCCCAAATAATGCCCTATTTGAGGGTATAGGGGGCGATTTCGGATTCAGGCATGCCTCAAATCCTAGTAAACTCCCTCAAAGGGATAGTTCACCCAAAAATGAAAATTCTGTCATCATTTACTCACCCTCAAGTTGTTCCAAACCTATGTGAATTTCTTTCTTCTGCTGCACACAAAAGAAGATATTTTGAAGAATATCTGTAACAAAACAGTGGATGGGCCCCATTGACTTCCATAGTATGGAAAAAAAAACTATGGAAGTCAATGGGGCCTTTCAACAGTTTGATTAGAGATATTCTTCAAAATATACCATTTTGTGTTGTTCAGCAGAAGAAAGAAATTCATACAGGTTTGGAACAACTTGAGGGTGAGTAAATGATAACAGAATTTTCATCTTGTCAAACAGTGTAAAAAAAAAAGAAAAAAAAAAGGATGTTATCTACCTACATTTAGGGCATCATAATTGTGAAGTTTGAGTATCATTACCTGTCATATACTCAAAAACCGCTGTGTTCAAAACTAAGTGAGCAGTCTAAGAAGAATTTTAGGGCATTTTTAGTCATTTTAGAATATAATTGGCTTGTTCTGCGTGATGAAAATGTCCTATGATGGCAAAAAATGCTGTGAATCAAAATCCAGACAGCATTTTTGAACAGTCTAGATTGGCTCAAAACCTATTAAGTTGTCTAAGTACATAGAACTTTATGTGATGTGCAAAACTCCTACAAAAGCCTATGATGCCCAGGTTAACTATACAAATGTAAGTTTAAGTTATGATTGCATACATGCAGACATAATGAAGCTCAAGATAATTGAGAAAATGAACTAGCACAAGTCCAGCTATTCCTGAGTGTGTGGAGAGAGATTTGGAGATCAAATAGATGTGTAAACTGATTGAGTTAAAGCGGGAATTGTCAGGTGTCGCCTAAAGAAATCAAGCAAATCTCTAAGCAAATATTTACTCATGTATGATTAAAAACATAAGACACATGCTGGTAAATGTGGAAGAAGCAAACACTAAATGGATACATTTATGTTTAGGACTGTTTCTTGAAAATAGAAGTTAATATGTGATATTTTCATGTTTGTTTTTTGATTTCCACAGATGGAACAAATTAAACGAGTCAATAAGCTATTCAGCAATGACTGTATATTCCTGCGAAACACTCTCAATATTCCTGTGAAGTCCAAAAAACCCTCCCTCTTTAATGGACTGTCTCTGGAGTCACCTGACAGCGAGGGTTGTACACTGCAGGAGTCGCTGTGCTCGAGTCAGGACATGGACGTCCTGTCCCCCCCACCAGAACCGGCCGTCCCGGAGCCCAACACCCGACCCGTGCAGGCGGAAGAGCTCTCTGCTAAAGACTTCTTGCACCGACTGGACTTACAGATCAAACAGTCCAAACAAGCCGCCCGCAAACTGAAAGAGGATGGTGAGAGGTAAAAGAACCTTTGACCTGCATGAGCGTCTCTCTGCCTTAACCCTTTCACACGTACGATCACACCGGTGTGATCAGTCTTGGCTGGTCCCTGGAGCGTACGATCACACCGGTGTGATTAGAACGGTCAGTGCATCACGTGATCAACTGCTAAATTCAAACGTGCTTTCGCGCGTTGGCTGGCGCTGAGCCAGAGACGGACACACTCAGTGCTGTCATATATCACAACTATTGAGTATTTTAAACCACATAATGTTTATTTTAGGTTTCAGACATTTAAATACACATAAGTACTAGCAAAACAGTGATTTTGAATTAGTAAAATAGACACTGATGTCTATGGAAACGGCTACAATAATCATTTCCATTATAATAAGACAAAACGTTTTATTCATATCAGATACCCATTGTGTAAGTAGCTTTACATTTTACCCTATTCTTCTCCTAGTTCACCGGCCACTTACTTTCATGTATTTCGTGAGAAACAACAGATCCGATTCTCTGAACTGTGAAACAAACTAACATGGCGCCGCCCATCGCACATCCAGCTCAACTAACGCGATCGTTATAAAGACGTTTAAACAACAAAACACATCCACTTGCACATATTTGACAATCGGAATATCAGTGTTTCATGCTATAGCTAATACATGTGTGAATATTTTGAATAGAAAAGGAAGAAAGACATAAAAGCAGATCATCATTCATTCAGCTCTGTGTTGTGATTGCGCTGTGTCACGTGACAAGAAATGACGCGTCACCATGGAAACATTAAAGTGGCAGGTTCTAAATAACGGTCGCCTTGAAAAACTCACGCTGGGGGGTCAGTTAGAATATTTTAAACGTACGTGCGAAAGGGTTAATAAACCTTCTGACCTCTTAATTAATGATGAACAGAAGCTCTGTTCCAAACCCTAGGAAGTTGCCTTGCTGTCTGTTGCCTGTATAGGCAGTGGCCCTTATAAGGCAGCATCCTAACTTAACACTCTCTATGGCCCTGTTTACTCCTGGAATTAAGATGCGTTTTTGTCGATCGGATCACAAGTAGCTGTTTTAATCAGTCTCTTTTATCCACTTTCAACCTCTTCTGTCCTGATTTCTTTGAGGTGAGAGTCTGTGGGCGGGTAAATATGTTTTTAGTTTTTTTAGGTCGATCTTAGTAGTCGATCTTTTGTGGTTGTTCCAATGCATTTGACCACATGAGCGCCTACATTACGAAAGCAATCCGGTCGAATGCGTTTTCAACTACTTCTGGAAGTGGTAGTAAGTGGTAGCCTGGCAAGCCAGACCTACATCAAGATGTTAGGTCTGGGAACTCACAATTGTCATACCTCAATCCGAGGGGCGGGATAAACGGTTGTCTTTCAATATCCCTCGGCAGCGCTACAACCAACCAGAGCAACGAACGGCTGTGGCTGAGTGAGTCCCATGCGGTTTTCCACCAGTGAACCAGCTAGTTGGTATATTAAACTTTTGCCGTATCCGGTCGTCAAAACTCTGAACACATCTTCCTGTTTTAGGAATGACTTAAGTGACGTTCTCTTAACTCCAAATCATCCAGAGTCGCGGCCAAAGCCGATTCGAAAGACCGCTGTTCGCCAGGCAGCATCTTCTTTGTTTTCAAGCAGAGGGAAATCACCTATGGAAATCACGCGGAACCGTCATAACCCTGCCGTCATTATGTTAAGCCCGCCCACCAACTCTACACGATCTGATTGGCCGGACCAGTTTTTGGTTTTCCAGCTCAAAAGTCTATGGAGAGTTGCTAGACCACACTTTGCTGCAAAATAATTTTTGCTGCCGCTAGGGTGCGTCTAGATTTCTAGGCTAAGTAAGTGGATAAGCTCAAAAAGTTTTAGACCCCGTTTACACCAGTATTTAGCGTCGTCTACTTGTGATCTGATCAAACAAAACACGTCTTTGGCCGGAGACACACTGGCTGCGTGGCGTGAGCGTCTCAGCTGCGTGGCGTGTCCGTTTTTATTTCGGCTCCCATGTTAACAGGTTAGAGCTTGCACACTGCCTGCGTGACACACGCGTCTCAGGCACGGCATGAGCCGCGCGGAAAACGCGTGCATGCTAGAAATAGAACCGACGCCTATTTTTCACGCGACACGCAAGCGTGTTGGAAGCGTTTGCAGGCAAAATAGTATAGGAAAAGATGTTTATATGTCATTTTGTACACGAATACATATTAATAAATTACATTTTGATGTTTGAAAATCTAGGTTTTTACATAAATTCAGATATAAATGTCTTTTTTTTTAATCCCATTATTTTTGCCTATATAATTTCATGTCATTTTATTTTTTAAACAGTCGAGTCCTGGTGTCCACTACAGAGGTCATAGCATATGAATAAAATATAGCCTATATATATTTTCATTTGTTTCTAATGCTCTTAACAATGTGATTACATGAAAAAAAATCAAAAAAAATCTTTGAAAAAAATCTTTCTGGGCCTCAGGTGGATATAAAGTTAGGATAGGCTACAATAACATTGTAGTGTGTCTTCTGAGTGACGGTCCAACATCAGGTAGGCTAAATATTGGCTCTTTAAAGCTACACAAAATTTGTAAATGTTTTTGAAATAAACAGACAGCCGCATGTTTCCCTATTTTTCGGATTTTGGAAGATGCGTGATAAAAGTTGAAATTGTTGTCGTAAAGGCAAGAGCAACAGTAATCCAAATGTAGACTGGTCTGTCGGCGCCCTCCCTCTATGTCACATATAGCGAAAATGTATTCGTGTACGCCACGCAGCGCCGCGTCAGACACGCTTCTGGTGTGCAAAGACACAGAAAACGCAACGCAGCCGCCCCACGCAGCTGACACGCAACAGAAACGCCACGCTCACGCCACGCAGCCAGTGTGTCTCCGGCCTTAATACCAGGTTTAAACAGGGCCTATGTGCCATTATGTCCATAAATTAATTTATTACTTGTTGGTCTTTGTAAATATGCACTAGACAGTCATGGACACACAGGACATGTTCTTCTTGTAAAAGCTAGATAGACCACATCTGAATGTAACAGAAAGCAGGGACAACTCTTGAACATCATTTTAAACATTTATAATACACCATCACAGGAATAAATTACATTTTAAAATATATGAAAATAGAAAAGCTATTTTAAGTAATAATAATTTACAATATTACTGATTTTACTGTATTTTAGATCAAATACACGCAGCATTGATGAGCATGTTACCCACCCCAAACTTTTAATGTAGCCATCAGAACTCAGAAGATTTCAATAGTTTGACATTTAACATGTTGCTAAGCAAAAGATGCCATAATCATATGATGCAACATAGTCAAATTTGCATAATTAAGGATAAAGTATTGAATGAATTATATTTGTAGTCAACGTTACTCTCAACTTTGCCCAGCATCTTATTTTTTTATATCTACCTTGTTGCGATTCATTTGTGGCATTACCTTATCTGTAAAGTTTACATGCAGAAATTGGCCGAAATAAGGAAGCATAATCTGTAGATTTTGAAAGAAGCACGCCTTTTTTTATTTTTTATGTTGCTGATCAGAGCACTTTTTTGGTCAGCAGCAGCAGTTGGCAGCGACTGGAGCAGAGGCCGACTGTGAACATTTGCTGACCTCTTGTAAGAAATTGAAACCTGTCCACCTACGGTGCAGTTTTTATTTGAGCTGAATCAGTCAGCCAGACTTGTGTCTGCATCTTTTAGTGGATAAGGCAGCAGTTGTTGTCTTCCCTCCATTTTAAGGCAATGGAAGTTGTTTGTCATATATTTACACAAACATACACCTGACATATTTCTCAGAGTGGAACCAGTCAAGTCAGTCCTGAAAAGACATCACTGACATGTCTACAGGCGTGAGCTTGATCACATGTTTATTCGCTCAAGAAGTGCTGCAATTTGGCACGCTTTTTGTAAATTGCAGGCTGTAACCTGTTCGAGTGTTAAACTGATGATATCAGCGCTCAAACTGGAAAATGGTGAACTTCATGCCAAAATATTTTCATAATTTATTTACCTTCATTTCATTGCAAATCTGTATGACTATATAGTTCTGTAGAACAGAAAAAGAGATGTTTTTTGATGTGACCTTACAGCTTAAAGCTGCGTTCACACTACAAGGGACTTTGTCGCTGCAGGTCGCCAGTGGCTGCACTGGAGGGCGTTCCCACTACTGGTTGCCTAGTAATGTTTGTGAGTGACATTCACGGATGTTACTCTATGTTAGACAACAAATATGTTTTCTTGCCGCTACAAACAAATATTTTGGAAAGGAAAAGTCTTAATATAAATGGAATCAGTACATAAAATGCATAATATTAAAGATGAACGAGAAACAGTGAGTGCTCTTTGCCATCGCGGCTATTTAACTGCAGAAAACGGGCAAATACCGGTCTATCTGGCTTCCCGAAACCATTCAGGTTAATAGGATAAATAATAGATAGACCATAAATAATAGGACAGTTTCTGACTGCTAAAATGACCTTCTCATTCAACTTTCCTCGGTCAGACTCAGCACTGAAGAGTGACGCGCTCCACTGACTTCACTCCTATTGGTTGTCGCTCCCGAAAGTCGCTCTGCATTTGCATAAAGTTAAACAGATTAAGGGTGTTCCGACTGATCGGTCGCCGATCATAATCGGCCGATAATTGCTTTGGGAAGTGTGATCGGCGGTCTCTATAAAGGCCGATCCAGAAAAGCCGATCAGATGACGCAAAACTCGCGAGACAATTTTTTTACTGGTAAAAATAGCTTCACCGGTCTGGGCTCTCAAGTGTCAAGCATTGAGCGTGACAGTCACTCATTTCGGTCTTTTGTCACGCTCTCCCGCCACACATTGTATTTCTCACGCTGAAAAACTATTTGTAATATATTTAATATGCCGCAGCGGCCAAAACTCTGGCCGCGCCGCTCTCACTGTGGAACCGGCATGAATGAAGCGCGTTTCCTCTGGTGTTGTTCGTCGAGCTACACAATAGCCAATCAGAAAATAGCACTATTGTATCTGGGTAAGATTTAACGCAACAACCAATGACAAAAATGTATCCAACCCCCGTGCGTCCGTCAAATCACTCGTACATATTTTCTCTCATCAAAACTGAATATGTTCATCAGCGGTTACAGTTATATCAAGCAAGGATACGTTTGTGTTTTATTTTGTGATTACACCGGAATGAATAGAGTCCGCAATGGCGATAGATTGAAGCGCGCGTCCGAGTGAAGCCTGCGCGAGGCACAGAACACTGTATCCATGCAACTGATCGCCGCGGCAACAAGCGCGCAGCTTGAGTTCAAAAACACATTTTAGCGCTAGATTTCTTATTTAATAGCGAACTAAATGAATGATCTGCTAGTTAACTGAAGATGTTTTATTTATTTATATTAGGTACATGGTGGGACAGACTTCACTGGATCTAAAAAAATCAATCTAAACATAGATATGACCAGTAGTGGTGGCTTTCTTAATCTGTTTAAAATAATTTTGCAAGGGTTCTACACACACACACACACACACACACACACACACAAAAAGGTTTGTCTACCTCTCTCTTCCTCTCTAAATGCCCACAAAATCTGACGAAGCATCCCAGAAAAAAGCAAAGTTATAGATACAGATATGGAAGTTGTTATTTTTTTTTTTTTTTTTTTTTTTTTTTTTGTTGCTGTGCACTTTACTACCTGTGGTCCTTTAAGTGTATTAGAAAAACTGATGGCTGACTGACTCTAAAAGCAGCAACAAAAAAGGCTATAGTCAAAATAATGTTTAAAGTAGTCTAAAGCTAAATTTAAAGACTCAGATGTTCTGTCTTTTATTCATTTTATTTTATATTCTACAGGAAAGTTGTATGTCAAGCCCTAAGCTGCTCCCAATAACCAAGCTGCTATGTTAATACATGTTGCTTGCAAATAAATACACAAGTGTCAATTCATTATGCATTGTCTTCTCTTAAATGTAATACTTAATTGTACATTGTTGTTAAATATAGTTTAATAAGTAATGCTACATGATAAAAAGAAGTCTTCAAATAGACCCTGTAATCGGTGATCGGTATCGGTATCGGGTGATACAGCTTCCAGTAATCGGCGATCGGTGATCGGCCCCAAAAATCCTGATCGGAGCACCCCTAAAACAGATCTCAACTTTGTCGCGTCGCCAGACACGCCCCATCCAGTCGCCAACGGTCGCGACCGCGCGTGTCGCCGGAAGTCGCCCGCTCACCATTGAAAATGAATGGTATCGTGTCGCGTGTAGTGTGAACGCAGCTTAATAACTATAGCCTGTCAAGGTCCAAAAATGACACAAAAGCACCATGCAAGTAGTCCATACGAGTCATGAGCTGTATTCCAAGTCTTCTGAACCCATACAATAGCTTTTCAAGAGGACTGTCTGAAATTGCAGTATTCAGTGTACATTTGATTCCTCTTGATTTTCCTTGGGCAGCTTTAACATTCTGGGCAGTTGAGTTAGTGTTCAGTGCTTCTCAATCTGCCATGAGACACACAGGCAGCAATTGTGTTTGTCGTCATTGATGTCAGAATACACTAGGGCTGGCAAATGATGACAGCATTTTGTTTATTGGGTGAACTATTCCTGTAATTAATTTCCTGGGTGTAATACATTCTCGCTCAATCATTTGATAACTGGTGTGTAAAAAAATACTGAATTGATGAACATGTTCTCTCTGCTGGTGTAAGAGATATGAGTACAGTGGCAGAAAACTGCTCAATTAATCATGAAGATCTGGAAAGGAAGTAACACACCCTCAGTACACATGCGCTCAACCATGTCCTCGATCAAACAGAAGTGACATTTTGATCTGATCAATGTTGCGACTGAGTCATGGAAATGATCAATGGCCAGGCAGTGCCGATCATCAGTCGTTTTCTCCACATACAGGAACTGCCAATCCAAAACCTCTAATCTAGTAATATTTATTGACTGGCAAACATGCTCGTTTCAATTAAAACAGATTTCCGGTGTTTAAACAGTCTGTTTGGGGAATATAGGAAGTCAAACAGGGCCAGGTCAGAGCCTGATACGGTTGTTTCCACAGATGTCTCATTGAACTTCTGGATGTGGAAATGATTAAATCTGTGAGGGGGGCCTTAAAGGAATTGTCCACCCAAAATACAAATTCTGCCATCATTTACTCACCCTGATGTTGTTCCAAACCTGTATGACCTACTTTCTTTAGTGGAACAAAGACGATATTTTGAAGCATGTTGGTAACTAAACAATTTTGGTTCCTGTTGACTTCAATTGTATGAGAAAAAAAGACAATGGAAGTTGCTCATACAATTGAAGTTGGGTGTCATCAGTGTCTGTTGAGTAAGTTACTCTAAAAAAAGTAATTAATTACTAGCTACTAATTACATCTTCAGCAGTGTAATTAGATTACTTAACTTTATAAGTAATGTTTATTTTATTGCATTACTTATTACAAATTACTTTCTAAATCCCACATCAACCTCGACCATTTGAACAGTTAAGGATAGACCTGAAACTGCTCTTTTAATGATTTCAGATAAATCATGTAAAATTGCATAAATACCAAAGTATTTAAAGGGAGGGAGAAGGTTACATTTAAAATATACATTTTAACATTTGACATTAAGATTTGTTCTATAGTATTTAATGCAATTACATCAGAACTAATTAAATTGCAGAAAATTAAGAGTAATCCCTTAATTAAACTACAGTAATTAACTACTTGGTAACACATTACACCCAACACTGACATGTGTGTGTGTGTGTATATATATATATATATATATATATATATATATTCTATTAGTGTTCCAGCTGATTTTTTAAATATTGTTTGTCTGTGTTTAATTTCAGAGAGGAAGATGACCCAAGCAACTCAACATCATCATATCAGGAGATCTGATGGACTCTTCTTCATCTGTTTACCTGCAGCGCTGACAATGACCCATCATCATCTTCATCTTTCCATCCCTCTTTTGCCTACTTTTTTTTAACTCTCTCTTTACCCAAACTGCAACACATGACCACAGGTCCATCATTGCCTTCTTCAGCAGTATTATAGTGATTTTATTTCTGATTTTTATCATCACTGTTCCATCTCGCATAACAGTAAAGATTCTACAGCCGAGTTTGTCTTCTTTAGGAAGAGCTATAGCCGTCCACATGCAGATCACAAACTTATGATAACCACAGTCTATGCTCATATGAAACTGTATGTGCAGTCTATCCCATATAACGTATAACAGAAAAGTATCTGGACTCTGTGTGGCTGCCTGCTGATTTTAATTTATTGTTTTGTTTGCCTATAAAAGCTTTATGTGTGGGGTTGAAAGGGATAAATAATGCTGTTTTGGTGTGAATGTTGTGTTTGTGTGTTGGGGTTTAAGAAAAATGTTTTACTGTGCTGTTTGATTTGGGTTATGCAGAATAAATGCTTCTGTAAGCTGATCATAAGAGCTTCCTGTTTCATAGATCTGCAGCAAAGTGTTGGGTTATTATTATAGGATGGATCTCACCCTTCAGCATTGCCACAGGCTTCTATGAGTTTCCTACGCAGTTTGGAAAAGTATGTTTTATTTGAGTAATTTCCAGGGCAGGATAAGTATGAAAAAAAAATATTAGTTTTCTAAAATATATTAAGAATTTCTAGAAATAAATGTATACAAGCAGAGTATTTTCATGGCAAAAGTTTAATGATCCTGATCCTGTAGTGATTGCCGAACACAATTGAATAAATTTAAGGCGCACGTTTTCATTACGTAAAGCTCTGTCTTTTACCATATGCAAGTCTCTTTTGAACATCGCTAATCGAATGTGCGTGTGCCACTTAAACAAGAAGCAAATGATCAACTAAATCATGCTGTACTTTGTTAAACATTCAACATCAAACCACGATTACAGTTATATATGTAGGTTATAAAGAGTTTTAGGTTTCTTCTCATCGTGTAAGTGCATGTTATCACTTCGAGAAAATCACTGAAAAAATTCGGAGAAAACTATATTTACAAGTGACCGTTCTAGCAAAAGCAATGGTGAAAATGATGCTGTATGAACCATTTATGTTAAATATGGTCTGAAAAATCTACAGAGAGATTTGGAGATTTGAGTCTGGAAAAGTGTAATTTTGAAATGGAAAATGTGTAGGAGCCCTGCCTCTAACAAACACCCAGGCAGTCGAGATTTTAACAGTCCCCTGATAAATAAATTCTTGGCAGTTTTTCTACTGAACGAAAAGTAAAAGTTAGTTGCAACATTTGTCTATACGTAAGCCTATACATATTTTGACTGAACTTATGATTGCACTTGCAATGCAACAAGGACACTTAAGTTAATAGAACTTAATTATTATTTTTGATGCTCGGGGGGTGCTGATCTTAAGATGAATACATTAACTGTCTAATGTATAGTTTTTTAAATATCTCGAATGTGTTCATTAATTGTGTTCACTAGTTTGAAGTGTGAGAGATCATTCATATCAGCCTGCCAGATGCAAAGCTTGTGGCCATGACGGGAATTGTTTTCTGATGTTCTCCATAAATTAGCATTGTTTGTCTGAATGCACTACATTTAGAGCTAATTTGACTTGGCAACCGGTTTATGATGATTATATGACTATATCATCAAACTAAACCAAAAACAACAAAATGGAAAAATCAAATGATCAATAAGATGGTTGAATATTAAGTGTCCCCAACTAAGCAAGCCAGAGGCGACAGTGGCAATGAACCCAATATTCATCAGGGGACAGAATGAAGAAAAAAACCTTGGGAGAAACCAGGTTCAGTCGGGGGGGCAGTTCTCCTCTGGCCAACGAACAAACACGGTTGTGATTATGAAGTCAGAATTCAGATCGGGATCATTCAAATATTCATCCAGTTCCTTTTGCTTGAAGATCGGATTCATCACGCCAGTATGGAGATGAAGCATATGGTCTGTGGGGACTGGGGAGGACCTGGTTCTTGTGGTCTTTGCTGAAGATCTGTCAGTCAGGAACCTGGGTGTGCTTTTTGATACCAATCTTTCACTTGAAAGCCACATTTCTAGCATCTGTAAAGCTGTATTTTTCCCATCTTAAAAATATATCTAAATTATGACATATGCTCTCAATGACAAATGCAGAAAAGTTAGTTCATGTGTTCATGACCTCAAGTCAAGTCACCTTAATTTATATAGCGCTGTTAACAATGTTTCAAAGCAGCTTTACAGTGATAATAGGAAATTACAGTAACAGATATTACAACATTTGATCTGTACAGAGGTAAAGGGAAGGTAGGGAGGCCTTCACAGGGGAGAGACTAGTCAACACTTCAGGACTGCGTTGTCGTCGGGTTCAGGCTTCAGGCGCAGGTCCCTCATCAGATCTGGATACGGCCTGGATCCGGCGGGCTGCGGTAAACCTCGGGATAAATAGAGAGACTAATATTAGCGTAGACGCCATCCTACTTATGATGTAACGAGCACATCAGGATTTATGGGAAGTGTTCCCGGTTCCGGCTGACCTAATCTATGCAGCCTAACATTGAATTATAGAAGTCTATAATGTGTTATGTGTATGTTAGGTCAATGAAATGTGTTTTTAGTCTAGATTTGAACTGACAGAGTGTGTCTGCTTCCCAGACAATGCTAGGAAGACTGTTCCAAAGTTTTGGTGCTAAAAAGGAAAAGGCATTATCAACTAGGCGGAATTTTGAGACCGCAATAGACGTGAAGGACTATGTTAAGAGCTCGCTCAAGTACTGGGGAGCAAAACCATTTAGTGCTTTGTAAGTAATCAGCAATATTTAAAAATGTATACAATGTTAAAAAGGGAGCCAATGCAGTGTTGACAGAACCGGGCTGATATGGTCATACTTCCTGGTTCTGGTAAGAACTCGAGCTGCTGCGTTTTGGACCAGCTGTAGTTGGTTTATTAAAGCGATAGTTCACGTAAAAATGAAAATTCTGTCAGTAATTACTCACCCTCATGTTGTTCCAACCCCGTAAGACTTTCGTTCATCTTCGGGACACAAATTAAGATATTTTTGATTAAATCTGAGAGCTGGATCACTCCTCCATAGGCTTCTAAGGGATTGAAACTTGCCGGCCCAGAAAAGTTATAGTCAGAGTGACTACAGTGGCTCAATCTTAAGTTTATCAAGCGACAAGAATACTTTTTGTGCGCAAAAAACAAACAAAAATAACTTTATTCAACTATTAATTTCCTTCTCTGTTGGCCTCGAGTTACCGTAGTTCACGTAGTGTAACTGTGCAGCGCTTCTGGTTGTACGTTGTACTTCCACCTGTTCACCCCTCAAACATGGAACCACTCACAGCTGTAGCCAATAATGGCCCATGGAGGTCACTATAAATCTGGGATCTGTGCTTCACTCAAAGGGAGTCCATGTGCATCTTCACCCAGGACGAGGTGAAGATGCACATGGAAGCCTAGAGTGAGACTGGCTGAAGAGAAAGAAAAGACACAATTAACCTTATAACCTCTGCCTTACCAACTTTGACTTTCGTTTTTCCTGTCTTCCCCCTTCAAGGAGGCCTAGAGTTCAAGCAAACGGTAGGAACGCAGCTGTCACGAGTAGGCCGGGAAGAATCTATGTTCCAATTTGGATCCCTTTTGGCCATCCTATATATTTTTTGTTAAATAAAAGGCAGTTTCTGTTAACGCTGCCGCCGTCTCTCTTGTGGTTGTGTTTTGTGGCAGCTGAAACCTCTCCTTGCTTTGGGCCGTGTCACAATACACAGTGGCAGGGCAGTTCAAGTACAGGGTGGAGCCCAGTTTGAGGTAGTGGAAACGGAGTAGCCTAGGACTATATGACCTCTTTTAACTGCACATGGAATATTACATAAACCATAAAACTGATGTTGCCCTCTCCAGGATGCTGTGGTGGTGCTATCGATGTATTCTGATCAGCTAAAAGCAGAATATTTAATATCTGTGGAAATTACACCCAGGGCAGTCGTTAGAGGGGTGAAAGGTGGTTACTATCTAGGGGCCCACGGATTTGGGGGGACACAGTGATTCCAACCGAGGGGGACCCATCAACACCCCCACCCCCACCCCCGCCCCCGATTTCAACCGAGTGGGGCCAACAGCAACCAAATGCACCGGAGCCCCGAATACTAGTGTTGCCAAGTCTGCGGTTTTCCCATGGAATTGGGGTACTTTTACACTGTTGCAGCAGAGGTTTTAAAACCTTCTTTTTTTTTACAAGGGAACCCCCAAGAACACGATTGGGCTAGTTTTGGGCAGGTTTTGAAAAGCAATTGGGCTGGTTTTGTTACGTGAACCTGGCAACCCTGCCGGATATCTTAGTTACGGCCCTGATTACACCCATCAGAACTGTTTAAATGATCGATCTAATTTTTACAGTCATTTGATTTATAGTCCAACAGGATCGAAAAAAAAAAAATGACAACCACACAAGTTACGTATTTAAAGAAAGGCAATGTTTAATAGAGTTTTGGAAAAAATCACAATATGTACATTTAAAAATACTCGATTTTTGTGAATCTATAGCATGAGGAATATACAGAGTCGAATAGTGAAGCAAAACCAAGAAAACCAAACTTAAGATAGAGATGGGAGATATAAAGATATAAAGACTGCCCCATATTGACTGGGAGAGAAAACAACAAAAGAGGAAAAGCAATTCACTGACAGTCAAAGCTGATTTTTTGGTTGATTGAGAAACAATAATACAGGTTGATTTCCTTCATCAAATCAGATCAAAAGAGGAAAAAATGCTATACACCATACATTTATGAATGTTATATGTTTATGATACTGTAAAAGTCTATTGCAAAAGAGGTGCAAAAGCTTCTATGCAAGTCATACAAAAAAGTCCACTAAATTTCATTCTTCTAGGTAGCCAATGCTGTTATTCTGTCCTAATGTGTAAAAACACTTACAACTCAAATGTGATTTGTGGCTTGTCTAGAACTAGATTGCTTCCTATTGCTGACTGCACTAAGAGAGGATATTGCCTTCAGGAGGAAATACTGTCTGAGTTGCAGACTAAATCTTATTTATTAGGAGTTATAGCATTAGGATCTGTGTTAGTATGCCCGGTCGAAGTATTTAGTAGACTCGCTGTTACACTATAACATGTGAAGCTGTTCTGGCTCCTACAGGCTTCCGTAGATTCTCTTGATGACATCACCTTCCTCCTTCTCGAGGATGCCTTTATCGATGTACGCGTCCACCTGCTGGTCCATGAAGTCCCTCAGCTTAGAGAGGTCGTAATCTTAGAAACGCAAACAGAGAGAAGAACACAGAAACTCATCAGACGGACTAAAGCACTTCACAATAGGGACTCTGGAAATGGTGCCATTTGTGTGCCCCAATAACTTAATATTCATATAAATACTCATATTCAACTTACAACTCATACAAAAAAGTTCAGCATACTTTGGTCACATTAACCAATAGATAAAAATAGGTTTAAAGCTGCAGTCGGCAAGTCTGGCAGATTGAGTGGACTTGTGAATTTTGAATGTTTACAGCTCTCATGCCCCTCCCCCACTATCAACGGATACCCTCCCACCGAGTTCGTGCTCGTCAGTGCGTGTGCACCAGGTTATCTGTGAACGCCCGTCTCATCAGCATCCATCAACACCATGGAGTATTTGGAGGTATGCTGCCCTGGCTAATCTACCGATAGATTGCAATTGCTAACGTCATTTATACTCTAAATGAGCTTACTTGATTTGTTAGTGTTTTGAAAGCGAGATACATCCGCCATCACTCTTCGTTACTGCGCGAACTTCAGGCGTGTGCATGTGATTGTAACGTGCGCGAGGGGTGGCGTGTGCCCGATCTGTGATTGACAGTCAGATCTCACACCCCCCTGCGCTGATTGGACCCGATGATCCGGGAGCTGTGGATTTTTGCAAAACAAATAACACGCTCCAGGTGGAGTTAGAAGCTCAGGTTTTTTTTCTAAAACCACTTTATTTATGTTGTTCTGTCGGATTATAGTGTCGATTTCACTGAATATGATAAAAAAAAGTTGCCGACGGCAGCTTTAATGTGTAATGCATTAGTAAATTTCCGTTTATCATCAAAATATAAGCTAATTGAATGTCTTCAATCATCTTCATTTCACAACACATCACTGTTCAAATGATTTTCGTGTAAATAAGACAACGGTTATTGGAGTACTTTTTATAAGAAAATACTAATTTAGTCTTTCTTCTTCAAAATTTTATGTTTAAGTAAAGTCAATGTGTTACATGCCGTTTCTATAGTGAAATTTACTAGCAATATCTGAGTACATTTTCATTGATGTTACATATTTAAAAATGCTACAACTTTACTGCAAAGTTACTTTAAAAAAAATATATAAATTAAATATTTTTAATGATTATTTAATACTAAACAATTTGATATTTTTTCCCCTTAAAAATAATAAAAATAAAGGTTTGATCTTTCAGACATCATGTTAACCAGAGAGGCATTATAAAAGACATTATACACTCACCTAAAGGATTATTATGAACACCATTATTATGTTTACAAAAGAGCCGAGACACACAGAAACCGTATTACATGTTTTTTTACTGAACTTCCTTCTTCCTCCACACCCACGCATGCGCACACCATAAACATCGCGCAGCTGATTCTATAACAACCAACACAGCTAGTTTACTTCATAATAGTAGCCCCCTTGTTATTCCCCTAACAGTGTGTAAATAAATGATTTTAGTTAATTATGTGAACACAACATTTCCCCCTCCCTCCCAAGAACTAAACTTATGCAAAACTGAGTCCTTACCAAAACAATTGAACAGTCCAATACCTAGTGCAAGGCCTACACTGTCACTCTGTGACAAAGTCCTTTAAGTAAGCAGGGCGGACCCTGGCCCTTACGGGTTGGCCCTCCGCAACCTCAGGCTGCGGCCATTCCAGAACCGCTGGGCAGTTCCCCATAGCTGGACTTGTGGAACAGCCCAGCCCTGGATCTGACTGACGGCCAGGGGAAAGCAGGTGAGATTGCAGGTCAGGGGCAGGTTGCTGGGGCGCTGGTGACGGTACGGCCTGAGGAGTATGGGAAGCCTGCTGTGGCCCTGTACATATCGGCACAGGTGGAGGAGGGGCCGATGGCAGTGGAGCCACCATTTCCTCACCTGGGTTCCGCACTTTCCTCAGTCTTTTAGCATGCCATCGTGATCCGTCACTAAGCATGAATGTGGCTGGGCCCAGCTGGCGGTGCACCTGAAAGGGCTGGCTCCAGTATGAAGCCATCTTGTTGCCCTGATGCGGCCTACGTGCTCGAACCCAGTCACCTGCGGTAATAGCCGTGGCCTTGACCCTGTGTTTCCGGTCAAAATACTGCTGCATCCGTTGCTGGTGTCGGTTTACAGCGGCTTTGGTCCGAGCCTGAGCGCTGCCGGCTGTAGGCACTGCCATGCCTTGTGCTTTAAGTCTGTCCAGTGGCAGTTCCATCTCCCGGCCCAGCATGAGGAGTGCTGGAGAGGCCCCGGTTGTAGCGTGTTGGCTGGCCCTGTAGTGCATTAAGGTTTGGTTGAGTGCTGTCCGGAATGTACACCCCTGAGCCAGGTGGGCCCGGACGCCATTCCTTAGGCTCTGGTTGAACCGCTCCACACCGCCATTTGCTTGTGGATTGTAGTATGCTGTGCGGATGTGTTTGATTCCCCTATCACTGAGGAACTGAGAAAAGTCTGCAGAGATGAACTGGGGTCCATTATCTGTTGTGATGGCACGAGGCATGCCCCAACGCGCGAACAAGACTTCTAGAATGTCTGTGATTACCTGGGTTGTGACAGTTCCAGCCGGAACCACTTCAGGCCATTTCGAATGGAGGTCGTACAGCACCACAAGGAAACGCTGATGATGGGTAATTCCACGGCCATGGATCTCTCCACAGATGTCAAGCTGGAGATGTTCCCATGGGCGGGACGGCCATGGAACCGGCTGCAGAGGGGTTGGCACTGGAGGTCCAGTTTTCCCACTAAGGAGCCATGGCACACAATCTTTAACGAGGGCTTCAATATCACGATCGATGCCTGGCCACCAGATGAGATCTCGGCATCGCTGTTTGAGTTTAACAATGCCTAGGTGCCCCTTGTGTGCCATGGATAGCACGCGGGCCCGCAGACTACAGGGCACCACGGTGCAAAAGCCTCTGGAGACACAAACATCACCCCAACATGAAAGTTCATCACGCACCCTTGTGAATGGCATGAGCTCGTCACAAACCTTTGCTGGCCATCCAGAGCGAATGTACGTGCGTAGCGAGGACAGTGTGGGGTCACGCTCTGACTCCTGCTGCAACTCCTCCAATGACACGGCCGACTGCAAGGGCGTGTGAAGCATGTGAATTAATTCAGTCTCTGTGTCCTCGTCAGGGGAGACCATGGGTGTGGGGGCATCGATGGAACAAGAGAGTAAGTCGGCGACTACATTCTCCCTTCCGGGGGTAAATTTCAGTACATAGTCATATTGCCTCAGCCTTTCCCCCCATCTGTGCAGGCGCAGGGGTTTATGACCGGATCCAGATGCCGTCAGCAATGCGGTCAGGGCCTGATGGCCAGTCCTGAGGGTGAAACGCCGTCCGTAGAGGTAAAGGTGCCACCTCTCTGAAGCCCAGGCAAGCGCCTCACGTTCACCCACCGAGTAGCGCTGTTCTGTTGGTGTTAATGCCCTGGAGGCGAAGGCTACAGGTCTCTCCACCCCGTCCTGCACCTGTGAGAGGACTGCACCAATAGCCCGATCTGAAGCATCACAGGTGACTAGAGTCAGACATTCAGGGTTGAAGTGGGCCAGTACAGGAGGTGTTGTGAGCTGGGCTTTCAGTGTTTGTACGGCCTCAGAACATGCTGTAGTCCATTGCCATTGCTCTTCTTTTTTAAGCAGCTGGCGGAGGGGTGCAGTGGTCTGTGAGTAGTGGGGCAGGAAACGGAGGTAGTAGGCCGTCATGCCTAAAAATGAGGCCACTTGAGAGGCTGAGGTCAGCTCTGGAATCCTGTGTATGGCATCGACATTGGACTGTAGAGGGGAAATCCCTTTGGCTGACAAGCGGAATCCAACAAAGTCGATGGCTGGGGCAGCGAAGCAGCATTTTTCTGGGTTCAGAGTCAGGTTGTTCTGAAGAAGGGCTTGAGCCACCCTCTGGAGGTGCTTGTTGTGTGTCTCGATGTCTTGGGCATGAATAACAATGTCATCCAGAAAGACCGCTACCCCAGGGATGCCGGCCAGTATTGTGCTCATCACCTTCTGAAAGCAGCTAGGGGCGGAGCATAATCCAAAGGCCATTCGAGTGTACCGGAACACCCCAGCATGCGTCACGAAAGCAGTGAGGTCCCTGCTGGCTGGGTGGAGTGGTACCTGCAGGTAGCCCTGACGCAAGTCAAGCTTTGTGAAGACTGTTGAGCCGTGAAAGTGTGCGGTGAGCTCCTCTGAGGTGGGCAAAGGATATCTGTCTGGAATAACTGCTTTATTCACCAAGCGTAGGTCCACGCATATTCTTATTCCCCCAGATTTTTTCTTTGCAATGACTAGGTTTGAAATCCAGGGAGCAGCGTTGACTGGTTCAATAATTCCCATGTCCAGGAGTGTCCCAAGTTCGCGGGTGACCTCGTCTCTCAAGGCAAAGGGGATCCTGCGCAGGGGCTGGATGACAGGTGACACGTCCGGGTTCACCAGAGGCCTGTGTGTGAAGGCTGAAAGACAGCCTAGGCCATCGAACAGAGCCGGCCACCTTTGCTGCCAAGTGGAGGTGATGTGGTGAATGTCGGAGCCAGCATCATCCCGGAGCGTGAACCCCAGGCCTGTGAACAGGTCCAGGCCTAGAAGGTTGGCTCCCCTCCTCGCAATGTGAAAGGGAAAAGATGGTAGGTGCTTGGAGCCATAGTGGACCGGCACGTGGAGCACACCTAGGATGTCAATCCTGGAGCTGTCATAGCCACATAGAGCGGTGGCAGGATGATCTAATGGCAGGTGAGAGAAAAACTTAAAGTAAGTGCTTGAATTTAGGAGCGATGCAGCCGCACCAGTGTCCATTAATAAGGGTAGGGTTACGTCGGCTAACTGGACGGTACATGTTTTGAACGCCACCTGACCGGCAGTCACATTTCGGATCTCTGTATAGTTGTGCTGAGCTGGTGGAGGTCCAGTGTGTTGTGGGAGCGTGGCCGGGGCTGAACGGCACATCTTGGCAAAATGGTTGTGCTTCAGACAGTTTCTACATTGTTGTCCTTTGGCAGGACAATGCTGTGCCTTAGAATTGTGTGATTTAGAACCACAGTTACCACATACCTCTGCAGTTCGCCTATTGTTCTGTCTCTGCGTGAATTGTACTGGGAAACCTTGCTCTGAACCCCGACTGTCATATGAGGAGTGCATGCTGGTGTTATAGGCAGGCTGTAACTGCTCTGTAGCTCTGTCCGCGAGTGGCCGCGCGCCTGCTAGCTGAGACGTGCATTCCAAGGCTATCTCGATCTCCACAGCTCTGCTTAAAGTCAAATCGTCTGCTTCTAGTAACAGCTTTTCTCTTGTTTTCTCACACGATGTCCCCTCAATGAACTGGTCCCGAAGTATTTGATCTTGCAAAGCCCCATAATCACACAAGCGCGCCATGTCTTTCAAGTTTGTCACGTAGCTTCGAACAGACTCACCGGGTCGTTGCAGGCGCTTCCGAAGTTTATACCGACGGAGTAAAGTCCTTTGGTGGCCAGTGAAATGGGTCGTCAAGAGGGTAACTGCAGCATCATAGTCGTTGGGCGTCCCAAGATTGCGAAAAATGCGTTGCCCCTCCACTCCCAGACAATGGCGGAGGAGCGCCATTTTCCTCTTGTCGGTAATGTCATCAAAGCCTAAAGCGTCCACGTAGACTGTGAAACTCTCCAGCCAGTTTGCCCATGGAACTGGAGGATCTCCGGGGACGGCAAGAAAGTGTGCAGGCGGGGGTAAACCAAATTCAGCCATCCTCGTCGCCAATATTATGTTTACAAAAGAGCCGAGACACACAGAAAACGTATTACATGTTTTTTTACTGAACTTCCTTCTTCCTCCACACCCACGCATGCGCACACCATAAACATCACGCAGCTGATTCTATAACAACCAACACAGCTAGTTTACTTCATAATAGTAGCCCCCTTGTTATTCCCCTAACAGTGTGTAAATAAATGATTTTAGTTAATTATGTGAACACAACAACCATACTAATACTGTGTTTGACCCCCTTTCGCCTTCAGAACTGCCTTAATTCTACGTGGCATTGATTCAACAAGGTGCTGAAAGCATTCTTTAGAAATGTTGGCCAATATTGATAGGATAGCATCTTGCAGTTGATGGAGATTTGTGGGATGCACATCCAGGGCACGAAGCTCCTGTTCCACCACATCCCAAAGATGCTCTATTGGGTTGAGATCTGGTGACTGTGGGGGCCATTTTAGTACAGTGAAATCATTGTCATGTTCAAGAAACCAATTTGAAATGATTCGAGCTTTGTGACATAGTGCATTATCCTGCTGGAAGTAGCCATCAGAGGATGGGTACATGATGGCCATAAAGGGATGGACATGGTCAGAAACAATGCTCAGGTAGGCCGTGGCATTTAAACGATGCCCAATTGGCACTAAGGGGCCTAAAGTGTGCCAAGAAAACATCCCCCACACCATTACACCACCACCACCAGCCTGCACAGTGGTAACAAGGTATGATGGATCCATGTTCTCATTCTGTTTACGCCAAATTCTGACTCTACCATCTGAATGTCTCAACAGAAATCGAGACTCATCAGACCAGGCAACATTTTTCCAATCTTCAACTGTCCAATTTTGGTGAGCTCTTGCAAATTGTAGCCTCTTTTTCCTATTTGTAGTGGAGATGAGTGGTACCCGGTGGGGTCTTCTGCTGTTGTAGCCCATCCGCCTCAAGGTTGTGCGTGTTGTGGCTTCACAAATGCTTTGCTGCATACCTTGGTTGTAACGAGTGGTTAATTCAGTCAAAGTTGCTCTTCTATCAGCTTGAATCAGTCGGCCCATTCTCCTCTGACCTCTAGCATCAACAAGGCATTTTCGCCCACAGGACTGCCGCATACTGGATGTTTTTCCCTTTTCACACCATTCTTTGTAAACCCTAGAAAGGGTTGTGCGTTAAAATCCCAGTAACTGAGCAGATTGTGAAATACTCAGACCGGCCCGTCTGGCACCAACAACCATGCCACGCTCAAAATTGCTTAAATCACCTTTCTTCTCCATTCTGACATTCAGTTTGGAGTTCAGGAGATTGTCTTGACCAGGACCACACCCCTAAATTCATTGAAGCAACTGCCATATAATTGGTTGATTAGATAATTGTATTAATGAGAAATTGAACAGGTGTTCCTAATAATCCTTTAGGTGAGTGTATATATATATATATATATATATATATATATATATATATATATTGTTTTACAGTTTTTATTGGTATTTCATACATTTAAATGTATATTGGCCTCGTTGAGCTCAAACATTCTAACCCGTTGGACTCAAAAAATCATGGTGAAACATTTTTTGACTGTGAATAATGTGGTGTGCTTATTCATATGTGACCTGATCCAGCAAAATGAGTCACAGTGACCCAAATTTAAAAATTGAGATTTTGGTATTAATGGAAAGAGGAGACCATAAGCTTTCAATTGATATCCTAGTCAAAGTCATACCTTGAATGGTTGTAAAGATATACACATTTGAATTATGGTCGTCTACCCTCTTTTTCCAATTGAAAACCTGAGAAAATCGCTTTTAAAGTTTTTTGCCCGTTTTTTGTTGATATCTTTCAAAATCCATTACATTTAAAGGGATAAACTATTTATTTTACAGCTTAATTTGACCAAAGACAATATATAAATGCTATTAAACCAGGCTGAAGCTCAAATTATTTTAAAAGTTTTTATTTGAATAAATAATTTAACAGTAGGCCTACCTTTTACAAAAATGTACTAAAATCAGAAAGATTGAACAGAGGTGCTACATTTTTGCTTGAGAGAGAGAGTGTGTGTGTGTGTGTGTGTGAGAGAGAGAGAGAGAGAGAGAGAGAGAGAGAGAGAGAGAGAGAAAGTGAGAGGCAGAGAGACAAGGAAACAGAGATCAAATAATGCTAGTCTATGCAATCATATCTTAGTGTAGGCTAGTTGACAATAACAGCGTAACAAATTCATAACGGAGATACCAACAGTTAAATATTGGGTTAATCAAACACATAATGGGTTCTCCTTGCAGATAAATAGCTACACTCATTCACATTTGTCAATCACGTTAAGTCAATCACGCGTGCACACTACGAAACTTTCATCCGTTATATAAAAACAATTGTAAGTTTTTCGCATCCGTAGCAAGCAGTTTGAATGGTGTTTTGACAATTCGGAGCCACCAAATCAATACGAAAAAACGCATACGAAAAAAACGCGGACTCAGTGTGCAATGGCCAGGGGGCTTGATGACGCTTTGGGAACTTTGCTCGCTTTTGACAGCGACATTTCTCAAATTAATAATATTTAATGTTTCTGAGGAGATCTGCTAGCTTGTTTAACACAGAGCGCTCGCTGTGAGTCTGACAGGAGGGTGGCTGGACCAATCGCGTGCCGGTCAGTCGAAACGGTTTCCCATCGACAAATGATCAGCATTTGTGTAGATTTCTAAGCTTTTTGATTGGTTCTATACAACGTGTAACACCATTTAAAGAGCAGAGATAGTGACGTTTCAGGGGATACCCGGGAAATGCTCAGAGGTGACGAGAGGAGTTGAGAAAAGCAATGTTCATTTCCAGCGAATTTAGTAAAACTTTGTACACTTTAATAGTAATTTAAATACCTTTACTCAATTATCTGGACTACGAAACTTTGGGAGATTATTTTTGAATGTCTGTTCTTTGAAATTAGCAAAAAAAAAAAAAACTATTATTTCATTGTTTTTCCACATAATCGGTAGCCTGGCATGCCAGACCTACATCAAGATGTTAGGTCTGGGAACTCATCATTGACAGGGCTCAATCTGATGGGCGGGATAAACGGTTGTCTTTCAAATTCTCTCAGCACGCAATTGGATAGCGCTACAACCAATCAGAGCAACGAAGAAGGGGACGTAGTCAGCGGAGCAAGTTGATATATTAAACTTTTACCGTATCCAGTCCATAGCTGTCAACATTGAACATTGAAAATAAGGGAGATTTCCAGGAATCCATCCCCAAAATAAGGGATTTTTTTTGTTTTTTACACGACCCACAAACTTTAAAAATAAAACACTAATCATTAAAAGTCTAAAGAGTTTATAACTAGCCTATGTGTGAGAGAGAAAGAGACAGTGTGTGTGTGTGTGTGTGTGTGTGTGAGAGAAAGAGTCATTAAAACATTTTTTGTCATTAAAATAATAATATCATAGAGAATGTTTAAATACTAATATCAGCTTACGAGGGAAACGGAGGCGGAGTAGCAGTAGTTGTGCTTCGGAGTGCCGGAGATGATTCGGAGGTCCTTTACCGATCAGAGCGCGCGCTGACACGGAGTAAATAAAGCCTTTATACTCGACGCGTCCGCACGAGTGCGGCAAAAATGACAAGTTGATCGTTTCGCCACAGCTTTTTGGGGCTTTTTTCTGAGGATGAATGACTTCAAACCGAATATGTCCGAGCTTGCTCTGACCGTCGCAACTCTGCCGTCATTGTGTTAAGCCCGCCCACCAACTCTATACACGATGTGATTGGCCTGACCAGTTTTTGGTTTTTCCAGCTAAAACGTCTATGGAGAGTTGCTAGACCACACTGGCAGCGAAATGATTTTTGCTGCCGCTAGGGTGCGTCTAGATTTCTAGGCTACATAATCGGCCCATATCTTAAAATAGAACGTTGCGACTTCCGACTCATTTCGCCAGATCGGGTCACATATTATCAAAAAAAGAAAGAAAATATGTTTACATTTATAAATATAAATCACATAAACTAAATGGTCCATTCCATTGTTCCATTAAGATTTATACAAAATGTTTTATTAAGCTCTAGTTTTTTTTTTTTTACTCTTTCTTGAGAAAATTCTTGAGTTATATTATTCTTGAGAATAATATGAATAATACGTAAGGATTATTTAATTCAATTTGATGGAATTTTTCTATAAAATTTAAATTCGTAAATTCTTAAAAAAAGGCTTAAAACTGTTTTAATTTTTTTGTGTAGTAATGTTTCAGTTAAGTTTGGTGTTTTAGTTAAGGCCGCATTTTTACACTGAACTTCAGTTTTGTTAACATTTTAGATCTATTGAGGGTGGCAACATGTTTCAGAAGAGAATTATTATGCATTATATAAATCTCTGAGTAGGTTGAAATAACATAGTATTCCATGCTAGGTACTGTGGAAGGCTTGAAAAAGACAAATACTTGAAATGTGTGATTGTATGTTTTCTGTAGAAATGTTGTTATTAACTCTGGATGTCAAAGGTCACAGAAATGCCTGAGAGTAACCAGGCATAAATCATATTCTAAATTCACAGTTTTTGGCAAAGCATGTGTGTGCGAATGTGTTTGAGTACATTGTGTGGGCTGAAAATGCTGGCTATCAGCAGAGCGTGTTTTTGCACGTTTGTGTGCGTGGGCTTCTGGCAAAATTTACAGACCAGTGGATTCTTCCTACACTGACCATTACAACTGAATAAGACTGGACAGTCCTCACAGACACCGAACAGAGCAGTGGAGTTTCCTCCTTCACATGCTTGACTATGTCAGTCTCAGTGGCCATAATGACCAAGACTCATGTTGTATTTAAATACACACAGGCCCTGTATCACCCGGACTATCCTGCCCCCTCAGTCAATGCATCTGTTAAACGGGTCGCAATGAGTGTGTGTTATGTGTTAGTGAAGCGCTTGTAGTGAGCGTGTGTTTTATAGTAAATCAGACACAATGAATTACTTTTATGGTGGTGGTACTTCTCTCATACTAAAAACGCTGAAATTGTGTATCTAAGAGGTATTTATATCTGGTGGTCTAAAACATGTTTATTTCATGGATATCGATGAGTTGAATTTTTGAATATGTTAGCCAAGGCATTTTTCCTTTTTGTTTTATGTAATATTATTCAGTGCTCTGCCATCTGTATTTGCTCAGTAGCTTTTAATATTATTAATATAATTTAATAGCTGCAGCAAAAGCTTTCTGTGGAAGCTTGTTTCCGCCAATGAATAAAAATAAAAAAGGTAATCGTGACCTTTTTATCTCACAATTCTGCCTTTTTTCTCGCAATTGCGAGTTTACATCTCGGAATTTTACATTTTGCAATTCTGACTTTTTTCTCGACCCATCGATATCCATGAATTGTCTCAGAAAGTTATAAAGTCAAAATTGCAAGATATAAAGTCGCAATTGTGTTATAAAGTCAGAATTGTTAGATATAAACTAAAAGTCAGTCTTTTTTCCTCAAAATTGGACTTTACAAATTGCAACTATAAGTTTATATCTCGCAATTCTGATGTTTTTTTCCTATAAATTCTGACTTTTTTATCTCACATATCTTGAGTTTATATCTCAGAATTGTGTATGGAATAAAGTATGGAAGCTTGTTTCTATCCCGGAATTTAAAAAGTAAAAGATAATTGCGACTTTTTATCTCACAATTCTGATTTTTTTATCTCACAAGAAAAAAAAGTCAGAATTGCAAGGATTTTTTTTTATATATAAAAAATTATTTCTCGCAATTGTGAGTTTATATATATTTTCAGCAACCATTCCTCAAATAAATACAGACTTGTTGAGCATAAGAGACTTCTTACAAACCCCAAACATTTGAACAGTAGAGCAAAATAATCAGAAATATAGCTGCAAACAGCAATTATCGGGGCCAAGCACAAGAAGACGTTAAAGCAACACTATGTAACTTTTCAACCTTCATAATATATTTCCAAGACCCTTGTGATGGTACATCGACTTACAATAGGTTAAATGACACGTCTGCCATAGCCTGACGTGGTCTGTATCGCTTTTACTATTGCAACTATAAGTTTATGTTACACTATGTAACTTCGGGTTTCGGGTAGTAACCCGACCACAAAAAGAACTACAAAACTCGACTGCTTTACGGCATACGTCACTTCCCCCACCACTTCCTCAAATTGTCTATGGCCATTGCAGACATCCCAAGTCTATATCATCTCCCTGATGCCCGCAAATTAGTTTAAATCTGCCGGAATCTAGAGCGCGCATGCGAGACAGAACATACTGCACGTAATAACATACATAGCGCAAGCACGGCAGAGAGGGAGAGAGCGAGAGACCTTGCGAGTGTGCCTCACGAAAGCTAGTCAACCCCCCCCTGGACATTGTTGATTCCAAAGCCGGTGCTGGATAAACAGCGTGCGTGCACGTGCGACCGTAGGCTGCGGTAGGCTAAATTATTTACGACAGCGGTAATGGACAATTTCGCTTCCAACCTGTAGGGCGACCGCGGAGGAAAAGTTACTTGGTGTTGCTTTAAGAGATACCAACATGACTAGGAGTGTCAGACCAACTGCAGCAAGGAGCAATTAAAGATATTTTAAGAGGATTTTGGGCAAATGGCTGAAAAATCATATATACAGTAATTTATAAGATGATGATAATAATTTATCACTTTTGTTTTGACCAATAGGTGACGCAGTTATGAAATCGATGTGATGTGGTCAGAGTGAAGTGACAATGACACATGCAAAGTTTGGTGTCAATATGTCAAGGCATTGCAGATATAAAGCCTGATTACTCATTTTGGCGTCATGCCTCAACTTTGCTGCTGCGGTATACAAAAACGGTTTTGTCTATCGACACGAAATCCATAACTTTTACTCGACACGGTCTGGAGATGATATGATTCGATTTTGGTGAAAATTGGACAAACGGGCTAGGAGAAGATAGAAAAATAGGTTTTAAAAGAAAATAAAGATAGCGGACAGGAAGTTTGGCTGACTATGGCAAAATTGGTATCTATGTTTTCGGCATAACCCAAGGAATCTATTAAGACCAGTGTCATTACAAAAGGCAAATTTATTCAAAAGTTATTAGTATTTTTTTTAATTGAATTATAACTTTTGACCTAAAGGTGGCGCTGTCTCAATTTTTTTGAGTACCTTCAGGGCATGGTGCTGATGGCACATGCTGAGTTTCGTAATGTTACAGCAATGTATTCGTTAAGTATAGCATTTTACATCACAATACTGTATTACATCACAAAGCTGCAGTCCGGCATTTTTCCTCTTTGTCGCCATCTCTGTTCGAAATCTGCAATTGCAGTCATTCGCGGAATTATCAACTTTACGTGGGTTGTAGTTCAACACCGCGGATGAACACAGTGTTTAAGGAGAGTGTGCAGCTGTCAGTCACCGCGCCGATGTGGATATTGTCATTCAGAATCACAGATTATTATTTTTGGAAGTATGACCAACATAAGAATTTTCACCGGGAAATGTCATCTGAACTAGTAAGAAACATTCACTTTTGTTCTGGTTCTGACATTGCAGTAAATCGCGCTGATTAAATCTAACAATTGCTTATAAGTTATCATTTCACGCAAAACCGTGCAAAGTAGCTATACTATGTTCTCTAATTGTTAACGTTAACAACGTCAGCAAGCATTGCGTGACTACATCATGTAATGTCCTTCCGATATTATCCTTGTTTTCGCATAGGTCCGGTTGCAGTCTCTTTTTTTCTGTAGCCACTCCGAAGTCCGAACGAAGTCTTTTGCATTTTACAGCGGGTGAATCTCTAGTTGTCACTGATGATGATCGTCGTTTGAACCTTTCTGGATCCGCCATCAAATTGATAAGTTTAATTATATCAAGTGCTGTGAGAAAAGGCTATAAATCTCTACCTCCAACATCCTCACACGCAATATAGCTTATACTAGCCGAGACTCCTTCTTTATGTGTACAGATGTGACGTAATGACGCAAAGACATGCTCGAATCTCCCGCGGAAATCCACCAGTACCACTAAAATTAAAAACATTATTACAAGCTTACCGTTTTGCATCGAGCTAAGGCAAGCAGATAGTTTTGAACACTGGCTGGTTATGTATTTTATCAAATATGTATTTTGGATAATTTTTAACCCAAAAAAAGCTACGGACAGCAGCTTTAAAGTCAATGTCAATTTCATGTTTTGTTCTATTATAGCGCCAACAAGTGGCAAAATCCCACTATTTTTTTTATGTGTCCTCAAAGTGAGCCCATACATGTCTGTATCAAATTTGGTGAAAACATCTCATTTTGTTTTGGAGTTATAGACATTTATATGCATAAACACATAAAAAAATGACCCACACCTGACTTTATTTGAATTTTATTGCCACTTACTATTAATATTTTGACATTTGGGCATTAGCGTTTAGCTAACGACCTATGTTTTCAAACTTCTGACGGTGGTTTTGTCTCGATCAGTCAAATGTTTTTTAAGCGCTTAATCACAACGCTACACAAACTGTAAGGCAAAACCTAGCATGTTTGGTATCATTAGGTGGCGCTGGTTCTAAACTTCTCAGGCTCCTTCAAGGCATCATACATCATTCAAAATGGCCGACGCCTAAAATGATCGATGTGGAAAAATTGGATACCAGTCGACTCAGCATGACACCCTGAATCTAACAAGACTTTTATGATTTTTGGACAAATCGTTCAGAAGTAAAGCAAAAATAGCCATTTTTTCGTGTCTCCGGACCAGTAGGTGGCACTGCACCGAAACGCAGCATGTAGCCTCAGGTCATGCTTGTGATGACATGTACCAAGTTTGGTCTGAATACGATAAAGTGTTGCAGAGATACAGCCTTAAGTCTGTTTTCGCAAGCGCGACGTAAAATTAGCTTGCAATTTCGAGAACGGTTTAGGAGGAGTTCGAAAAAGTAGGTTTTTAAAAAGAAATTCAAAATGGCGGAAGGATTTACATGACTCGAATCGTCTTGAGCCAAGGAATCAGTGGGAAAATGAATTTTGTTTCTAGCCCTTATGGTTAAAAAGTTATTAGCATAAACATAAGTGAAACTTTGGACAGTTGGTGGCGCTAGAGGGATTGAGTTAAAGACTCCAAATTTGCTATGGTGACCGTTCAGACTATCCTCTATCAGTGTGCAACATTTCATAACTTTCCCGCAAGCGGTTCTATGGGTTGCCATAGACGTCCATATGGAAGAAGAAGCGGAAGAATAATAACGCCAACGATTTCAGTGCTTGGCCCCTAACAAGCACCAAAAATGTATATGTTTAAGGATCCATTTACATGACACTGTTTTTAACTAAAAATAGAAAACTTTTTACGCGCTTTGGCCATTCATTTAAACTACAACAGTTTTTTGGGTTAGGGTTAGGCCTGAAAATGCAAACCTTTGAAATTGGGTTTCAAAGTGCAAGTTTTTGAAAACGAACCCGTTCTCTTCTCAATGTAAACAACTAAACAAACGTGAAACGTGTGAAATGTGAAAACGGTGACGTCATGCGCATACGTATTACATGTTCAGTCTATTGGTACGTAATGTTTCTTTGCAAAGTGACATCGCCGACTACTGGCCTGGCAGCACAATACAGAGTTTTTAGTAGTTTTTGCGGATCCGTGTGAACGGGGATCGCTTTGACAACGTTATCACCTGTACACAAAAAAAGCAAAGGAAACAAAAGAAAAACTTTTCGTTTTTAGTACATTGTTGTCATGTAAACATACCCTAATTAAGGATGAGATTTTTATTTTAGTTGACAACAATAGTTGTAATGTTTAATGTAATATCTGTTTGTGTTCTGGATTTAAAAGGGATTCATTAGACAACTTTACAACTCAAATAACTCAAAGAAAGTAGCAACCCACATTCTTTACGAGCAAAACATTCTTCTTGTCTATTTTTTTCCCCTCTGTCTTTGTCAGTGTCACACATGCCTATCTTACAATCATTCTCCAGATTCCCATGCAATGCATGCCACTGTTAATTTAATTTCCCTTAGAATCAATGGACAAAGACTTGCACACACATTAGCAAAGCCTTTCAGACTGTCTGTTTAAGAGAGAGAGGGGAGTGAAGGTGTGCACCTGAGAAATCAGTAACCTAACCTTATTTAACCCAAGAATAACTGTGTTTGTATACATTTAATTACTTAAGTTGATTCGGTGATGTTCAAATTTTTTTTTACTTGAATTAATCTAGGTAATTTAGATGTTATCATTTTGGTTGCTGTTTTTCAGTGACCAAACAAAGTCTCATCTCCAACAGAGAAAAAAAAAAGAAGCTTTTCATAGAACTAGCTTTACTTTTTCAAGGCTTTCTTTTTGAAAACATATTTTGTAAAATGTTTTTGCTAAATGTGCTTTTTTCTATTTCTGGGTCTAAGCAAATCACACTTGGTTTAATATTTTGTCATTTAGAAAATTGACGTTTACTGTCATACATGTGTGAACTTTTTTTGTAAAAATCAATTCAAATTATTTTGAAACTGTTTTTCCTGTGTTTGGTCATTCATTTCTGTTATGATATCCATATTTCACTCCCAAAATCAAATGAAATTTTTTTTTATTAAATATTTTGCTGACAGAAAGTGAAGTCAATTTTAGGATTATTACATGTTTTTTCATTGTAACATTAATTTCATAACAATTAAATAGACTCTTTTACAAAGTCTTGATTTTGTTTTTGTGGTCTACTAGAATAGGTTCTCATTAATGCATTTAATTTAAGGTAAATTGTTTATACATCATGGAATTATTGGTTTTACATTACATATCTAAATAAAAACATAGAAGAAATTCAGCAATGAGATGAGAGATAAATGTGGCTTTGTTTGCTTTATGCAGAATAATATTCTTCTTTTTTTGTGTATGTGTGTGATGAATATGACCTGGACATGATTCACCCGTCTAGACGGTAACAGGCTGCTTCTAATGAATCTGTTTGGAATATGAACAATAGAACAACAGTTCTCATCTCAAAAAACACACTCATTTTCTGAGCTGAGCAGATGATGCCTGAAGAACACAGACAGTCTCATGCTGGCAGGTATAAAGAGAGGAATACACAGATCCTTTGTCCAAAACACAGCAGACTTACAGCGCCGTAACAGAGCCAAGCTCATCAAACCGACGCATATTCATGAGTGCTCTCACCCACGCTTATTTTAATTGCAAATTAAGGGAAAAAAAGAGTCTTTAATTTGACTGTTCTTCTCCATGTTTCTATGTAACCTTGGGTTAGGGATCATACAGCTCTAAGAAAATGTAATAATCAAACATAAAATAGCATTGCGTAATCTTCACGTATAAATTAAATATATATTAATCCTTGGTAAAGCTGCAAACGTTTTTTCTTTCGTTCTTTCTTTAACATTAATGTCACAGAAGAGAGGGCTATTTTAGGCTGCTGTCACTTTAAGACCGAATGCAATATAGGCGTATTGCATCCAACAGGCAATTTCTTAATTGTTTACATTCAGTTAAGACATAACTGACTGTATTTACTATGATTCTTGCCAACACGGCTATTTTGCCTTAGTTTTATGTGTATTTGTCTGTTCAAGTGCAAGACATGCCCTCTGTATGTGCGCTATGGATGAAGCGCCATGTGCTTCACACCAGACGCGTCGCGTTCTCAAGTTCAAGGCGGCAGCGCAAAACAGTGAATCTAATCACCATACAGACAAAAAGTTCACTTCAAGAATGGAAAAAAATGGCTTCGATGTGTTTTGCTGTAAAAACGGTGGCAGAAACAGAAAAGACAATCTATAGTAGCCTATATCTCTTCATAAGCACAGACTTTATTAAACAGGTACACAGAAAGAAAATATTGAAAAATGTCTATACACACTCTTCCAGCCTAGGGTGAAGTCATTATGTAGATACATTAACAACGCTTTGAGACAAATTAGGCCTGTCATTTAAAGGAAAAATATGTGACTGGCGCTCTGTGACACAGCAGGATTTTGAACAGCTCTGCGCTTGTTTGTTGCAAAACACAAAGGTTTAAGAATAAAGGGGGTCGCCCTTTATTCTTAATCGTCAGTGTTTTGCAAATAACATTAAGATTCTAATGAAATAATATGCAAGTCCCAGGCACTCAATAAGCAGATAATGAGGAGAAGGTTAAAAAGCCTCTATTAGATATGGCTTATTTCATTATAAAAAAGTCACAAGCCAACATGTTTCTAACCCTAAGCCTAACCCTAACCCTGCCTGGGACTTGCATATTATTTCATTGGATCCTTTCCCTACCCCAAGAGCACCTATCACGGATATACTTCACCTGAGCGCCTGGTTGAATCTCTTTTAGAACATTAAGATTCTCTTCATATTCATCGTTAATACATTAACAATGTACAGCGCTACCGCACATCAAAATAAAATGCTACTTTCAAGTGGAGGTGAAACAGAACAGCCTCTGCCAAAATCTAGCAACAGCCTGACATCTTTAAATTGCATTGTGCATAGGCTGCTGACTAGACATGTGCCGGTATTCGGTAATGCGATAAATCGTGGTAATGAATATGCACGATATTGTTATCGCGGGGACTTCGAAATACCGTGAAAAATAATAGATCCGAATTTAGATTTTTAGAACGCGCATCAGCTTATTTTCCATCAACCGCTTAAAAAACAATGCGTATGCTGCGCAAAACACGTGCGCACTTTGATGTAAACAATCCCCACATCACATGTATAAGCACTGTGTGCATGCAGTGCGCACTCTAGTCTAATGTAAACAATCCTCACGTGGAGAAGAAGCACGGCGGAAGGAGGAACGCTGCCGACTATTTATCCCCCGCATGGCTGCCAACTCTCACGCATTCAGCTTGAGACTCACGCAATTGACACTTTCACACGGTCTCGCGCCACACATCCATTTTCTCACGCAGAGAAAAATCGCGGAGCAAAGAGGACACTGACACCGACAGACTAGACAGAGCAGGTTACTTTTGATAAGAAAAAAATATCAGCTCTCAGGTTTTATAACGAAATTCAGACAATAAATACTGTTTTGGTGCTTGTAAATGTGACGTGACAGATCGCGCGCCTCAGATCAAGTAAACAGATCATCTGTTACTTTTTATTAAAGATACAGTACAACCCACCGAAAGGTACGTACTTTCGATCAATCAGTGTTTTTCAACCACGGAAAGAGGTCAATAAAACTGCAGGAGAACAATTATGTCACAGAACGTTACATTTACCTCAGGAAAGCCATTTAATGTTAGTTGACTATAAGAAAATAGCTATAGAGAGGAGTATTTTGCTAAATATGTGCACTATATTACATATTTTAATATATGTTTACTTGTCATTATACACTCACCGGCCACTTTATTAGGTACACCTGTCCAACTGCTCGTTAACACTTAATTTCTAAGCAGCCAATCACATGGCGGCAACTCAGTGCATTTAGGCATGTAGACATGGTCAAGACAATCTCCTGCAGTTCAAACCGAGCATCAGTATGGGGAAGAAAGTTGATTTGAGTGACTTTGAACGTGGCATGATTGTTGGTGCCAGAAGGGCTGGTCTGAGTATTTCAGAAACTGCTAATCTACTGGGATTTTCACGCACAACCATCTCTAGGGTTTACAGAGAATGGTCCGAAAAAGAAAAAACATCCAGTGAGCGGCAGTTCTGTGGGCGGAAATGCCTTGTTGATGCCAGAGGTCAGAGGAGAATGGCCAGACTGGTTCGAGCTGATAGAAGGGCAACAGTGACTGAAATAACCACTCGTTACAACCGAGGTATGCAGCAAAGCATTTGTGAAGCCACAACACGCACAACCTTGAGGCGGATGGGCTACAACAGCAGAAGACTCCACCGGGTACCACTCATCTCCACTACAAATAGGAAAAAGAGGCTACAATTTGCAAGAGCTCACCAAAATTGAACAGTTGAAGACTGGAAAAATGTTGCCTGGTCTGATGAGTCTCGATTTCTGTTGAGACATTCAGATGTTAGAGTCAGAATTTGGCGTAAACAGAATGAGAACATGGAACCATCATGCCTTGTTACCACTGTGCAGGCTGGTGGTGGTGGTGTAATGGTGTGGGGGATGTTTTCCTGGCACACTTTAGGCCCTTAGTGCCAATTGGGCATCGTTTAAATGCCACGGCCTACCTGAGCATTGTTTCTGACCATGTCCATCCCTTTATGGCCACCATGTACCCATCCTCTGATGGCTACTTCCACCATGTCACAAAGCTCTAATCATTTCAAATTGGTTTCTTGAACATGACAATGAGTTCACTGTACTAAAATGGCCTCCACAGTCACCAGATCTCAACCCAAAAGAGCATCTTTGGGATGTGGTGGAACGGGAGATTCGCATCATGGATGTGCAGCCGACAAATCTGCGGCAAATGTGTGATGCCATCATGTCAATATGGACCAAACTCCCTGAGGAATGCTTCCAGCACCTTGTTGAATCTATGCCACGAAGAATTGAGGCAGTTCTGAAGGCAAAAGGGGGTCCAACCCGTTACTAGCATGGGGTACCTAATAAAGTGGCCGGTGAGTGTATAATTGTTATTATAATGAAAATTACGGCATATTACATTTTTATATTTATATTATTATTATATTTATATTGTATGCATTATATTTAATTTCTCTCTGTATGTTTACAGCATTATGTGAGATATATTTTTTCTTGAGAAAAATTTAAATGCAGGCTATCTACTGTAGCCTACCAAATATTTATCCAAATGAGTCAATATTGAATCAAGATTGAAATTAAATCCACGAATTTAATTGAAATCGTGAAAATTGTGTTAAGCAATAATACAAACAGTAGCCTCAGTAACCATGTAAACATTATAACATGTTGTCACTAAAAAATAAAATTAATGTTTTGACAATCACAATTACACATTGTGATGCAAGTTTTTTTTAGATACCCCCAATCCGTCTGTTTCTCTTGTGCAATTAAAATATCGTGATAATACCGTATACCGTGATAAAAGCTCAATCAATTAATCGCAGCATGAAAATTTGATACCGGCACATGCCTACTGCTGACCTATATTACACTAATCTGACCACTAATTAGAATGTAGAAATTGATTTATCCCCTAATTCGCCTTTGGCTAAGCCCCGCCCCCCTTAGTTACTGTTGCTACGTCCGACAAACAAACTTCATCTGGGCTCTGGTATCAACATGGCTTATGCTGTGACAGCTCTTCCTGCTGAAATTTGATCAAACTTTTATAAAGCAGCAAATAAAGTGTCCGATAGAAGTAGGCAAAAGGGCTGCAATATACGTTCGAAGGCTATATTTACGACATACAGGTGAAACGCAAGGAACAACAAGGCATCCAAATAGAGTCAAAAGCATATCGGTCACAGTCAAAAAATGAACCACCGCATATCCTACTAATCGAGACGGAGGCTGGGACTAACAATATCAAGGAGCAACACTGTTCATGCAAAGCTGGGTAGGTCTCTATTCACTTCTATAATCGTTATTACAAAGCAAACGGACTACGCAAGTATAACGTTGTATTTATTAGCAGCGTGTGCTAGACGACACTTGTCAGGATTTGACTTCGGGTTTGGGAAGGGAAAAAAACGCACACCCCCCTCCAACCTCTCTGGGAAACGCGTATCTGTGTTACAAATGCCCCAGGCACAACGTTTAACCATATTTTAGATAAAACTACGATGGTAATAGCCTGCCGAGACTAAAAATATGACACGCCTGTGTTAAAGTCAATGGAGCGCTGTGAAAAAGTGTCGGACCTCTGTGGGAGCTCGTTCTTGGCTGCGCTGTGATTGGTCAATCTACATTCTAGGGTGTGGCTTAGCCAAAGGCGAATTCAGTTTAATCTGAATAATATTTATTACTAATAAAATTGACAGAGTATGTGCATTAAAACAATAAAACAAAAGGCAGTGCACATATCCTGCTGGCTTGAATCACGATTAACTTAAAGGATTAGTTCACTTTTAAAAAAACTTTTACTGATAATTTACTCACCCCCATGTCATCCAAGATGTCCATGTCTTTCTTTCTTCAGTCGAAAAGAAATTAATGTTTTTGATGAAAACATTCCAGGATTTTTCTCCATATAATGCACTTTGCTGGGCACCAAACGGTTCAAGGTCTAAATGACCGTTTCAGTTCAGCTTCAAAGGGCTTTAAACGATACCAGACGATGAATAAGGGTCTTATCTAGCGAAACGATCTGTCATTTCAAAAATAAATAAAAACGTTAAAGTGTTATAGGCACAAATGCTCGCCTTGCGAACTCTCCTGTTCGAACTCGTTCATCAAAATGAACAAATCTTTTTTCGAGTCAATGACTCGAAAAAAGATTCGTTCATTTTGATGAACGAGTCAATGACTCGAAAAAAGATTAGTTCATTTTGATGAACGAGTTCGAACAGGAGAGTTCGCAAGGCGAGCATTTGTGCCTATAACACTTTAACTTTTTTATTTATTTTTGAAATGACAGATCGTTTCTCTAGATAAGACCCTTATTCATCGTCTGGTATCGTTTTAAGCCCTTTGAAGCTGAACTGAAACGGTCATTTAGACCTTGAACCGTTTGGCTACCATTGAAGTCCATTATATGGAGAAAAATCCTGGAATGTTTTCATCAAAAACATTAATTTCTTTTCGACTGAAGAAAGAACGACATGGACATCTTGGATGACATGGGGGTGAGTAAATTATCAGCAAAAGTTTTTTAAAAAGTGAACTAATCCTTTAAGAGCAAATACAGCACATTCTATGGCCATTTCAGCAGCTGTAAAATATGTCATATTTGATGAACCTTTACCTTCTTTGTTGCCTTCCTTGTTGTGCTTTTTCAGCCATTCAATGTTCTTCCTGATTGCATCCAGATAACTCTCAGACTTCCCGGGATGACCTGACAGACAGAAATTGTTATTATACCCCTGAATCACCAGAAAAACTACCACAAAGAGATGATTCCTATCGCCCTCTGAGCCATCTTAGAGCTATTTGTTCAATTATCAGATGATTTTCACATGTATGGCATTATTTTATGACTAATCCTGTTTTCAAGGTTGGAATTTTGGCCAGTGACAGAAGAAAATATTCTTGTTTGTTTAAATTAATATAATTATCATTCAATATTTTGCAAGAGAATACAGAGATGAATAAATGGTGCTTTTAGAATAGATGTATTTTTACAATCATCAAGTACACATTTGTACAGATCACTTTGGCGTTATGAAAGTTTCCATAGCAACAAATTATTTCCGTAAGTGCATAAATTCTGAACCCGTCATCTCATAATTGTGGTAATTATGACATAAAAGCAGCATTAATGTATAATGGGTGTGCTCTAAATGGTTCTTAGGTAATAAACCACAGTGATTATTACAGCTTTGAACAAAAATGTACAGTACATTTAAAAAAATCAATAAAAGTCTCCCTTAACAGGGTCTCATAATTTCATTCATTACTGTCAGTTCACTCCGAGTGTTACAGCGATGCCCTCAATCTGTTGGGCTGCTGCAGAGTCTCCCTATGGGACTGACTCTCTCTCTGTATCTCTATAACACTCATACTGCAGTCTGGCTGTATGTTTCCAGTGAAATTGCAGGCTAGATTCGTATTTAATGCAGGCTCATCAGTGTATCTGCCTCAGTGCTTCTGCTAGCATGCTAAACAGCTCAATTACACCAGCAGAACCGGAGAGGCTTTTAATATGACCCAAAACGATAAACATGCTGGTGAAAATGTGAATATGATACAGGATCCTTGTATACTCACTGATTTCTGCAGCAGCCTGGACATCTTTGGTTGAGTCTTTCAAGGACTCATACTCCTTCTGCATCTTGGCAGCTTCTGTTTTGGTGTTGTCATCATCATCCGCTGCTTTTCCTGGAACGAGGTTGGGAAACAGTATAGTGATGCCAAAGTGTTCCTGAGCAGAATCTGCAGTGAATGACTTGCAGTTTGCAGTGTTGTGACCTGGGCTGGTTTGAGGTGTGGTGGTGGGTCGGATTTGGGAGATGATTTACCTGTAGGTGGCGTAATGCTGAGAGGAACCAGAGATTTGCCCAGTTTGTTCTTGGTCTGCAGGGCAATCATTGCATCCAGATTTTCTGTGGGAAAAACGTAATATTTATAAATACAGTGATGATTATTTAAGCAATTTGGAGACTGTGGGCCATATCATGCAATGCCAGGCGCGACACAAGTTTTTTTTTTTTGCTAGTTTCAGCCTGACACAGTTATCATTTTCCCGTCCTGCGCCACGTTGTTTAAATAGCAAATGCATTTTTGTGCCCATCTGTTCGCCCATGGACTGCTGGTCTGAAAACGGTGTGTTCAGGCGCATTGTTGGCGCCGTTGCTATTTTGAGGCAACTGAAATACACTGAGCCAACTGAAACCTGGTCTAAAGTCAATGGCGCAATATTTTATTTATTTATTTAAAAAGCATGTTAGTAATGTGCACCTATAGGTGGGTCCACAACGCGCGTACACTTTGTCCTGTAGATGGTCTGCTCGCGCGCTTTAACCTCGCACACGAGCAGATCCGTTTCTTTGCTAGCGTTCAGTTTTTCCACTTGCAAATTCCGCCATGTAAATAGCACAACTGGCTTTAAAAAGGGAATAGGAGATGAGACTCTGATTGGTTTATTGCACGTTACGCCCAAAACACACCCATTACTCATTTCACGAGTTCACACTAACAAATAAGTCAGACAGAATAAATGGTATGCATATTTGGCGTGCTGTCCGAGAAGAGGGCTCCGGACCATTTTTCCTGTCTTTAAACTAGCAAAAGTGGATTCCGACAAGCAGAGTGCGAATTACCCCACCATAATTGGGGGGTACTGCTCCTTCCCTCATTTTTGAAAACACTCTTATCTGAATAATTTTATGTACCTTTATAAAAGGGCAGTTTTCCTTAATTTTATTTAATGTATGCTCTAAATTTCATTTCAAATTAATTTTATAAATATGTTATAAATAACTGCGCGAGCCGCAACAGCGCAACTTTGTCCGTACATTAGCAGGAGCACAACAACAACAACTCACTCGGCTAGCTGCCCTTCTCTATCTCCACGGTGGTTAAAAATGGTACGGTCCACAATAGGGGTGTTCGCTGAAATCGCTTTACATTAAAATGTTCCTACAGTGAAAATAGGAGTTGACTTGTATTGTAACTGTAATTATATTTTTTCACAATATCAGAAAAATTATCTGACCCCCCCAAAACTGATATTTCTGTCCCTTTGGGGGGTACTGGGTCTTCATTGGGGGCAGAGCCATAGAGAGAAAGATTTGCGACACGCTTTGATGTCGCCGCGACGGCTGTCACGTGGTTCATGTAAGCCCCATTAGTTCCAAAACGTACGCGGGCTGTCATGTTCTTCTATGGACAGACAGCAGCGATTGCATTATTAAACGGTAAATATAAAATAAAACACACACCCAAGTACTTTTTAAGCTGTTATTGCCTTTTGTTAATGTCAGTTTTGCATTTGGAGAGGCAGGGTGACAACTTAGATAAGTTTTAGGCTATATTTTTGGAGGGAAAAGCTTAGTGTTCATGTTCGCATGGGTAGTAATAGCACTGGCTTTAGCGGCTCTAACTTAACTTTTCCATGTCATTCATCTGATGATGGACGTCTCATGATATTTATTTTAGCACAACTGGCTGGGCTGTATTAGGCTATTGATTCCCGTGATCTTGCTTATAAATTCCGATTCAGCCATTAGCCCTTTGTGATGACGCAAAGAGGTCTGCAGTCCGTTCAGAACGCCAACCAACATAAAATATAAATAATTACGCTGTGCATGTACAAATGAATGATTTAGGAGGGAAATAGACTGCTCCCATAACGTAGAAAGCAACGACTATATACAGCAATGTTCGGTAAATATTCAACCGAAAAATATTCTTCATAAAATTAAACCGGAGAGATAGTTAATGAGTGAATTAACTATGTTTCTAAATACATATAAGCACATGCATAACCCTCCCTAACCCATTTAAATAAATGAATTGTGTGTGTGTATGTATATAATATTATATATAGGATATATATATATATATATATACATATAAAATATTATAAAAAATATTATATATTATATACATCAGGTTACCAGTTAGCTAACGTTAGTGAAGTGTTGGTCACGTAAGCTATCGCTGCAATTAACCTATTATCTTCCAATAAACATTTACTAAAACTGGCTACATAAAATATAACTACAGACTAGATTCACGAGAGGTCGGCTAATATGTGTAAAAGTAAAAAAATACAGTAATTTCATTAATTTACCAGCGAACGTACTTCTGAAGCACTGAAAATGAATGGGGTTCAATGGAGAAACTATCAGTGTTTGGAACTATCGGCCGCTCCACGACACGCGTTACTTCCGCATTCCAAAGTTCCCATGGCGGTCTATGGGAGTGTCGCAACTCTTTCTCTCTATGGCTCTGATTGGGGGGTATAGTACCCAGGCCCGCCGACAGGGGGGGACAAACGGGTCTGTTGTCCCGGGCCCAGGGTAGGGAGGGGGGCCCAGAACTGGGCCCTCATTAAATTATGGAATAATTGTAAAAAAAAAAAAAAAAAATAGGCATATTTGTTGAAAAAATATCTAATATTTGAGTTACATAAAAGCTTTTTATTCGTTTTCTTCCTAATTGTCCTTTAAAAATAGTGGTCAAGAACCCCCCCGCCCCCCAAACAAAAATGGTTTGGCCACTGATCGAAATATGATGTTGTCATTTGATTTGAAGTTCAGTAGGCTAACGTTACGCTCAAAATGTCAGCACAAGTCCGGTGCTCAGAAAAGAAAAGAGAAGAAGAAAATAGAGGCCTTCGAGATGCCCTAAACAAATATTTTTAAAAAGGTGGTGACGGTGAAGCTGGAACTAACGTTAGTAAAGTCAACGTTGAGCAAGGTAAGAAACAGCGCAGCCAACGTTTATGAGTGTTGTCAAAGACCCGGCACTTCGGTACCAAGTCGGTACACATTTCTTTTTAAACGTCACGCCACGGTACCAGGTTTTCTCAAACCCGGGATGCACGCGTGCATGCCTAAAGCGCGTGCAGTTGCGTCCTCTTCATAAAAGCGCTGAGACATGGCGACCGGGGGTGCTGCTGCTGTGGTGGCTGTATGCTGTAAATCCACTTGTTGATAAGAAAGGAGGAAAGAGCCACATATGGAAATATTTTGGATATTAGCTCATAATAGCGACGCGGCGCGCTCGTTTTTACAGGCGCGCCTAAGTTCATTGTTGCATAGCAACGACAGACGCCACGGGAGAGCAAACGCTTGTGGAAAGGAGAAAGCGGTGCGAACTGCGCTCTCCATGATGACGAGGAAGTATTAGCAAAGAATTCATTGATTTCTAGCCCTTGGATTAGCTTTACTACTATTTATGGAGATGAGAAATAAAAAGCCGGCTGAAATGCATCACTGTCATCATCGGTGAACAGATAATGGGTCAGATCCGAGTCTATTTTTGCTGTGCTGCTCATGCTTAAAAGTGAAAGCACACTTTTGATGGACAAAAAATAAATATGATTTCACACAAAAAGTGCCCAAAAATGCACAGATTATGCATGTCTAGTGTGTTTTAACAAGAACTGCAGTAGGCTATGTCAGAAAAGAAAATGAAGACATTTATAGAAAATGTACCCATTTAAACGTGTTTTTATTATTCATTTTGGGTAAAAGTATATGGTGTTTTATAAAAAATAAAAAAAATCGTGGGGGGGGGGGGGGGGGGGGCCCATCTAAGATTATCTTGTCCCGGGCCCAGGCAAGACTGTCAGCTGGCCTGATAGTACCCCCCAGTACCCCCTGTAATTCGCACTATGCCGACAAGGCCTAAGTGCGCTCGCGCTGTGCGCTTTAGATCATGCGCTTAGATCGTTAAAATAGAGCCCTGTATTTTTCCTGTAACACTCTACAATAAGGTCCCATTAGTTAACATTAACTAGTTCATGCATTAACTAGCAATGATCAATACATTTGCAACAATATATATTAATCTTTATTAATGATAGTTAATAAAAATACAACTTTTAATTGTTAGATGATGTTAGGTACATTAAATAATATTAACAGATACAACTTGATTTGAGTAATGTATTAGTAAATGTTAGAATTAACATTAACTAAGATTTATAAATGCTTTAGAAGTATTTCTCATGTTTAGTTAATATTAATGTAGTTAACTAATGTTAACAAATTAAACCTTTTCGCAAAGAGTAACTGATTTTTAAAACTGTATAATATTAAAGCTGGAGTCGGCAAGTCTGGCAGATTGAGTGGATTTAGGCAAAATTTTGAATGTTTACAACTCTCATGGCCCTCCCCCACTATCAACGGATACCCTCCAACCGAGTTCGTGCTCGTCAGTGCGTGTGCACCAGATTTTCAGTGAACGCGCCCGTCTCATCAGCATCCATCAACACCATGGAGTATTTGGAGGTATGCTGCCCTGGCTAATCTACCGATAGATTGCAATTGCTAACGTCATTTATACTCTAAATGAGCTTACTTGATTTTCCGCCATCACTCTTCGTTACTGCGCGAACTTCCGCGAACTTCAGGCGTGTGCATGTCATTGTAACGTGCGCGAGGGGTGGCGTGTGCCCGATCTGTGATTGACAGTCAGATCTCAGATTATTTTTATTGTTTATTGTGATAAGAAAAAAGTTCAATAAAAAAAAAAAAAAAAGTCCCGCATTCTCAGACCCCTCGTTTTTCGAGACAGCGCCTCCTATCAAATTGGATCGGATAAATATGTGAAGAACTTAAGCCGAAACGTGAGTATCGTCAATTTTATTTAGCGAATCATACTCATTCAATTTATTTTTTAATCAAACTACTTTATAGCTCATCGATACACCAACATATGAATAGTCCATTTAATATTTGTAAAGATAGTTTGTAACAAAATTTGAGCCGTTAATGTATGTTTTTTCGCCTTTTTTCCCCCGAAAATATTTTGATAGCTAACGTTAGCCTTTAACCTTAGACTTTTTGTAGACATTAAAGTAGACCAGATAAATATATTAAGTGTGTTAATAGCAAAGAATGTCATCATTAATTATTTAATCAGATTTACCGTTTGACCTTTTTTTAATTTCCGGACCTTTTCTCTTAAAACTATAAATTGAATTAATTAATGCCGGAGTAATTATTTTACTTTATATAATTTATGTAGACTACTTAAATTAGTTCTTATAAAACGTAATGAATCAATATTAATTTAACTGTGCTATGAAGTTGTTGCCAGCCATTTACAACTCATACAATTGCCTAATAATCAAATTTACCATGCCTTCACTAGTCTATGGTGAACATGTGAGCTAGAATGTGTCATTTGCCCTTTTGTTTGGGTTCCTTGTTTTAATTAGTATTGACTGAAATTTGACTGTATGGGCTCTGTGGGCTGGTCTTAAAATTTGAATTTGAGTTTGACTCTCTTTTTAAAAAAAAGATGGATATAACAATTCAAATGGAGAATTCACTTTCAGAAATCCAGTTATTTTCACTGCCCATTCTGTGCCCCCATATATTTCCAACCCACAAAGTTGTCCAAAGTTCAAAAACATCTCAAGGGACACTTCAACAGAGCAGTGCAACATGAAGCAAACATCTTCTTTTTTTTCTCTTTTTTTTTAAAAGATCAAAATGCGATCGTATAGGCTACTGTTGTATTCCAGGGTACACCATACATCGATGCGGTCGCCCCTGCCGAACCCAGCAACATTATCATTTTATGATTATCCAAAGCGACTTAAAAGTAAAGTCACTAACACAATTCTTTCTTCCTTTTTTCTTTACAGCAAGATGATGTTTAGGTGATCGGTAAATAAAGTAAAGAATTGTTTATTATTGGTGTTTTGTCTATTCTTATTTGAGTTTTGCTTCGCATTCAAAATATCAAAAAACAGGTTTTGTAATGTTAGCATGGTATAATGTTAATTAGACCATTATAGGTTGAACTGAAAGAAAAATTTGAATTTGAATTAAAAAAACATTGTAGCAATATAATATCACATAATATTTTTCAGAAGATAGTTCAATCTGTAATTGTATCCCTTCCATCAGTAACACAATGAGTTTTTTTTGGCACATGCATTAAGCAGGGAACGCTAATATTTATTTGGATAACTTTAAATAAAACGAGACCGTAATATTGCATCCTTTTCTTTTCAATGGCATTTGGATAAGGGTGCGCTGTCTCGAAAAACAAGGGGTCTGAGAACGCGGGACTCTGTGTGCGGGTGTTATACGATCTTTCGAACAGCAGGAGGCGCTGTCTCGAAAAACGAGGGGTCTGAGAATGCGGGACTCTGGGTGGGGGACTGTAGTTGCAGGCTCCGAGTCTGCAGCTTCATAATATTGCCCTGTGCTGATTGGAGCCGATGATCCGGGAGCTGTGGATTTTTGCAAAACAAATAACACGCTCCAGGTGGAGTCAGAAGCTCGGGTTTTTTTCTAAAACCACTTTATTTATGTTGTTCTGTCGGATTATAGTGTTGATTTCACTGAATATGATAAAAAAATTTTTTGCCGACGGCACCTTTAATGGTAACACTTTATTATGATGTTCCACTTTAGACATTCTATCAACTAAAAGTAACTTTGCAACTTTTAGGAGAAATTTTAGAGTTCATTTTTAAACTCCTCGAGGTTTATGAGACTAATAGTTTAGGGTTACAGTTGACATGTAAGGGCCATTTACACGACACAGTTAACTAAAAACGGAAAACGTTTTATGCATTTTAGCCGTTCATTTACACGGCAACGTTTTGGGGGCCTGAAAATGCAAACTTTTGAAAACGGAATTCAAAGTGCAAGTTTTTGAAAAAAACTACAAAAACGGTGACGTCATGCGCATGCGTATTACGTGTTCAGTCGATAGGTGCGTAATGTTTCTTTACAAAGTGACATCACCAACTACTGACCTGGCATACATATATAAATACAAGTACATATATAAATACAAATACAGCGTTTTTAATCATTTTCGTTGATCTGTGTGAATGGGGATAAAAGCTACAGTTAGAGTACTGTCTATTTGTTCTTTCTCAGAGGTAAAAGAGCGTATATTTTTTAACTGATCAGAATTATATTTAACAACAGACAGCTGCTTCCAACAGTCCATATGCAGATGTACCCTGCTCATTATGTGTTGTGGACACACTTTTGTGTCTTGGAGCTGTTTGCCATAGACAAACACACACACATTAGGGCACAATGATCATCTCATGTTTAAACCACAGCAGATCAATAACCAGCCGTATCCTGGCAACACACCCTGCCATTCCATTTGATCTTTACAGCGTGTGTCATCCTGTGGCGCAGGTTGCCAGAGTAACCCCATTATTACGCAATGGATAATTCCAAATGGTTATCTGTGTTCTATCAGAACGACCGTGACCATCTCGTTAGAAAAACACACCGAATTAATTACACGGAATGAAAGAGGGAGAGAACAAAAGAGAGAAACAGGAAGCTGTTTGCTTGAACATATAAGGGCATGAGATGTTTTGCACATTGCTTATGTCTCCTCAAAACACTGTGATGGTTAGTGAGTTAAAACATTTTGGAATCATTGCAAAGTTAATGAAATGCAAACACAAATTCATTCAAATTACATTCTGTAATCCTGAATCCAGTTTAACCAGACACTAATCTGAATGAGATTTTATTTTTACTTTTTGCTGTTGGAGTAAAAAGAAAATGCAAAAATAATTATAAAAAAAATTATATGGTCTCTCATTTATCTTTATAGAACTTGACCTTGCTATAATTTTTTTTTCTGTTCGAATAGGACTTATTTACAAATCTCAGAAAATAATGTTGAAGGTAGCAGTATATTCTGTGATTTTCTGTCTTTAGTCACAGATATGCATACAGACACATACTGACGTCAAACTATTAACATCAGCGTGTGAAATGTAATTCATCTGCAGTCACTATTGATATGCGTGTCACATGACCCACAGGCAACACAACTGAATCAATCCATCCTTAGCAAAAGGAACTTGTACATTAGTACAGAATCCAGTGCTAGTCAAACAAACCCATATGAGTCATATTAATGACAGGGAACATTTTCCCATACCATTAGTTATTACAAATCTGCCATTAAAAACACTGAATGTGCACTTGCTGTAGGCCTACTTCAAATCTTGCAGATAATATCATTTTAATTAAATAAAAGGCCAATTAAGTGTACTTAAAGATAGTACATTTTTCATGACTACAGGGCTTAACCTCGGGTTATCGGCGTTCTAAACCCCACGTGGCTCGTAGTTGCTTTGGACAGTTAATGAAGCAATGGACGTTCCATATAAACATTCGTTTCAGTATTTTGAGGGGACAAATGTTAAATGGTGACAGAATGCGTGACAATTAGGGTAAAGAAGGGGTTTAAGTCCTTTCAGTATGAACTTGATAGTAGCGTCTGCAATATATAATACGTGGATGTGCAATGCAAGAGCTTTTATGTAAACAGGTCGCATACTGCGTTCGTCCAATCAATGACACTGACACCGCAAATATGCAAATAACAACGTTAACCCGGGGTTTAGGAATGCACAGTGTGAAACGTCAGTTTATGAATACCCAGGATTAACTGTTAACCCCGGGTAAATTATGAACAATGTGAAAAGGGAAGCAAGATAACCCAGGATTCAGTTTACCCGGGGTTTAGAATGACCCTGGGTTAACTATGAAAAGCCCTTATGTTTCTCAACACACTTAGGTACACTTTTAGAAAGTACACGTTGTAATAATATCAACTTAAAAAGTTTTACTTTAAGGTGCATTTAAAATCTTAAGTGCAATTATGTTTTAATAATCTTTTGTCACACTTTAAAGTAGCACTTATTTTGATGTGCTGACTCACATACTAAAGCATGTAAAGTACTCGATTATATTATAAATGTATGAAAATATATTTAAATGTGCTAAATTGCAACTTCATCATTACAAATGTGTAATTACAAATATCAATATAAATATAAATAATGGTTTAGTTTAACATAAATGCTTGTCAGTACATTCGGTAGTATAACCATATTTCAAAGACAACAGAAGTATGAAATAACAAATTACTTAAGCGGGGCAAAAAGAGCTTTTACTTTCAACTAACTGCATTTAGTATCAATTTTAACTATAATACATTTTTATTTAATTCCAATTAACAAGCAATTAAGTGTCCAAAACATTACATTCAGTTCATTCAGTATATTCTTTTAAAATGTCTTATTTACAGTAGGCTACATCATCAATACACCTTTTACAAGTATGCTAAAGTGTCTTTATTTTTCAGAAGGGTTGACATCATTTTCGAGAAGGAATCACTTTTAGCAATGCTTTGCTTAAGATATTTGGTTAGTACCGGTAAGTATTACAATGAAGCGATCTGGTGCTAAATTATACTTGTATGCAGTCAATGTTTGTTGAGTGGTTACTGTGGTTGTCATCATGGAGGAAGCAAAAGTAGCAATATTCATGAGCTAAGCTTTCATCTTTTCACGAAGTCATAAATGAAAAGCCAAACACACTACTGCCAAAACGGTCCCCACCATTTAAAAAAAAGAAACAAGAAAGTGATATCCATGCTGTTGTATGATTATACACACAGCAAACGCTGATACTGCATCTGCAAAAATCTGCTTCAACTATCTATTCTATACTTGATTTGATTGAGGATTAAACCTTCCACACTAGAAGCAAGTCAAAATACAGCTCTCTCTCTTTCAGGCTGGACAAAGCTTTGTTTCAAGATGCAAATGCAGTCACATTAAGCTTATCTCAGGGATTCCTTACAGCCCACATACACATACAACATGCCCTAACTAGACACGACAAACAAGTATTTACTGCTATCCTCACTGAAAGAGAAAATACTGTGTAATGTGACACAATAACACCCAGTCAGAACATATTTGTTGTTTAACGCAGCTAAAGTGAAGCCGATCAAATATTCTATGGTTTCTATTGAAGAGACAGCTTTTCTGACTTCAGGACATGAGGGTACCTCACTTACAAAAAATGAACAAGAGAAATCACAACTCTCAGTATGGAGGCTTTAAAAAAGCCTTATTCTTGCACACATAGGCATTAGATCAATATGAAACGTTTTAGCCTGATTTGACCTATCAAAGGTCAAAATGGTGACTAAACTTGTTATTGAAACATATAATAACATAAAGCTTTTTTCAGATGGACAACCAAGATGGTTGCCAATTGGACTACTTTATTTACCTTATTTTTCAACGTGAAAGAAAGCTATTTCGAGACTTCTGATTCATTAGCTGCTATAGGTAAATGACTAGAAGAATAACAAAGTGCAGTAAATGGTAAAACTATCTGCGCTACAAACCAGTGTGTTTATGATTACGATAATAAATGAAAATAACATGTTAACAAATACCAGTATGCTGCATCAAAAATACGTCATAAGAAGGTGGAGAGAGTATTTTGGTCTTACCCAGATAAGACACTCCTTCTTCAGGTGTGATGGTTCCATATTTGACCATCATCTTCACAAAGTCGATCAAGGTCTTCATGATGGTGATCAGGGTTTCTCTCTCCTCTTTATCTTGCTCTGTAAAGTGAGAGGAGAAGGATGTGATAGATTAAGCGATGACACTAGACTTTAATCTGGATTAATGTGGAAGAGGACAGTTGAGACCACAGGGAATGTGCTTGGCCAGATGGTGATGTTTCTACAGACCTTATAGCTGTTGATCTACTCAATGAGCTGTGTTGTGTTGTGTTGTGTTGTGTTGTGTTGTGTTGTGTTGTGAGGCGTGTGTTTCAATATGGTCTGTGTGTCTTTTGTGTGTGCTGTGTTGATGAAGTTGCAATTTAGTACATTTAAAATTGAATAACATACTACAATTAAAATGATAATCAAGTACTTTACATGTGCTTTATATGTTAGTAGTCAACATATTCAAATAGGTGTACTTTAAAGCATGACAAGAGATTATTACAACAATTAAATTATTTAAAATGTAACTTTAAATTTGACATTTATTACTTACTATTTATTACATTTAGTGTACTTAAGTGTGTTAAGAAATACAGTCAATTCAATCATATTATATGATCTGCAACTACAATGTTTTTGTGAAAATATACTTTTTATACAATTAAGCACACTTCTTTTTCACAAGGGGTGGTTTGTTTTGTACAGTAGCTTTCTGTGTGTGTTGTGTCATGCTATATTCTATAATGTTGTGTGTTTTATTTTGGTTTGTGTTTTTGTGTGTATTGTGTTGTATTATTTGTTATGTATTTTATTTGTTCATATTAAGTTGTTCACAATATATGTTCATACTGCCCAGCTCTCCTGCGGGTGACCCTGATTTCACCGAGTACAACATGTTCCTGGATCAACATTGAACATTGTTGATCCTGGAACAACATTCTAATCATCCAATCAGATTTGGGGGACACGTTTACAGTTTATGTCAAGTTTAGGCTTAAAACCAGGATTAGGTGCTTCTACATCACTGTTATTCACTTATCATTCCCTCTGATAATAGGGATAAGTTGTGGGTAGAGTTAGGTTTAGGGGTTTTCAGACAGGAATGTTGTTCCAGGAACATGTCTTACTTGGCAAAATTCCAGTGACCCTCTACTGATGTGTGTTGGACTCTCTTTTATCATTTTATATTGTATGTTGTATTTTGTTGTGGTATGTACCTGTGCTATATTTGTGTTGTATTGTATGTTGTGTTGTCTACCTGAGTCAAGGCTCTTTAGGAGTCTGTAGAAGTTGGGAAAGAACTGAAGGTCCTGAAGTCCGTCTTCAGGGTTCAGTTCATTTCTGTCATTCCCGTCGCTCACGGCGTCCCATGAATCATCTGCCCTCACTGTGTCATCTCTACTCTCCTCCTCCGGTTCTTCATCACCATTATCATCATCGCCACCATCATTATCCCCTTCATCCTCTTCCTCGTATCGTCGGCTGGGCCTGTCTTCCTCTTCCTTAAAGTCCCCCTGTGGTGAAAGTTTTTAATGTTGTTTATATGCCTATGTGGTGCTTTTAATATGGTTTAAGACAAACCATGAGCAAATTCATTTTTGTCCTTAAAACTGCAGTGAACTAAAGACAGGCTCAAAAACGCGTTTCTGACGTCACAAACTACCTTGTAACCAATCACGTCAACGTGTGATCGTCAACGAGTGGATCTCTAAGCTGGTGTGAGTGAGTGGAGGCGGGGCTAATTTGCATATTCATAGAACCGCATATACTAAATGAGGCAAAGGGTGTAGAGTCACATTCAATATTTCGCTTAAATATGTCATTACGGTGATCAAAGATGAATTTCAAGGGATACAATTATTGACTACAGGGGGGCTTTAACAGAAGAATCCAAGCAAACAGCATTTTTTCTATAAAACCTCGATAAACACATAGTTAGTAGAAACACTACAGTCACACACTCGTACCATATTGTTCTGTGTTTCTTTAGCTGCGTTTACGGGGTAGTCCATATTGAGGTCTCCAATCATGTTCTCTTTGGCGTTTTTAGTGATCAGATCCTGCAGGGCTTCAGCAACTTCATACTCCAGCGTCTCTGCCTGACTGTCTGTGATCTGAAGGACAAACAAAAGAACACAACATCTGCTAGAACAATCAATTCACAGAGGGATTATTGTATGACAATCTATTTTCCATGCAATTCAAGCTGGTTAAACTGGAATTTGTTCCCCTAGAGCAAATAATACATAATATATGTTGTTTATTGCATGGTTCATCAACATGGTAGTTATCAGAATCACTGCTCATGCCACCATTTGAATTTCTTACTAGGCCCAGCTTGAGCAGTTTAGACACAATTCTGTCAAACACTCCTCTGTCATCCTCTTCGTAGATTTTGTTGGCGATTTTCTGGACGATGTCCTGAGCTGTTAGCGGAGTCCCGTCCAGCTGCCGAAAGCTTTCAGGATCATCTGAAACCGAACACATGAAAATATTTCACATCTCTCCATTTAAACAAAATGATCAAAACTGAATATTAAAAGCTGTTCACAATAAGGACTAAGGATTACTATAACAATTCAGTTTAATAAAGTTTTAATAACAGTTCTAATTGTATGAAATTACAGACAATAATTATGTCAACAGAGGAACGATATTGTTGGAATCACTTTCAGAACACTTTTTTTTTCCAGTGTATGAAGTTTATGCCTATCAGAATCCACAAGACTTTAAATAACTCACGCATTTGAAATAGCGTAAAAGTGTTTCGCTTCTGGATCCTGATCACCATATTATTTTTTTTCACAGTAATAACGGCTGACTATACCTTGCTTACTAATAACCTTTAAGCAGATATTTTAGAAAATTTTAATGAGCTAAAGGGAGTGGATCCATATGCTACCTGCATGGGCCCATTTGGGCCCGCCGATATTAAACAATAATATCTTAGTAAAAACCTAAAGTAATATTGCCAAACTATATATCATTTGAAAGCTTAAAATCTCTAGTTTTCATATTTGGTGGCTGTTATCTAAAATATATTACAGAGGAGCAGAAATTTATCAATTTGCAACAAGAATATTTCATATTCATTAGGAGTATTTAGGCCTTTATTTTGAAATAACAATAAACATGAAAAATCATGAAAGATTGGTAGAAACCTCAGTTTGTTTTCATGCCATGAGTTCAAAAGATAACACCAATTCCATTTTATGAGAAAAAAAAGGTCTGAAAATGTTTTAAATATAAAGAAAAATGTATGGATTCTCGATTTGTAATGCGGCTGCGAGCTATAACGCTATAACGTAGTCTTTATGCATTTATTAGAGGTTTAATTCAAATCAAATACTGCCAAACCACCCATACTACTTCTGAATAGGATGTCTACTTCATAAATTGTATGAAAATTATGGAAATACATGGTTCAGATCACTCAAAACATATGAAAATGGAGGCGCCCTTATATGGGCAGTAATGGAGTCTGGTCTTCACCTAGTGAAAAAGTTGGGTACTGCGCCCGAATAAAATCTTACTGAAAGCTCATTTTTTGAGATATCAACCTAAAATTTGGAATACAACTTGTTCAGATATTTGACTTTAATTTTCTTGCAGTTTTAGAGTAAAATATATTTTGTAATATATATATTTTATATAAAATATTAATCATTATATTTTTACATTACACAATTTCATAAACTCAAACTTATATAACTTTTTTTCTGTTTCATTTTTTACAATTTCTAGACTTCTACAATAATCTGGAAAATGTCTTCTTTAAAACAAGACCAGCCATAGGTCTAAATTCCAAAGCATTCCTGAATTACAACCATTTAAGTTTGGATAGTGATTTTTATGTCTATGCAAAAAAAAGGGGGGTGCCAGTTAACAGGATAATATTATATAACACTTTCACATTCAACCTTTATATGTCAAGAAGTGAGAGTGTGTGTCTTTTAGATGGTAAATAGCTAATATCTATTAACAGAGATTCTGGCAATAGATTAGCTTCAATGTCTTTTGAATTTGAAATCGGTGCTACCTGACTAGAGAAACAGAGAAAAGGAAGAAAAACACCCATAATGCACTGGGCATGTTGCCGTTCAAGGCCACTTCCAGACTGCGCTTGGATAGGCTTGACTAGAGTCAAATATCACCTTGCTTTAGTAGGAAATACTTCTTAGCAAACTTTTAGTCACAATGATTTCAACTTCATTTACATTTACTATTGATATTTTAACAATAAAACTTGGTTTGAAAATCAGTGAACTCACACTTTAAAGACCCCATGATAATGTTGAAAAAAAAAACACCCCCTACACAACGGAAGGTGCATGGTCCATAGGTTTATTTTTCAGTGCGCTGCATTTGAAACTAAAATTATTTTATCAAAAGCCTACAAGCTCAAAGCTCTTAAAAAGCAAAAAAAAAGTAGGAGGAGAATGTGTGAAACAGAGATCTGAATGTTGGAGCTGGAATCTGCCAGCAATTCTTGTCTGTCTGTTGTAATTCCGGTAACCCATTGAAATTACACAAAAACACCTCCCACTCTGTTATCTGCCATTATCTACCACAGAGATCGACTTACACTGCCATATTCGCTTCCAGTAAACTCACCATCTGCCTGAAACGTGAAATTGATCAAAAGTCTAATGCTAATTCTAAAAGAGAGTCAGAGGTCCTAGGTGGTCAGAGTGCTCACTGTATATTGAACGACTGTCATATGGTGAAAATGTAATAAATTAACACATGACTGCCCACATGTACAACACATATTCAGTGTTCAGAAAAATGGTTGGTGAGGTAATAAGAACCACATAGAACAGATACTGTTGTTCCTAAACACCAGAATAACTAACAAGTAAAGCATAGCACAGTTTGTCAAATATTTTGCTGTGTGTAGCACCTACAACTCTGCAGACCCTTCCGAAGGATACCAATAATGGAAACGAGAAGCTGAAGTTTATTTTTAACAATATCCTCAATCATTTCATTGTGATCTTAACAGTTTGAACAGTACAATTTAGTTTGGATTTTTTTTATGAATTACAAATCACAATGTAACAATCACAGTAAGTCGCAATATAATTGCGGCTTTGCAAAGAGATTGTTATTGAAGGATGAGTATAAAGTGAAAATCATAAAGTAAAAATCGATTTTTTTTCGAAAAGAAAAGAATCGAAAAGAAACTTTGAGTAACGTTATAGGGTAGGGGAAAATGTCAAAATGTATGACATGACCTCTTTGAGCTATTATGCTCTATTTAATGTGTGTGTACACTGTAAAAAAAATCCCGTTGTTTTTACGGAAAAAAACTGGCAGCTGTGGTTACCAGAACTTTACCGTCAAAAATACGGTATCAACGTTTTTGGTTTTACAGACTTAACTTAAAATTTACAGTAAGTTAAGTCTGTATTAATATCTGTTTTGTACCATGAAATTTTAAAAATGCAATAAACATTAATTTAACAACATTAAATGTAACATAAAACCCTAAAGTACATAACTGATTAGAAAAGAACTAAGAAAACTAAGAAGAAACATAGTTATTTCAACAAAAATAAATCAAATGTGAAGTGTCATGCAGGGAATTGTGGGAATGTCAATTTACGTTTTTTCACTGTAAATTATACAATGAGTTGTTCTTTTCACTTTCAAAAACTGTAAATTTAACGGCATTTTACAGTAAAATTACATTAAATGTACCATTAGATCTATCACAGTTATTTACCGTATATAGTAAGGAAACTTTCTGTTAACCAATTAACAGTTTTGCACTGTCTTTTACCGTTAAAATCACGATCATTTTTTACAGTGTAGGTTTAGTCTGACTGCCCTGTTGTAGGTTTAATGCTATAAAACATCCAGTACAGCAGCCTGTGAAAGGATAATCCTCTGCCTCTCTCTCTCTCTCTCTCTCTCTCTCTCTCTCTATTCTCTACAAAATACCAACTGATTGACCTATGGTGTCTGCCACCTGTTCCTGTATTTAGGATCACATACAGTCACAGGGTTTATGGTTGATTAGCATTTTCAAAGTGGGAGATAATTTGGCTTTTGACAGGTCAAAACAACAACAACAACAACAGCAACACAAATGTTCATAGATATTTTACTTTTTCTTGAGGTTGGCTATTTTACAACACAATTTCCTCTCACATAAAAGTTACGACTAGAAGACAAAAGCAATGCTCAAAATGGAATATTAACATAATAAACACTGCATACTGCCTATTTTTGTTTTTGTTTTATTTTTTTGAAAAGTATTTGAAAAATGTATGCCCACATATGTTACTATATGTGGACATAAATGTGGTTACATTTTTTATTTAACCCTATGTATAAATGTCTTGCATTTTGTTAGTTTGACTAAATAATCAAAATGGGTATAAATCAAATTCTGGTTCATTCGTTACACTGGAAAGAGCAAGCACATTGCATTGTGGGATACATTGTTCCACACATAGTGTGCTCTTTAAAATATATAGAATATATTATAAAATATATATGCCAAATATAGTAGGTCATCCGTCTAACCCATGCATGTGTGTGCACTGTGCAATCAACATATTGTGCACTGTACACATACCGCATAGTATGCTATGCTGAATAAACTTTGTTAGTATGGTAATTGTAGTTCTTACCTTGGTATTTGTAGTCCATTACATTTTTAGTAGAGTCATAGTCTTCAGCTAGTCGTCTGTTCTTAGTAGAGTCGGCCTCATCAGAACCGTATCGCCCATCCTCAGAATCTGAGATGGGAGTCTCGTTGTTTGACTCTTTGGACTTCTCGGCCAGAGACTTGAGGAAAGTGATGTCATCGTCCTCTGAGTTTGATTCTGCCTCAGCTGGTGGTGTTGCCTTGGGTTCTGCATGGATGAACAGCAAGCAATTGTGAGCTATTGATCACTATGAAGCACTTTGTCCTCATAAGATTATATCTCACCTGTCTTCCTGATGCTGTCAGCTTCTGCAATCTGTTGAAAAAAATATAAACAAAATCTCGACTCGTGCTCATTTTTATTTTTTTAATGTATTTTTTATTTTGAACTTCATGCATAAAACGTCTTCTATTGTCATGTTTTCTAGCAAACAGTATTTAGCCTGATGCTTAATGTAGGTACAAAGTATATTCATCTGGGTCTTTCACATAACATGGCAACTAACAATAAGTTAGTATATTTCTGAAATCACACCTGCTGTTCTAATGGCTTCTCCTCAGTCAGCTCTCGGTTGTACATGCTCTTATCTGGATCAGGAAAGAAACACGCATTCAAAAAAGGCAAAGATCAACGATCGCAGATCAGTCTTTTCTCACCTTAAAGATATAAAACTGAAAACTGAAAATGTATTTTTGTGTTCCGCAGAAGAAAGAAAGTCATACAGGTTTCGAATGATATGAGAGTGAGTATTACAGATTTTGGTAGCACTTTCCTTATAGCCTTTAATATAATGCATTATAAAAGTATTTTAATCCATTAATTATGCCTTGTAATGCACCTTATAATGCATCTCATAAATAATTGTAACCACAGTTATAATACGTTATACTTATCTGTAAAGGGTTACACCTTTAGAAAGTATATTGCATTAAAACACGCCAAACATCCAATTTCAAATATAACAATCTGCGAATGCAAATGCAATTTAACTTTGGTTACAATTATTTATGAAAAGATATAATGCATTATAATGTACATCATGAATACCTTTATAATGCATTATGCATAAAGTGTTACCCTGATTTTTTATTTTCTTTTTTTCTTGTTGGTGAACTATCCTTTCTACACTGACCAGGAGGAAGGACGAGAAGAGAAGATCTGCAGTATTGCTACTACAGTGTCAATCTCAGATTACTGTTGATTGGTTATTATATTGTAACTACAATATAAAGATATTGTAACAACATAATTTTAAAGAATCTGTGCACCTCTCACCTATGTGAATCGGGTATGATTTTGATGGAATCAAGACACTCTACATTAGAGAAGATTAGTTTTACCCTAAAGTAAAGACATTATTAATATGCTTTTTATTTTTTACTTTATGGTTGTTGAGATCTTTGATGCACTCAGTTGCAGTCCAAACTGTTCGAGAGAAGCTGCCACCAAATAATCGGATTACTGGACAAAAGATTAAAGGCCTTTGAAAACACCAGAGCCCAGAGCTTTATATACAATAAATAGTGAAAACATCAACAACAAAATAAGCAATCCAATTCGTGCACCTTCTTTCCACATTTATATGGAGTTAGTAGGCTAGTCAACCAATATGAGTTTTTCCACTGGCTAATATCTAGAGTATAGTAAAGCCTATAATTGTTGGCTACCTGTATTTCAAATTCAATTTAATACGAAATGTGACTGAAATTGAATACATTTCGTTTACTCAATATTTACTCAAAATTCCCTTTGAAAACAGAGCATCTAGTCTAGAGAACTGTTAACTGGTCACGTGGGTACTGTCCTTAATACTATCAAATGTGCAAAATATTGACTGATTAACTGACCGAGGCAACATTATTCTATATTTGTAGCATTTTATTAGGCTACACGCCATGTATGTTATGGTATGTTTCATTTAATTAGAATAATCGTCTAAATCAAATATTCCCTATTGTATAATATATTGGACTGATGTATTGTCCTACATGTTTTTTGGAAATTTAATAACTCACCGTCGGGTCCGGCAGGTGTGGGAAACGCGCTGATCTGCGATATCACAACAAGGACAACCACAAACCCTACGCGTATTGACGCCATCCTTTAGCTGGTTTCCGAATTGTCGTATATAGTTTTGATATGTTTTCTTCTGTGTTGTCCTCTGTGAAGATGAACGGCACCGTTGGTTTGGTTTTGTGGCGCGCGCTGGTGTTGGCTGGATGCCGCGCGCTCTCAGCGCCTCTCCTCTATAAGCGCAAAGACTTGAGTTCTGCGGGAGCTGTTGAGTCCCTGCAGTGCTGAAACCAGGTCGCTGGCTATAATTAACAGCGGATAAGCTGATGGGAGCTCCTCGTGTATAACGGGCCCTGATTCCAGTAGCTCATGGATGGAGGAGGAGGAGGAGAACGGCACGGTCACATCCGCCCATGTGCGTCAGTCTGAAGCACCTGCGTCACACGCGCATCTCACAGTCATTAATGCTGCGGGGCAGTAAACGACCGATGAGCCCTATGGAGAGCAGATAAGAGATAACACAGCAGTCTGATGTCTAAAAAAAAAAAAGAGAGAGATTTATGACGATGCAGATTCAAATGCAAATTAGAGATTTGACCTGCTTTGTTTAATCCACCATTATATCTCTGCTTTGAAATGTAGCCTACGTTAAAAAAAAAATGTTTAGTCAGTTCAGCTTAGAAAATGTACTTCATGAAACATCTACGATAACTGGTTTTGTTGAAATGAAATAAATTAAGATTACTGAGTAACTGAATTCAACCAACCTGAAAAAAAACAAGGTTTTGCTGAAGCATAACTGTCTATAACCTGATTTCTCCAGCTAAAATTACTTAATAGGTTTGAAATAATCTGTAACACTTTACTAAGGTTCATTAGTTAACATTATTTAATGTATTACTAACATGAACTATGCGAAAATACATTTGTTTCTGTATTTCTTAATCTTTGTTAACGTTAGTTAATAAAAATACAGCTGTTCATTGTTTGTTCATGTTAGTTCACAGTGCATTAACTAATGTCAACAAGATTTAATATTAGTAAATGTTGAAATTAACATGAACAAAGATTAACAAATGCTGTATAAATCCAGTTAATTAACTAATGTAGTGAACTAATGTTGTTTACTAATGAATCTTATTGTAAAGTTTTAGCCTACCATATAATCTTTTTTTGTTTTATATGGTTTTATAAAGTTCTTTTCCTTTATATAAATAAACTCAAAACTAATTAATTATACCCTTAAACTAAATGAAGACATTTTTACACACAGCTTAATTTAGTTTATTCAAATTAATTTGGTTTAGTTGGGTCAACAGTGTTGTTCACCATTATGCACAATGTATATAATGAACCATTAAGTTAAGACAGGTGTCACTGAGCATTGAACATTGAGTGCCAGCAGCCTGAGCTGCAAAATTCAAAAACAGAAACTCCTCTGAATGTCCAACATAACTGAACATAAAACATTAACAAAAACTACCAACATCTTTCGCTAAATTTACTTGCATTTACCCTTGCAAAGCATGCTGAGAACAACAGATCCACTGCCCAGGGGTGCATTTCCCAAAATCATTGTGAGCTAAGTTGTTCGTAGAGCCTTTGCCACCAATGGTCTCTCCGATCAACTTAGCTCATGGTGCTTTTGGGAAACAGCCCTGGGCAGTGGATCTGTAGTTCCCAGCATGCTTTGCAAGGGACTCCATTAGGAGAGTAAATGTAGGGATTAAGTGTTATTTTATGTGTTTTACAGTAAAGGGAAAGATGTTGGTAGTTTATGTTAATGTTTAATGTTAAGTTATGTTGAACATTATGAGTTTCTGTTATTGAATGTTGTGGTGAAGAGTAAAGTGCTGTCAATTGCGACGTTCACATTGATGCAGTTTGAACTTATTGTGTATAATAAAGCCTATAATCACAATTTCTCATTGAAGCAACATTCACCAATAAGCAAGGAGGAGGTGCGCATGTGTCAGATGTGTCAACTTATGCTTCTGATTGAAGTAGGTTACAACAATGTTCACTTTTTACAGGATAGGCTATTTATATAAATATATATATATATATATATATATATATATATATATATACAGAACAGCGAGGATGGAGAGTCCAGGTTTATCCAGTGGAAGTGGGTTGTCGAGGATTTGTGGCACACTCCGGTTCCTCAGAGACGTCGGATTCAGTGGCCAAGAGTTGCGTCGCACAGTAAAGAACTTATCTGAAGCAGCAGAGAGGAGCAGCAACTGGCTGTGGTTGAGACGGAAAGATTCTGGCTGGCTGTGTACAGGCCGCCACGTTACGGTTTAGAAGAATTCTTGAAAAACTCGAAGAGTCTGTTGGTTTATTTGTATAGTTTGTATAGTAATTACAGTTATTACGTTCCTGTGTATATTGCGTGAATGAGGGTTGGTGTTTGGGCAGATATTGTGTTTTGTGGAATAGGTAGTATGCCATACGGAACCGTTGCCACTGAAACTACTTTAACGAAGACAGTGGGGCTTGACAGCCTTAGTCAAATGGGTTGGCGCGTATGGTTGGGTTGCGGAGAGATTGTGAGATTGTGGTTAGGTCACATGTGAACTACGAGGAAGAAGCAACCTCAGGAGCAGGAGGGATGTAAAGGTCAGTAAGCTGGGCTGAGTTGAGTGGGGGACGGAGGGGGGTGACTCTGGGACGCCAGAGTCACTGTCGAGCCCTCTTGAGGTGTCGTGGGCTAGTCGACGAAACACTGAGGACGGAAGGTGCCTACTTGAAGACCCTAGAGATGTCCCCTACTCGGCCCAATCCAGACGGTTGTCGTGCTGGTCCACTGGGGAGACCACACTGTAGTTGCAGCCGTTGTGTGTACTACTGACGCGCCAAGTACACTGCAGCCGTTAACGCCGGACAGAAGGAGATTCACATCACCATATGGAAAGAAGCGTAAATGGATAGAGAGATGGAGAGAGAGAAGCATAGGTTACTGTAAAGCTACGTCTTAGTTTGTGCTTATCTTGGCGAAAGCCGAGTACAAATCAGCATGAGGTTTAACATCTACTCTCGTGTAATGGAAATCATTATATGTATGTATATATATATATATATATATATATATATACAGTATATGTGTGTACTTTTGTAGGCACACTTTCTACTTCACTGAATATCTCGTACATTTTGAATGTTGATTTCTGTATAGATACAAGCTTTAAAGTTACAGTTCAGAAAAAAAAGATACACTTCATTGAACAAACTGACCTTTCATGACACTAAATGCCAAATGGTCTAAGATGTCACCATGGGAACCGGCTAAAAATAGCCTATGTTAGGCTTTTCAGCAAACATAATATTAAACTTAATAAGTTTAATAAGTTTGGAGTTTTAGAAAGAATTTGTAATGATTTATTTTGATAAAATAACAGTATTTAAATACATTATAGTATTTAATAAAAAAATAAAAACAGTTGACAGTATCCCAGTACAACTTGACAGTATCCCCTAACCTCACATTTATGAAGGAAAAAGCAGCCTTGTCCTGAGAACACAGTTCATTAAACTCAGTTGTTTACCCAAAAGCTACTGTATTATAAAAAATGGGAGATTAGAATTTTAGTTTAAAGGACATAATTCACTTAAATGATTTTAAATGGTAAACATTATACCAATGCTAAACAAATCAAACATTAGTTTGATTAGATCTTTGATTGAAAACCTTATTGAAATAGACCTTGTGACAATTTCCCATTACAATAATATTTCTATCTATCTATCTATCTATCTATCTATCTATCTATCTATCTATCTATCTATCTATCTATCTATCTATCTATCTATCTATCTATCTATCCTTCTATCTATCTATAAATTACAGGAACGTCTGTCTGTCTGTTAATCGCATATCTCTCGAACCGTTAGTCCGATGGCTTTCAAACTTGACTACGGGCACGAGTAATTGCAGTGCCAAGTTTGACGTTGTTTGGATTAGAAATCCAAAAGATATCATTAAATATATCGGTAAAAGAAGCACATGTGGAAATTGCAGTAACTTGCAAGAGACAACTTCTCACTTTGAGCACACAAATACGTGTATCGTTTATTTAGTATGAAAAAAACTAACCAAGAACAAATGGCGCTGACAAGCGTCCTACGTCATCACCCATACAGAACATTTAAAGGGACCACGATCCCTGAACAGTTATGAGGAAAAACGCTAAGAACAAAGTACTGCATTTATCACCAACAATGTATAGAACTACATTTAACACAAAGGTGAATTATGTATGTCACAGTCACTACACACGTCCCCCCAGAATTCACCGTATCCGAAGAACCAAACTGTCAACGGGGAGGTGGGCGTATCAACCGACCACAACGGCTGCGCTGTACTGGACGTTGAGGAGACCTCACTGCAGCCGGTGTCCCGTCATGACCCGGGTGTGGGGCATGGAGTGTAGGAGGTTTAGGAGCAAGGGGTGGAGGCAGAGCAGGAGGCCGTCCGCAGCGTGGGGGCTGGGCCAGGTCGGTGGGCCTGGCCACGTCCAAATGAGCCGGTTTGAGGCGGTCGATAGAAAGTCACTCCGGTTTGCCGCCTCTGTCCACCACAAAATGTTTTTCCCCCGTCTCCAAAACCCGGAATGGGCCCTCATAGGCCGGATGTAGCGGTCCCCTGTGGGCATCGTGGCGAATGAAAACGTAGTCAGCCGTCTGAAGTCCAGCGGGGATGTGTGACTGAGGGAGGCCGTGACGTGAAGTAGGGACAGGTGCGAAAAGCCTTGCATTGTCCAGTAGAGTAGACCGCTGGAAAGTAGCAGACCAGGGAACCGTGGCACTAGGGACAAACTCCCCCGGTACCCGCAGTGGCTGTCCATAAACAAGCTCCGGGGATGAGGACTGAAGGTCCTCCTTTGGTACAGTCCTGATGCCCAGCAACACCCATGGGAGCTTGTCGACCCAGTTGCTGTCTTTGAGGCTGGCACGCAGGGCAGCCTTCATTGACCTATGAAAACGTTCACAGAGTCCGTTAGCCTGCGGGTGATATGCAGTCGTGCGGTGGAGTTTCACTCCGAGGCTCTGTGCGACAGCGTCCCACAGCTCAGACGTGAACTGCGCGCCTCGGTCAGAGGAAATGTCCGAAGGAGTGCCGAAACGGGCAACCCAGGTGCCAATAAATCCCTGTGTCATCTCGACAGACGCCATTGACGTCAAAGGCACAACCTCGGGCCAGCGGGTGGTCCTTTCAACCATGGTGAACAGATTATGTGAAACCGTGAGAGGAGGGCAGAGGACCGACCAGGTCTACGTTTACATGGTCAAAACGTCTCTCCGGACCCGGGAACAAACCTAAAGGGGCTTTAGTGTGGCGGTGGACTTTGGCCCGTTGGCACTCAACACAGATGTTAGCCCAACCCCTAACGTCCTTCTTGAGGCCGTGCCAAACAAACTTAGCTGCAACCAGTCTCTGTGACGCCTTCGAACCTGGGTGGGAGAGACCATGGATGGCGTCAAAAACTTGTCGTCTCCATCCCGAGGGAACGACTGGCCGACGACTACCTGTGGAGACGTCACACAGGAGTGTGGTGCCGGCATCGCCAAAAACTACATCCTCGATCTGCAGACCTGTAGTCGAGGTCCTCAGGAGTTGCACGTCTGGGTCTGTGGCCTGAGTGGCCGCCATGCGGTTGTAATCCAAGCCCAGGTGGACTGCCCCCACCACAGCCCGTGATAGGCAGTCAGCCACGTGGTTGGTCTCACCAGCAACGTGCTGCAAGTCCGTGGTGAACTCTGAAATGTTGGACAGATGACGTTGCTGGCGGGCGGACCACGGTTCAGCCACCTTGGCCATGGCAAAAGTCAACGGCTTGTGGTCCACAAACGCAGTGAAGTGTCGGCCTTCCAGCAGGGAACGAAAGTGCCGGATGGCGAGGTAGAGACCCAGCAGCTCCCGGTCGAAAGTGCTGTACTTCCGCTCACAGGGGCGCAGCTGACGGCTAAAGAAAGCCAGCGGCTGACAGGCACCGCCTACCCACTGCTCGTAGACAGCACCGACAGCATAGTCTGAGGCATCCGAGGTGATGGCGATGGGGGCTGTTGGAGAAGGATGCGCCAGCATGGTGGCGTCCGCTAGGGCTGCCTTAGTGGCGGCAAAAGCCCTGTCTCTACTCTCAGTCCAGTCCACAACGTGCTGTGGTTTACCTTTCAAGGCCTCGTGCAAAAGCCGCATGAGCAGAGCAGCTCGAGGGATGAAGCGGTGGTAAAAATTCACCATGCCGAGGAACTCCTGCAGGGATTTGACAATGAGCGGGCGTGGGAACTGTGTGACTGCCTCCACCTTTGATGGGAGAGGGACCGCCCCGTCCTTAGTGATTCTGTGTTCAAGGAAGTCAATGGTGGAGAGGCCGAACTGGCACTTGGCGGGGTTGACAATCAATCCATGTTGGCTAAGCCGCTCAAAAAGGGTTTGGAGGTGCGCCAGGTGCTGAGACTTGGACGTGCTCGCTACTAGAATGTCATCCAAGTACACAAAAAGAAAAGGCAGGTCCCGCAAAACAGAGTCCATGAGGCGTTGAAAAGTTTGGGCAGCGTTTTTAAGGCCGAACGGCATGCGCAGGAACTCAAACACGTGATCACTGCCGTTTTGGGGATGTCCAGTGGATGTACCGGCACCTGATGATATCCACGAACAAGGTCCACCTTGGAAAAAATCACCTTGCCAGACAGGTGTGCTGAAAAATCCTGTATGTTCGGGACTGGGTATCGGTCAGGCGCCGTTGCCTCATTAAGCCGCTGGTAGTCGCCACACGGGCGCCAGCCGCCACCAGGTTTGGGGACGATGTAGACGGGCGATGCCCATGGGCTGTCGGATCGGCGAACTATTCCCAGGCGTTCCATGTTTGCAAACTCAGCCTTTGTAACGGCAAGCTTGGTTGGGTCGAGGCGCCGAGCGCGGGCGTAGAGGGGTGGACCAGTGGTGGCGAGATGGTGCTCCACACCATGCTTCACGGCAGATGCAGAAAAAGTGGGCTGAGTGAGGGCTGGGAAACTGGCAAGCAGACGGTGGAAATCATCAGAAGCTGAAAGCATGCTAGACAGCCGTATGGAGTCGGTCCCGCTGAGCGTGCATGTATAAGAGCAAAACGTGACAGCGTCAATCAGACGGCGATTCTTTACATCCACCAACAGTCCATGTGCACACAAAAAATCAGCGCCGAGGAGGGGGGCGGCAACCTTTGCGGTAACAAAGTTCCAGCCGAAGTGCTGTCCTCCTAAACACAATTCGATGTACCTCGTTCCATATGTGCGGATGGGGCTACCATTGGCAGCTTCCATAGGAGGGCCGTGGCTGTCGGTCACCATGTCCAAACGGGATGCAGGCAGGATGCTCCTCTGTGCTCCTGTGTCGCACAGAAAACGCCGTCCAGAGATGCTGTCGTGGATGAAAAGCAGCCTGCCTACGCGGCCGACGCTCATGGCCACTACTGAGCGCAGGCCCCGGCGTTTCCCGACCTGCCGAAACTGCATGGTGAGCGACATTTGTTAGCCTTGGTTCCAAACTTAGCATGGTAGAAACATAAGCCTGGAAGTTGTTGGGGGCCAGAAGACAACTGCCGCCAAGAAGTGGTTGCCGCGAAGAAGGTGGAGTCGTCACGTGTCACCGAAGCGATGTGCGCGGGAAAAAGCGCGTCCGCACAATGTCCGTGACTCGCCAGGAAAAATGTATCAGCTTCCTCAGCCAGTCTCCGACAGTCAGTGATTGTGGTGTTGGCCAATGCAGCTCTCACTTGTGAGGGCAGCTGACGCAGGAAAAGCTGGATGAACAGAAAATTGGGTCTGTGCTCTCCCAAAAGATCCAGCATGCGGTCCATGAGCTCGGACGGTTTGCTGTCACCCAGTCCTTGAAGGGAGAAAAGCCTGCTGGCTCTCTCAGCGTCCGACAGTCCGAACGTTTTCAACAGGTGGGCTTTGAGTGCTGCATACTTCTCGTTTTCCGGAGGATTTGTTAGAAGGCTCACCACTCTGGATGCCGTTGAATTACCGAGAGCCGACACTACGTAGTAGTATTTTGTTGTATCCGCGGTGATCTCACACAGCGCGAACTGTGGACGAAAATGCGGACGATTCCCAGAATTCGGGGAGTTTGAGGGTGACAGCGTTCGCAGTCATGGTCGTGTTGTGTCCCTGGATACGTCCAGCAGACTAAAGGCCAATTTATACTTCTGCGTCGGGTGCGCGCAGTAGTTACGGCGTAGCATACGCACAGACGCGTACCATACGCCGTACCCTTCGCCGTAACCTGACGCGCACCTCCTCAAAAATGTAACTACACGTCGCGACGACGCGGACCGCAAGATCTGTGATTGGTCGGCTTGGTAGCATCGCGTTTCCTCCTATGCATTTCCGGCGTGTTCTTCTGCACCGCCCGCCATTTTTAAATTCTAAGTACAGCGAAACTGTTAAAAAAACTAAAAATTTACCTTTTCCACCTCGATAAGCTCCAACTCCAAGATGATCTGCTCTCTTTCAGTCGCCATTGCTTGTAGTAACCTAAACTCAAAACAGCCGCGAGGAATCTTCTTCTTCTTGCCGTGAGGAATCTAAACACAGTGGAACATTAAAACCCTCCGCCGCCAACTAGCGTTTCGGCGCTGTACTGCAGAGCAACGCAGACCTAAAGCAGAAGTATAAATGCTCATGACGGCGTTGCCTACGTGCATAGCCTACGCCGTACACTACGGCGTACACTCGACGCAGAAGTATAAATTGGCCTTAATGTCGGGGTCACCAGTGTGGAAATTGCAGTAACTTGCAAGAGACAACTTCTCACTTTGAGCACACAAATACGTGTGTCGTTTATTTAGTATGAAAAAAACTAACCAAGAACAAATGGCGCTGACAAGCGTCCTACGTCATCACCCATACAGAACATTTAAAGGGACCACGATCCCTGAACAGCTATGAGGAAAAACGCTAAGAACAAAGTACTGCATTTATCACCAACAATGTATAGAACTACATTTAACACAAAGGTGAATTATGTATGTCACAGTCACTACACACACATTGAAGTTGTGGTTTAAAAATAAACATTCTGACATAAACACTCTTATAACTAATATTGTAGTTATTCCGAAGTAGTTAGTTGTCAGTAGTTAGTTATATGTAGTTACATTTTCCATATTTATTGTATGTCATTATGTCAGTATCAGTATTTGCGTTCACTGAACTTTTGGTGTGTAATTGTAACAATGAGCTCTCAAACACACCAAACCAACAATTACTAAAAACACACACAAAAACTGATTTTGCACATATATACTGTCAAATTGATTAATCTCGATTAAAAAAATATATAGTACGCACACACGTATAATATACAGTATAAATGTAATACATACACAGACACACATACATATATCTATAAATTACAGAAACGCCTGTCTGTCTGTATGATCCTCGTCAGAGCAAATTAGACGAGAGATTCCAGCAGCACCGCTCACAGCCTCAGCGCCGGGGCTTGCCATTTTTCCCAGATCTTCATAAAGAGATCGCTAGATCCTGGGAAAAGCCCCACTCATCTCGCATCTCATCACCTACATCTTTTGATTATAGTAATCTGGTGGGTACGAGAGAGGCGGAGTATGGCAAGATGCCGCGGATGGAGGAAGCTTTAGCGAGCTATGTTTCTCCTGAAGCGGCATCTTCACTTAAAGCCCCGGCGCTGCCCAGCAAACCATGCAGGGACACCTCTGCACTGGTGGGCAGGGCTTATATGGCGACTGGTCGGGCTCAATGGCAATCTTGTAGGCGTCCCAGGCCGACCTCCTAAAAGATTTAGACGAGGGTGAGGGACCAACTCCCGCTGATATTGCAGAGTTAAGAAGAGCCACAGACCTGTCTCTCCGGGCCACTAAGGAGACGGCACGTGCTATCAGCTGCTCCATGTCAGCTATGGTGGCCACGGAGAGGCATCTGTGGCTTAATCTGTCTGGTATGAAAGATAAAGACAGATCCTTTCTTTTGGACGCCCCGCTAGCGCCTTCTGGTCTGTTCGGCGACGCAGTATCCACTGTTGTCGACAGGTTTCAGGAGGCGAAAAAACAATCAGCGGCGTTTCAGCAATATCTCCCTCGCCGATCTAAGTCTGGGTCTAGGAGGGCTGGTCCAAGTGGCCAGCCTCAGCCGTCAACCAGCTCCTCCCATCGCCTGGAGCAAAAGGAGAGCGTTTCCTCTCGAGCCCCTCCTGCGGGAGCTTGGCAACAGAAGAAACGCTCTCACTCTAAATCCTCTGGCCAGAAGGGCGACCTGAGGGCCGTCATTCAGGGTAAGAGGGCTTCAGGAAAGAGGTCCTAGCCAGATTAGTAGGACCTCTAAGGGCTGCCTCCCCGTTGTGAAGCAACCGAGGTTGTTTTCACAGCGGAGCCCTATGGAAAGAGATGTTGTCCCGCCGTCCTGGACGCTTCGGGCCGCATCAATTTCCAGCGAACGCACACCGTGGCGTTCGCCCCAAAAGCTTGCAAGAGAGCACCGACTATGGTCACAAAATCGTTCTCGTCCGCTTCCTGCCAGTTCTCTGTTTCAGGAGGTCGAGAACAGTGCTCGAAAAACACCTGAGGCCAGTCTCGAGAGGCTGGTTCCCTTAGTAGATTTTGTGGAGGGGTGGCAACTTCTTCCAAATATATCTATGTGGGTCCTGAATATGATAAAAAATGGGTACAGACTGCAGTTCGGTCACCGACCTCCCAGGTTTGCAGGGGTGGTGCCAACTACAGTGGTTCCAGAACAGTCTCGGGTTATGGAACAAGAAGTACAGGTTCTACTGGTCAAAGGGGCCATAGAAATTGTTCCCCTACCAGACAGAGAGTCCGGGTTTTACAGCCGATACTTTATAGTTCCAAAGAAGGATGGCGGGCTAAGGCCAATTTTGGATTTAAGGCAGCTGAATCGGTCTCTGAGGAGATTCAGGTTCAAGATGCTCACGATTCCCATCATCGTGAATCAAATCAGGTCCGAGGACTGGTTTGTCACAATAGATCTAAAAGACGCCTATTTTCATGTCTCCATCCTTCCATGTCACAGGAGGTTCCTGAGGTTCGCTTTCGGGGGCGAAGCTTACCAATATCGGGTTCTTCCGTTCGGCCTAACACTCTCTCCCCGCACATTCACCAAGTGTATGGATGCAGCACTGGCTCCATTGAGACTTCAGGGCATCCGCATACTGAATTATATCGACGACTGGCTCATTCTGGCCCAGTCTCGAGAAATGGCAGTTCGGCATTGAAATGTCGTCCTTGGCCACATTCAGAACTTGGGGTTGAGACTCAACACAAAGAAGAGTGTGTTGGAACCGGATCAGAGCACAACGTTTCTGGGCGTGGTGTGGGATTCGGTTACGATGCGGGCACAAATCTCTCCCGCGCGTATCAAATCCATTCTGGCGATGGTGTCCGGGATAAAGCTAGGCCAGGCCATCACTGTAAAGGGATTTCAAAGAATGCTGGGCCTCATGGCAGCGGCATCCAACATTGTTCCTTTGGGCCTTCTACACATGAGGCTCCTTCAGTGGTGGCTGAAAGCCAAGGGGTTTTCCCCCAAGGGGAATCCGTTCCGTATGATCAGAGTAACGCGCAGATGCCTTCGTTCTCTAATAATATGGAAGAAACCTTGGTTCCTGTCCCAAGGGCCAGTGTTAGGAGCATCATGTCGCCGGAAGTCCGTTTCGACAGATGCCTCCCTCACGGGTTGGGGCGCGGTCATGGAAGGCCGCTTTGCCAGGGGTCTGTGGCAGGACCATCATCATTCTTGGCATATAAATTGCCTGGAGATGTTGGCTGTGTTCAGGGCTCTGAGGAGCTTCCTCCCAGACGTCAAGGGTTACCATGTCCTGATATGATCGGACAATACATCAGTGGTAGCTTATATGAACCGACAAGGGGGACTCAGATCGCGCCCTCTATCCAGATTGGCGCATCAGATTATCCTTTGGTCTCAAGGGAAACTATTGTCTATCAGAGCAATGTACGTTCCGGGGGTTCAGAATCGGGGAGCAGACATCCTGTCGAGGTAGGGGCTGAGGCCCGGGGAATGGAGGCTTCACCCAGAGGTGGTGAAGTTGATTTGGGAGAGGTTTGGACCAATGGAAGTGGATCTGTTTGCGTCTCGAGAGACGCCCCACTGTCCACTTTGGTTCTCCCTCACACATCCAGCCCCACTGGGGTTGGATGCCATGGTACAGGCCTGGCCGAGGCTACGCCTGTATGCTTTTCCCCCGATCGCTCTGCTCCCGGGAGTCCTGGAGAGGGTCCATCAGGAGGACATCAGTCTTCTTCTGGTAACCCCGTTGTGGCCAGCCCGAGTATGGTTTTCAGACATAATTTCACTCCTGATAGCTCCGCCGTGGCAGATTCCTCTGAGGAGGGATCTGTTGTCTCAGGCGGAGGGCACAATATTCCACCCTCGCCCAGAGCTGTGGAAACTGTGGGTCTGGCCCCTGAGGGGGTTCAGTACCTAAATGCTGGTCTATCAGCCGGGGTGGGTGAAACCATACTTAGCTCTAGGGCTCCGTCTACTAGGAGATTATATGGCCTCAAGTGGAATGTGTTTTCCACTTGGTGTAGAGAACATGAGTTAGATCCAGTTAACTGCCCGGTGGCTTCAGTTCTGGAGTTTCTTCAAGATCGTTTCTCTGCGGGTCTCTCCCCTTCCACACTTAAAGGGACACTTCACCCATTTGCATTAAGCTTTGTATTGTTAGAAACCCAGTCATATATTATAATGGTCGTGGATTTTTCCTTTATTTTTCCCTGAGATGGGAGAAATAAGGATTTAAGTGTTTTACTTCCTGCTTATTGTGACGTAAAAATCGTCATTTTGCGTCACAATAAGCAGGAAGTCACATTTCATTGAAAAGTGTAGAGACTACAAACACAAGCTCATCATTTATTCAGGGTGTGGGACCCACTCACGCTACAGACCTATTACAGATCAGTGGGTGGGACTTCACTTGCAGATACAGCAAGCAATATCAGCCATCTTGTTTGGAAGCTAAGCTAACAAGCGCTGTGGAGATAGGAAGCTACGACAATGACGGAAGAAACTAAACATGATATGGAAGAAGAGGATTTTGAAATTCTGCTGCTCGAATCCGGTGTTCGTGGCTATCTTTACGAGCCGCGATATAGTGAAGAGCAGCTGAGGCTGATGGAGGAACATGAGGCGGACGAGGAGCCCAGACTGGCTCGAGCTGGGCGGACTGATGGTGCCTATGCTCTTGCTGTGCGCTACGGACACAGATAGAGTCCGTCTGCTGCAGAGAATTTCAACGATCGCAATTTTTTTTTTTCTGGACGAAATCTCTGAATCAGACGAGCACATGGACGTTTGTGTTGTGATGTGAACCATCCTAGTTTCGCACCGCATATGTTCTGACTGGCACATCCAGGTATTATGCTATAATTCACCATATATATAGAAAGAAATAGAAACGAGGAGTAATTCACTAATGAGTTTGCCAATGTAACGGGGTTCATTGTTGTGGGAAGAATGAGGCGGGAACCGGCAAACATTTAAACATTTTAATAGTAAAATAAACAAATACAAAACAAAAGTATAAGCCAGCAGCCCCTCACTGTTGGCCACACACAACAGAAACAAAACACAACATAAAATCAGGCCTGTTCCTCTCTCGATCTGCCCTGTCGTCGCTCCTCGTTTTATGCTTCCGCTCCTCGGTGAGAGATGCGAGAGAGACCGGCGCGTCTCACAGGTGTCGTTCATTATCACTCGCGCCACCGGCCTCGCGCCATCCTCTCACGTCCCTCGCCCTCGTCCTGCTCGCCACAGCCAACTAACTAGAAATTTTGTGTGAAATGAATTTCTAACTCGGGTGGCAGCTAACGTTAGCCTTGTAGACAGAAGAGTGATTTCTCTGATGTTTGCGCTGTTCTGGATTAGTGGGAGTGGCTTGCGGAGCTGTGCAATGTGGTGCATTGTGGGAGTTGTTGTCTTACATACAAATGCGCCCTAAAGTTATTTTCTGTCTTTTCTCGGTCAAGAGGGCACCAAATTCAAAATTTCTTTTACATTTCGACTACATATATGACCCACTTTCAATAAAGATGAATGTTGAAATGGGTGAAGTGCTCCTTTAAGGTGTACGTGGCTGCCATTGCAGCTTTCCATGCACCACTGAGTGATGGGCCTCTGGGGAGGCACCAGCTGGTCATTTGTTTTCTCCGTGGTACACGGAGGATGAGACCAACGACCAGGTCTAGGATTCCTTCCTGGGACCTGGCGGTGGTTCTCGAAGGGTTATCCCTGGCCCCCTTCGAACCCTTCAGTCGGCTTCGCCCAAGGACCTGACGTTCAAGATGGCTTTTTTTATTAGCTATTACCTCTCTAAAGAGGGTGGGAGATCTTCAAGCCCTGGCAGTAACACCAGCCTGCTTGGAGTTTGCCCCTGGCGGAGTTAAGGCCATTCTGCACCCGAGACCTGGCTATGTGCCTTCTAACACGGCACGGTCTACGGTCCTGCAGGCATTTCATCCTCCACCTCATGTGTCGGCAGAAGAAGAGAGGCTCCATTTACTCTGCCCTGTCAGAACTTTGAGCGTTTACCTCGAGAGGTCTTCTTCTTGGAGGAGGTCGGAACAACTGTTAGTGTGTTTTGGGTCACCTAAGAAGGGGCTCCCTGCATCCAAACAAACCATTAGTAATTGGATTGTTCAGGCTATTGCCTTGGCCTACAAGGTGCTCAGTTTGCCTTCACCTTTGGCCATAAGGGCTCATTCTACTAGAGGCATGGCGTCCTCTAGGGCCCTCCTCTCGGGAGTGCCCTTCCAGGAGATCTGTGAGGCAGCTGGTTGGGCTACCCCGCACACTTTTATCAGGTTTTATAGTCTGCACCTCCCTAGTACGCCTGACGCACATGTGCTCTCGTCCTAGCTGAGTGCCTGAGATCAGTTTCACTCTAGGGCAGGCCTTTTTCGGTGCGTGGCATAGTGGTGCGTGGCATAGTGCGTGGCATAAGGTCAGTACACAAAGAGTCGTTTTTCAACGACGCAGTGCGAGTTCCCTCGAAAGGGAACGTCTCTGGTTATGACTATAACCCTTGTTCCCTGAGAAGGGAACGAGACACTGCGTCGTCCTGCCACGCCCCTCAATGCCTGAGAGCGGCTTGCTTCATCGCTAGGCTAATGTGTGTGTGTGCCGGCGTCGCTTTTATGCATCCGGTTATGCCGTCACATGTTACGTCATGACGCAACACCAATCAGGATTGGAATAGTTTCATTCATACTTCAGAGGCGCACGCTAAGGGAGCGCCCCCAAACAGTCGTTTTTCAACGACGCAGTGTCTCGTTCCCTTCTCAGGGAACAAGGGTTATAGTCATAACCCGAGACGTTCTCCAACCCTGCTCCTGGAGAGCTACTGTCCTACTCTCCTCGACTTCAGTTCCAAACCTGCTCCAACACACTTGTCATGTAAAATGCAGAAATTATGTAAATAAAATATCATAAACATTATTTGATATTTTAAAAATAGCCTGCTCTAGCCTGATTCCCGACCTGCAGCTGAACCACATGATGTAGGCAAAATATTTTCCCACCATCGAATATTAGCGATTCACATTTCACAAATGTATATGTAAATTAATTATATAAAAGTATAAGGTCAGTACACAATAGTTACACAAATGAATTAGACCAATCAATGCATTTGTTTCTATTTAAATAAAAAGATAAAGCAATAAAAGGTTTAGAATTTGCTGTTCTCCTCCTGAACATCAGAAATGCATACATCTATTATAATTGAACCTCTTTTTGTTCTGATGTTACCATGATGTTAGTATTCCTTTGTTGTAACAAATTAAAGAAACTATCATTTCTACCATCACTTTTTTTTATTACTGTTAATACTTTTTGTAACCTTTTATTTGCCTAAATAGATAAACTATATACATGAAACTAAGCATGGTTTCTTAGAATAACTTTTTCTCCAAAAGAACAGGTTGAATGACAAAGAAAATTTAGGCGAGATCACGAGAAAACAAGGAAGAAAGAACAAATTGTGCATGCTCTTAGGGCTATAGCATCCAGGATGCCTTTAATTTTAAAAACATGTTTAATTTGTTGTACTTCACTTTAACACAAAAGTCACCGTCATATTCTGTTTTACATGATGGATGGATAAGTACAAACAAAAATGATTATCTTTTGCAAGTTTTTGTCGTAGTCTATTTGTGGTTTTTCACAAAAATACAAGTGAAAATACATCACTTTTATTTATAGCTTAATTATTCACTAGAGGCTTAACCCTAAAACAGGCAACGTGTCTCACAAGATGCATAGTTTTTATTGTCTTTTTTGGGGCATAAGAACGATTTTTTCATCAAATTATTTTATCACTTATGACAGCCTGGTCTGTCTTGAGTCTGCTGGTCACATGATTTGCTTCAATTTTTTTGTGATCAATTAGTCAGCCTGACCTAAATCCAACATGGCTGCCAGTGGTGCAGAACATTCAGATTTTGAGATAAGTAAACTTACTTTTCTTCTGTAAAAAAGGAGAATACTGGTAACATTAATTGTGAACATTGTCTTAAGGTGCTGAAGGAGAAAATTAAGTAATATGTTGTTCATGTTGTTATTTATCACGTTCTGAAATGTATGTCTCCTGAGACACGTTGCCTGTTTAGGGTATACAAAAGGGTTAAACTAGTTCTATTTAAAATGCACTATTCAAACTTAAATGATTGTAATTCAAGAATGCTTTGGAATATAGACCTAATTTTGGTCTTGTTTTAAAGAAAACAGTCAGCAGCTAATTGCTGAAGTGAAAGCACTTTAAAAAATGAAAGTATGAAAAAATTAAGGAAGTTTAAATCTTACATTAAATCAAATATAGTGTACTTAATATTTATTCTTTTTTTTATAAAATATGTATTTTACAAAATATTTTTTACTATAAAATTACTATAAAATCAAAGCCATTTATCTATCCAAGTTGTGTTCCAAATTTGATGTTGATATCACAAAAATTGAAGTTCCCGTGAGATTTTGTTTAGGCATAATACCAAAAATAGCCCCCGCGCTTGGTGACTTACATTCCATTGAATTTAATTGTATGCATTCTGCCATAACAAATTAATAAAATTCTGTCCAAATATCACTTCTGTCACAAAATATGGAACCTTGAGACTCAGACCTTTCTGACAATATGTGTTTTGTCAAGATTAGAAAAGTTTTTGAGCATAAATTATGAAACATGACGATGCCCAAAAGGGGAGGAGCCCATTAAAATAATTTAGAGTACCATTTCTATGGTAACACAACGTCCAATTTCAAAACGGGTTTCACAGGCTGAATCTTGAGTTCGTAAGCTTTCGAATGATATATAATTTGTCAACATCAGGTGAAGTATGGGATATAATTGTTTTAAACATGCAGTAACAGTTAACATATTAATGACTTGGTCCTTTTTTTATACCCTAATCAGGCAACGTATCTCAGGAGACACAATTCATAAAATCCAAAATATATCAAATTTAAAAAAAATGATTTTGGATATGTTTTATTTAAGTCCAGATGATATAAAAAAATGAAATGAACTTATTTTTTGCTTAGCATTTTCCACTCTTGCCTGTTTAAGGGTTAAAGAGTGATAAAAAAAAAAAAGATTGACAAGATGCATGACAAGTTGAACTATATCGTCTTTGGCAATTAGACAGCATAAGACTTCATTATTTTAAAGGTGTAAATAAAGAGCCCGTTCTCATCCCAAGGCGTAATATACTGACTCTTTTGCCAAAGCGTCTATATCCCACGCACATGGCACCCTTTAGCGTCATATGAGACGCAGATATATGGCGCCTCCTAGTGGTCTAACCCTAACACTACCCCAGACCTAAACCTACCCAAAACCGAAGCGTGTTATATTGACGCTAAAGGGTGCCATATGCGTTGGATATAGACGCTTTGGCAAAAGAGTCAATATATTACGCTTTGGGATGAGAATGCGTTGAAATAAATGCATGATAAATATGAAAAGGGATATTCCCGCATGGAGTTTAGACACTGGCGGGTGAAGGGGTGAGTAGCAATGCTGAGATCTGGATGAATGTGGAGCTCAGCTCCTGATGAGCACAGTGGATGGACCCCTGGGAGCTGAATGTGATGAGGACTGGAGGTGAATGGGGTTGTACAAATGGCTAAGCTTTAATGACGCTGGTGCCCTCTGCTGGACATTTAATTTGTTGCACTTTAGGATATATGTATTATTTCTGAATCACCTGACTATCATTTCTGTAATTTCATTGGTTTAGATCAGGATAACTGAATGTCAATCAAAGAGTGTTCATGCCCAGACATGTAACTATGTTGCTAAATTCTGCGGCAGTTTTGTAGTGATCTCCGTGCTGATCTGGTTCAATTTCTAGTGGATTTTTGTTCATACTGTGTGCGTACATCTTAAAAGTAAGTAGTTAAATACTCTTTCATGTATATATTGGTAGATTTATTTGCTGCTATGTTATATTGCAATACTAAAAGTTTGTTTATGCCTTTGAGGTATAGTCAATGCACACGTAAGCTCTATCGCACATTCATTTCAGCATAAAACACGCTGAATTAGACTTTGAATGTTACTTTTTGAATATTATGCGAAAATATTTAATTCGGTTTCATCTGATAGTTTATTTAAAGTGAATATTTGTATAAACCTGAGGAAATTTACAGCTGCTGGACTTGTATAAATATGTCCTTATCTTTATGCTTTTGAATTACTTTTATATTGTTCAGTTATTACTGTTTCTGCCTCATTGTAACTATTGTAAATTTATAGAACCACACCCTGATGTATGAATCAAAAGACAACAGTAAAAAACTTTATTGTGGACATGGACCAAGTGATTTATTGTTCTGCCTGAACAATCTGTAGCGGTTGTCACCTAGTTTAAGATCCACACCTCAACAAGTTTCATACAAAATTGGTCCTTCGAGCCGGATCAGACAGCTACTACAGCATCACCATGTCCAGAACAGAAAGACAGGCTACGCCAGATTTACCAGTGGTTCGACAACGTCGGCAAGTCATCCCACCAAGATACTTAGATGACTTCTATGTTGATTACACAGTGCCACGTCAGTTACTTCATTCTGATGAACAGCCCACAAATGGTGCCACTGGACCTGAACCAGGTAAAAGGCCTGCATTTAAAGAGTTCCCATGCACTGAAAGCGGACCAGAACCAACGAAAAGTACGAGCACTGGATCAAGTGAAAGGAGCTCGTTTGTGGAGACATATCAAGGTTTGCCGCAGCCACAGTGAATGCCCCGTACTCGGACTTCTCCAAGGCGAATAATTTATGCAGATCAGAGAGTTCTCTCAAGTCCATATACAGCAGCCACTGAGGGCAGGCCAGTTCTGCCTAGAGATCAAGACGATCTTCCTTAGCCCATGAGGGCACTGCCTGTAGATTCATGAGGAGACCCTCTGCATTCTCATTCAGTCAGTCACAAAGATATTGATTATTTCACTGACAACCTAGGAGAACTGAGACTACCAGGCTCTGCATATGAGCTTCAACAGAAAACAGTTGTCTTGTGAACTCAGAAGTAGAGACTTCAATGCTATCTGGACAGACCAACTGCAAGCAGTAAAGTTCTTTTGAAGGTCAGCCGAGTGATCTTGAGAAATGGAGAAGGAACTTGACACATATGCTATACTGGATGACGGTTCAGAGAGGACAATGTTACTGTATGAACCAGCACAGCAACTTGATCTTCAAGGACTTCCTGAAGATATATAGCCCTCCGTACTGTGAGACAAGACATACGGGTCATTCATGGGGCGGCTGTTTCATTCTCAGTAGCTTCTGTATTTCAGCCAAACAAAACCTTCACCATTGAAAGAGCTTTCACAGCCAAAGAACTGACCCTCACAAAACACACTTAACCTGTTAAGTTGCTGCAGAAGAAATACAGACATCTACAAGGTCTGCCCATTCCCCCACTGCAGCAGGCTCAACCACTCTTACTCATTGGCTCAGATTACCTGTATTTAATCACAGCCACAGAGCCAGTACGTCTCGGACCTCCTTATGGTCCTGCCGCTGTGAAAACCAGACTTGGGTGGACTCTGCAGGGCCCCTCAAAATTCCTTTCCAGTCATCTCTCACCACAGCAGTGTCTATTAACCTCCACTTTGTCACCAGAAGCCGAACTGTACAACAATGTACAGAAATTGTGGCAAATGGACACATTTCCGTATAGGAGTGAGAAATTGATCACAAGATCAAGGCAAGACACAGAAGCAGTGCAAATCCTTGAGGAGAAAACCATCAGGGTGGCAGTCGGAGACATTCAAAGGTATGTGACACCCCTCCTCTGGAAAATAAATCTTCCACCTTTGCAATCAGCTAAAGAAGCAGTAACGGCTCATTTAAGAAGCACAGAAAAAACGCCTTTTGCAGAACACAGATCTTGCTTCAGTAATAATAATAATAATAATAATTCATTACATTTATATAGCGCTTTTCTAGGCACTCAAAGCGCTTCACATTTAAGGGGGAATCTCCTCAACCACCACCAATGTGCAGCATCCACCTGGATGATGCGACGGCAGCCATATTGCGCCAGAACGCCCACCACACACCAGCTTACTGGTGGAGAGGAGACAGAGTGACGAAGCCAATCAGTGTATATATATATATGGGGATGATTAGGAGGCCATGATGGACAGAGGCCACTGGGCAAATTTGGCCAGGATGCCGGGGTTACACCCCTACTCTTTCGAAAGACATCCTGGGATTTTTTATGACCACAGAGAGTCAGGACCTCGGTTTAACATCTCATCCGAAGGACGGTGCTCTTTGACAGTATAGTGTCCCCGTCACTATACTGGGGCGTTAGGACCCACACAGACCACAGGGTGAGCGCCCCCTGCTGGCCTCACTAACACCTCTTCCAGCAGCAACCTGGTTTTCTCAGAAGGTCTCCCATCCAGGTACTAACCAGGCTCAGCCCTGCTTAGCTTCAGTGGGCAACCAGTCTTGGGCTACAGGGTGATATGGCTGCTGGATAATTGTCATAATCAGTGTACATTAAAGAAGTGCAGAAACTTGAAAATGCGGGCTATATCTCGAAGCTGACACGAGAGGAGACAGATAAAAGCCATTGCGCATGGTACACACCACACCACATTGTTCAACACAATGAAAAGCACAGAATTGTCTTCAGTTGCTCATTCAAGCACAAAGGAACAAGCTTAAATGACCATCTCCTGCCTGGCCCTACACTTGGATCAACCCTCTTAGGAGTACTTCTGCGCTTCAGAGAAAATGCTGTCGCTATAAGCAACGATGTAAAAGGAATGTTCCACCAGGTGGGCCTGCTGCCGGAGGACAAACCCATTCTCCGTTTCCTTTGGAGAAACTTGGACCAGCAAAGAGCCCCCACTGTTTATGAGTGGCAGGTATTGCCTTTTGGGACAGTTTGTAACCCCTGTTGTGCAAACTTCGCTTTGCAGAAACACGTTTATGACCACAGCACTCCAGAAGAAGATGTGTATGCCTCAGTAGAGCACAACTTTTAAGTAGACAACTGGCTGCAACGTTTCCCATCAGTTGATGAAGCACAGACTCTTGTAACTAAGATGCAGAAACTTCTATCAGAAGGTGGCTTTGAATTGAGGCAGTGGGCCACTAACACTCCAGCAGTCATCACTCATTTCCCGGATGAGCTGAAATCTTCAAAGTCACCTTTGGTTCACTCAAAGTGGAGCAGACCCACAAGAGATGACTCTGGGCCTACGCTGGCAGTGCTCTTCAGATGTTCTTGGTTACAGATACAAACAACAGGACAATTCTGTACCAACATTGAGGAACATTTACAAAACCTTTGCAAGCCAATATGACCCATTAGGCTTCCTAGTTCCATTCACAACAAGAGCCAAAACCATTATACTGCGCTTATGGGACAAGAAATGTGAATGGGACGACCCAGATCTTCCCAAAGATCTACTTCAGGCTTGGTTGACCTGGCAGAGTGAGCTGACACAATTACCACATGTCACATTCCCAAGATGTTACACCAAAGCAAATACTGAACTATCAGTTAACAAACAAACCATGCATGTATTCTGTGATGCATCAGAACGTGCATATGGATCAGTTGCATATATCAGTACAAGTGATAAACATGGTGAAACTCAGGTTTCATTTGTTGCTGCGAGATCGAGAGTAGCACCCAAACGACAACAGTCTATACCGTGACTCGAACTCTGTGCTGCCCTCACTGGTGCTCAGCTGTCTGCTATTTTGAGAAAAGAACTGACCATCAAGATTGATCAAGAACTATACTGGACTGACTCAACAACTGTATTGACTTGGCTTCAATCAGACTCATGCAACTATAAGGTGTTTGTCGGAACGCGAGTGGCTGAGATACCTTACAGACCCAAAAGCCTTGCGTTATGTCAATTCAGAGTTAAACCCAGCAGACGACATTACCAGAGGACTCACTCTCTCTAAACTCTCAACACAAAGCCAATGTGAAGGGTTGGTCAAAATCCCTTGCCTCTTCAAATACATCTATAATCATATATCCTTTTGAATGGTTATATACTTCCTTTATAAAAATCAATAATCAAATATGTGACCCGATCTGGCGAAATGAGTCGGAAGTCGCAACGTTCTATTTTAAGATATGGGCCGATTATGTGGAAAAACAATGAAATAATAGTTTTTTTTTTTTTTGTGCTAATTTCAAAGAACAGACATTCAAAAATAATCTCCCAAAGTTTCGTAGTCCAGATAATTGAGTAAAGGTATTTAAATTACTATTAAAGTGTACAAAGTTTTACTAAATTCGCTGGAAATGAACATTGCTTTTCTCAACTCCCTCATCACCTCTGAGCATTTCCCTGGTATCCCCTGAAACGTCAATATCTCTGCTCTTTAAATGGTGTTACACGTTGTATAGAACCAATCAAAAAGCTTAGAAATCTACACAAATGCTGATCATTTGTCGATGGGAAGCCGTTTCGACTGACCGGCACGCGATTGGTCCAGCCACCCTCCTGTCAGACTCGCAGCGAGCGCTCTGTGTAATAAACAAGCTAGCAGATCTCCTCAGAAACATTAAATATTATTAATTTGAGAAATGTCGCTGTCAAAAGTGAGCAAAGTTGCCAAAGCGTCATCAAGCCCCCTGGCCATTGCACACTGAGTCCGCGTTTTTTTTCGTATGCGTTTTTTCGTATTGTTTCGGTGGCTCCGAATTGTCAAAACACCATTCAAACTGCTTGCTACGGATGCGAAAAACTTACGATTGTTTTTATATAACGGATGAAAGTTTCGTAGTGTGCACGCGTGATTGACATAACGTGATTGACAAATGTGAATGAGTGTAGCTATTTATCTGCAAGCAGAATCCATTACAATGTGTTTGATTAACCCAATATTTAACTGTTGGTATCTCCGTTATGAATTTGTTACGCTGTTATTGTCAACTAGCCTACACTAAGATCTGATTGCATAGACTAGCATTATTTGATCTCTGTTTCCTTGTCTCTCTGCCTCTCACTTTCTCTCTCTCTCTCTCTCACACACACACACACACACACACACACACACACACACACACACACACACACACACACACACAGACACACCCTCTCTCTCAAGCAAAAATGTAGCACCTCTGTTCAATCTTTCTGATTTTAGTACATTTTTGTAAAAGGTATGCCTACTGTTAAATTATTTATTCAAATAAAAACTTTTAAAATAATTTGAGCTTCAGCCTGGTTTAATAGCATTTATATATTAATGTCTTTGGTCAAATTAAGCTGTAAAATAAATAGTTTATCCCTTTAAATGTAATGGATTTGGAAAGATATCAACAAAAAACGGGCAAAAAACTTTAAAAGCGATTTTCTCAGGTTTTCAATTGGAAAAAGAGGGCAGACGACAATAATTCAAATGCGTATATCTTTACAACCATTCAAGGTATGACTTTGACTAGGATATCAATTGAAAGCTTATGGTCTCCTCTTTCCATTAATACCAAAATCTCAATTTTTAAATTTGGGTCACTGTGACTCATTTTGCTGGATCAGGTCACATATATTCATTATCACATAATAATTTTTATATTCTTTGTGCTTGTGAAATTATATTTTCTTAAATGCATGTGATGTAAATAACCAGTTTCTTTTAGGTGCATTCCAATCTTACTTTGAGATTGCACGTAGTACACGCAGGACACGAAGGCCCCGTAACCCACAAGGCCGTTTGTCTCTTTCTCTGGGATCAGTAGAAAGGTTAGAGGGTCCTAAAGGCAGCGTGGACACATATGATCCTTCGCTGGACAGATGGTCAAGCTATATTGAGCGTTACTATCGAACTTTAATTGTTGTATTAAAATGTATTCTTTCCAGTATATTTCCTTCCTTGGGAGTAAATGCCAGTTATCTGTTTTTCTCCCAAACGAGTGAATGTTTTAGCATTATGTTTTGGTATACTTAACTGATAATAAGGAGCTCAGACTCTCTTCAGCCTTGATGGGAGCTGTTATTTGCTAGTGTCTGTTATTTGTGTGTGTGTGCGTATGACATTCTATGTAGGTTCTGGACGTTCGGACCAGACAACCCGGCGCCCTTCTCTAACCTGCGAGGCCACCACAGACCTAAATCTAATGAGTGGACGACAACTATCTTGACTAATGGCGATAGGCACCCCTATCTCCTCACATGTGTTAAATTGTTTAGGCTCTTAATGTTTCTTAGCCAATGAGAATCATTCAACCTGCAAGCAATGACGTAGCTTAGACCTTGGAAATGGTATAACTGCTGTGATCTTTGTAACTGTAAGGGGGGCGGCCTACGAACTCCTGTGTGAGTCTTGAAGCTGACTTCTGCTGATGAAAATGCAAACTATCTTCAGTAAACTTTTCTTTAATTTTTTATAATTCTGACTCCGGGTCTTCATTCTTCATATCTGGTTCTGGGTCTTTGACTGTATACCCCTTACAGTTATGGTGGAGAATGCGGGCAATTATTCTCGGTGACACCCCTGGCAAATCAATAAACAAGGTAGTAAGCTTTTATTAATTGTTAGGGCTGTCTGACTGGAAGAGATTTTGAAGGAGAGCGGGAGAGCTTCACTCCGATGAGGCGAGTGAAGGAGTAAGTTAATTATACTACTGACAGTATAAGAAGTCGCTGAGAGCGTCGTTAAGGGTAACGGCAGCAGACAGCGCAAGCGAAGCGTGCTCTTTGGGGGCCCCGCTGGGCATTACTGGTGTAGCACCACCCCAGCAGAGCACGTCCCTGGGCTAGAGGTCCAGTGGCACCGTAAACCTGCTCAATCTCTTCCATTTCAGATAGGGGATCCCCGAACTTAGTGAAGTGAATCAGGCAGTTAGGGATACTAACAATAATAGGGTTGTTTGCCAGGGATGCATCAGGAACGATTCCGAGAGAAAAATTTAAAAAAGCTGTGACCCAAATTGGCATGGACCAGTATATGTAACTGTGATTTTGGAGTATACTTTGCAGTTTCATCACGCAGAAGCCAAGCTGTGTTGTTCAAAGATCGCCGCCTCCATTTCTGCAATAACTTCAGGTGAGTATGAACCATGATTAAGATATGGCAGAAAAATGTAATAACTTAATCAGTAACCTGAAGAGTCCTGAAACAAATAGTGAGACAGGAAAAGCAAACGCTGTATGCAGATGTGCTCTTAAGCCCTCACTTCAAAGAAATTTGCAGAAATGATTAAGTAAATGGTAGTCAGGATTTTGATTCTGATTGGAAATTTAAAAAACTTGACTGGCTACAAACAAACAAAGAAACGGAAAAATTAAAATGTTTAGCCTCGTATTGCTTACGATGATTACAAGAAGCAAGGGAAAGAAATTCTGGGTCTGGGATAATTTCCCTCGACAAGCGACTAAAGTTAAACAGACACTTTGTGAAAACAACTTAGAATATTTTGCAGCTTATGAAAATTAATGTTCTGCCAATAATAATGATGAAGATTATGATTGGGTTATTATGATTAAATCAGCCACTGGGGGACTGTAAAAGAATACAGAGAACTGCTTAATCAGTAGCTCTGTTTGCATTCCTGAATGGGACACACACTGCTTCAAGGGTGTGATGCTGTAGTTGAGGCTGAAACAAATTCACCAGATGACAGAGAGTGTTTTAATGGTGGTCATCAGGACCATTTAATACGTAACTGTAAATTCCCACCAAGAAGGTGTTTAAAAATGTGATAAAATGACAACACATTTCTGGTAATAATATTGGTTTGAAAGTAGATCAGTGTTTAAATGACGACAGTGACATTTTTCGTCTGAGAAATAAGAGATAAAAACAAGGTCAAAATATTAAAGTCTTAAAGTTAATCCTTTTGAAGAAAAGATCTATAATAGTAATTTTTTATAAGTTGATGTAAAATTAATGACTCCAACAAATGTGAGTTGCAAAATATATCAAAGTAACTAAAAGGATGATTGTGTTGTAATTAAGCATTTTAAAAAGGTTTTAGATGATATAGAGAGACTAATCTCACAGATGATTTACAATAACTGCAAAAGTATCACAAGCAGAGAGTGCTTGCCTCGTCAAACTTAGTGTGAATCCTAATTGGAGATTGATAAACTCCAAGAAAAAACTTAAGTCAAATATTAAACTATGGTTGAGAACTTGACAATTAAAATTGAGATTGAGAAATGTGAAACGTTATTGAGAACTAGAATAATTATTTTTATGTAAGAACAAATAAGCAGAAGCAGTACTGGATTAACAGTTGCTAAATGCTGATTAAACAAACAGCTTGAAAAGTTGACCATGAAAGAACTAGAAGCTGATGTTTTGCTTTCAAAAGATAAGTTTGTTATTGGCTGTAATGAAACAGTTTGCTTATCTGAATCTGATGTGTGCTGTGGCTGAAACTGCCAGTGCAACAGACTCAATCTGAGTGGAAATTTGTAATGCCTAAATTTCCTGATGTGTGGGCAAAAGACAAATATAAATAATATGTTTATTTGAAACCGTATGTAATATCTGGCAAAGATGCCTTAAGCTGGGATAGAGTTAAAAGATGGTAGATAAAGTTAGACGTTCATGAGAGTGCAGTGTACCAGTCCCTCTCTCATTCAATGTCTCTCAGTCAATCTCAGCTAAAAGCTGTTACCTGAGTCGGTGTCATAAGTGATAAGCTATTTGTAGTGACATCTTTGATTAGGTTATTTTAGGACCAGTAACTTCTTTGTCTGATCTTAGTCCCCACCATGAAACGGGGGAGGGGCCGACGGAAATGTACACTGAATGTACGGTTGTGATCTAAATCCACTGAGTAGCTAGGTTGCTGCTTTTAAGATGGTTAATGGATTTAACCCTCTGGGGACCAAGGTGTTTTTGGGGTCCTTGAGATGTTTTGACATGCTCTGACATTTGTGCTTTTTTCAGTTGCTTATAAACATATTAATGGCACAGGTGAAATTACACTCTATTTAGCACAAACAGGACTACCATAATGTGTGAGCAACATGTATGTACATGTTTGTATTTTTGAGAGAATATTGTTTATGCGTGGTTATTGAAAAAACTAAAAAATAAAGTTTTTGAAATAAGGACACAAAAAACATACTAAATATGAGTCCACAAGACTTTTGACTAATGTACGTTGTTGCCTAGAGTTTTTGCTTCAAAATGATCTGAAAATCATCCTTCCTAATCATTCACATAAAACAATAGATTGTTTTAAATTGTGAAAAACATTTTTTTGTTTGCCAAGGCAATATGCGGATGGGCCGAACGGCCCAACCCCTATCATGAATAATTAAGTGGTTCTCAGACAGTGACCCTGCATAATAATGAGCCTTTCATTCAGGGGTGTCACACAAGAAAGAATGTAAGGACAATATATATATATATATATATATATATATATATATATATATATATATATATATTGTCATTGCATTCTTTCTTGTATATATATATATATATAGCCTACATGTGTGTATATATATATATATACATACACACACACACACAGGTATATATATATATATACAAACAATCAAAATATAAATGAAAGCCAAAAGCACATTTTTAGTCATACCTGGAAACAAATCCTGGTCAAATGCTATATGGGCCAGTCTACAGAATTGGTTCAAAGTTACAGTTGGAAACATCTTGAAAAGAAAATAGTCTTTTCCCATAAATGTCTTATAAAGTATTATTTTTTAAAGTAGACCAATACAATAAAAGTAAACCAGTCGCATTTCAAAGTCGCTCGCGAAATGACCGCCAGGTGGCGCAAAGGGACATTTATCAAAACGTAAGTGGGGCTAATGTCAATTAACAGTAAGGATGAAATTCTACAAGTTATGGTAATTTACAAATAAGCCTACAACAAACATTTATTTTTAAACAAATATTTTTAAATATGCAACATGCACGTTTAAACAACAAACAATACAATCTGAACCAGCGCTTCCTGTATTGAGACATGCAGCGCGTTTCAGTTACGATCCTGGTTCCAGTGGCCTTAATACATTCACGGCTTTTTAAAATGTCACAAAGCGTTTTGAGATGGTTTTGAATGAAATATTGAAGTTTATAATTAGGGTATTTTGGCACACCACGCCGAGTGGCTATGCATTATTCTAAAATCTGGCTTTATTCTGGCATGTTGAATTAGAGTTTGACAAACGCGGCGGCGCGTTCATTTGGATTTATTTTTCTCATAACAGCTAAAAGAACTTACTGCGTAATTGTTGGTCATACAGATAAGATATCATCTTTTAAAACTGTAAAAGGTCTACTTTTATTCATGTAGGCTAAAGTAGGCCTACACTCACAGGCTAACGACAAAACGTTTTCTCGCTCATGTGAGAAACAAACGTTTGGGCATTTCTCAGTGAGAAAATTCATAGCCGAGCGGTAGAGCTTACGGTTCGATCATCAAGATGACACGGGTTCAAATCCCGATCAAACATGGTCTAATGCAAATTTTATATTTATTAATGCAGAGAGATTTGTCTAGCTCTAAAACTCTGTTACACCATACAGTTTTTTGCTTATATTTATAAAATAAAATTACCATGCATTTCCATTTTACACTAAGGAACAATAGTATCCAACAGAACGACGTTGCATCTGTACCAATCGTACGAGGCTACCAATCGTAATTTCAAAAGCAGTTCTGTAAAAAAAGTAATTTTACATATATAGCCTGTATATATATATATTTTTTTTTTATTAGGCCTATTATTATTATTATTTTGATTCCCTACAACCTAGAGTTTTTAAAAACATGGTTTTAAGTAAAGTGTGATTTGCCAGGAGGGACGGGGATTTCCTTCTGGTCTAAACATCCCTGCTTCTGCTGAATTATTTGAATCCCCACACCCCTCCCTCCACAGTAATCAATGCTATAGGCTACTTCACCAATAGACCATATCAAATATAAAATAGAGATATGCAACAAGCACGTTTAAACAACGACAAACAATAAAATCAAAACCAGCGTTTCAGTTGTTCATTAGTTCAAGTGGCCTTAATGCATGCACGGCTTTTCAAAATTTCACAAAGCGTTTTGAGATTATTTTGAATGAAATATTGAAGTTTATAATTAAGTCTTTTGGCAGACCACGCCGAGTGGCCCTGTGCATTTTTCTAAAGTCGGGTTTTATTCGAACTTTTGCTAACGACAAAAGTTTATCTGTCGTCTCTGTCTCCGGGAACTGCGCGTCACAAAAATGAACCGAAAGCCACTTCAGCTCAGTCACTATAAGAAACCGGCTCTGTCTAAAGCCTTTAAATGTCTAAATATTCAGGCTAATAAATGTTATCTGATTATGTAATCCATATGAAAACGAGAGGTACAGAGGATGTACTCAAACATGTAGCCTGTAAGCCAGTGGTCTCAAACTCGCGGCCCGCGGGCCATTTGCGGCCCACAGGGTGATATTTTGTGGCCCCCTAATTGACATTAAAGTTTAATGTTAGTGCGGCCCGTCGTTGCGTATGCCGCGTAAAAAAAAAAAAAAAAAATTTATCCCTTATGGGCTACCATAGATAGTCTCGTGACACGGTGGGTTTGTTGTCAAAAGTTGTCATAGACAACCGCGAAGTACAAACCAGGTACAAACATACTGCGACTGGAAAAAATTAGCACGTCGCTTCAATTATGAGCGCGCTTGCCGCGCGCGTACATTTGAAATAACGAACTTGAGCGCGCAAAATATGTGAGCGCGATATGTGAACAGGCCCCTTGGCGAGCTGCCACCAATCAGGCCACGAGCTACTGATAGCTCACGAGCGACCTGTTGGAGAGAGACCCTGCTCTAAAACAATGTGAGAATAATAATTTTGAGCTCATAATATGTGTCCAAAAGGTTCGTAAGAAGGTTTGCTTTGATTTGTGTAGTCAGTAATTTGAGACACTATACATGTGTAGAAAGAATTCAATAAGACGGGCAGACATGACTGCAAATATTTGTATTTCAAAAGCAATAATTGTTTTTCTAAGTATAATAAAAGGAAATGTGCCTTCCAAAAACAAAAAAACATTCAATATCATTAATGTGTTGTATAAAGAAAATAAAAAGGACATAAGCAAATATAAATATCACAAATAGTTATAGACAAAGAAAGTTTGTAAAAATGAACTTCAACTGTCAGAAGGACAGCTCATGAAGAACCAAGAAAGGAATGTTCAAATTCAGAGGAACAGTTCAGAAGAAACGTTAATAATAAATATTGAGAAGATTGGATCAGTTGTGCTCCTTTTTTGGAATACTTGAATACTATTTTTTCGTGGAATACTTGATGCGGCCCAGCCTGACCCCGACTCTACCTCCAGCGGCCCCCAGTTAAGTTGAGTTTGAGACCCCTGCTGTAAGCGCTTCCCAATGAGAAAATGACAAGGGTGAAAATCTCGCTCTAATTAAATGTAGCAGGCTAAATCGCCCTGAATTAAAATGTAAAAACAGATCAAATAATGTATTTGTCGAAATTTTGCGATATTGTTTCATTTAAGTTCATAATTATTCAATACATTAGCAGCATTACCACGAAGCACCGTGGTTCGATATTTATTTGAATAATAAAAAAAATAAAAAAACTTAATTCACAAATTGCATGCCTGGTTGAAAGGATCCAAAGATCCCTGTAGACTTTAATATTGAGTTGAACATTTTGTTCATGACAACAAATTAACATGCGTTTTTTCAGATTATATTTAGTTTTGATTGGAAAAAGCTGGCCCAAACCAGTTTTATTTCATCAATTAATGAAATAATGAAATATTTAGTAATAAACTTTTATGACAGAAATATCACTAGGCTACATGTAACTTAAATCATTTAATTCCTTCATTATCAACACTGTCTAGAATAGCGATTTAAGTGTGAATTGCGACTTCTCTTTGTGTTAAATCAGCCTCAGACTCCGATAGCCGGTGGGGGGTTGGAGGGACAGTTCAGTGCTGTATCGTGCGCGCAGGACAATAGGCCTAGGTGTTAATGTTCCTCTTTCATATGGAGAGCGAGGGAGACTAAATAAACTTGTTAAAAAGAGATTCAGCGCGAGAGAGGCAAAGAAAAACGCATGTTTTAATTTAATTATGTTGCTTTGGACAATTTTCGTTTTGTAGGCCTACTGTTTTAATTGTTTAATATAGCTGTCATTTCTTTGGCAATACAAATTTAAAATGTCGCAAGAATAAGATTAGCCTAGTGTTTCTTATTTTGCATCGCAAAAGAAATAAACTCCAAACCCGATGCAACCCTGTTTTAAATAATAATAAAAAAACTGTCCCGACACTTTATTTAAACCTTGAAATGTTCGAACTTGGTTTCAAACTTAAGTAATTTTAGTGTTCTTTTACATTACACAATAATTTAGCAGACTAAAGACGAGCTTCTTCATTTTCATTTTCTGATGCAATCGGCTGACAATCTTCCTTCATCAGTTTTTGTCGTTTGTGCAGCGGCTGCGGTTCTACAGGAATGTAGCAAATTTATGTTGTAATGATAATTAAACAAAACTCTTGACTTTAAATAAGTAAACCGTTATAAACAGTTATCTATTTAACCCTCTGGGGTTCTTCGGGTCAAAAATGACCCGAAGCGTTTAAATAAAAAAATGTTAAAAATCGTAGCTTCATCGGAATGGTCCAAAACTTGGTGACTTTTTTGGTACTTGGTATATGAACACCCAAAAAAATTGGGGACAGGATTTGAAAAGTCTAAGTGGTCGTAAAAAAAATAGTCACACTCAGGACCTTCGGGTCAAAAATGACCCCCATAGGAAATGAATGGGAAATTGGCAAAAATATGAAAATACAGAGTTTTTTTGTGCATACAATCTACAAAACAGACAGGATGCAGAAAAAAAGCACACAACAGTGAAGGGGTGAATCTCTTAAAACAATTGGTGACAAAATGCTTTCCATTTGTTTTTCTTTATAATGCAATGTTCAGGTTTGAATGTATTATAAAGTAAAACTGCCACTTCAAATTACCATTTAAACCAACCAAAAACATTTTTTTATTTTTTTATTTAAAAATATGACAAAAATAGTCTTTGAGAATCTGTTATTATATATTCAAATCAACAACCTGAAAAAAATTAAACAATATGTGAAAAAATCACTACAGTGTTTCTACCATAGGTTTCTACAGAGAGCTGTAAATCCACTAGTGGTAAAAATGTGCTATTGCGTGATAAAAATGCTCAGTGTGTCCACCAGATGGCTCCGATCTCATTTCAAAAATTGCTTTCATGAGGCCTAGACTTGACTCTAAAATGAAATACAGCTTTAATAAAAAATTTTTTTTTATTATATACTGTATATATATATAAATTTTCTATTATATTCAATGGGAAAAAATGGGTCTTAATTATTGCATAAATATTAATTATAAATCATAAAATTATCTCAAAACACCAAAAAAGAAAAGAAAAAATATTATTGAACAAAAATATATTTCATTGATTTTACTCAAATAAAATGTATCTTAATGCCGCCCTCCGGGTCATTTTTGACCCGAAGGTCCTGAGTGTGAGTCTAAAATGAAGAACCCCAGAGGGTTAAGCATCAAGAAGGTAAAATATAAACGCTGTTGGCCAACATCGGTTAATAACATATGCTACATTGAGATTCGATCTCGGGTCGTTTGTAGCTCCTCGAAGCTCGTGTTGTTGCGTTAACCACTGAGCTATCGTCTGTACGTCTGTAAATGTTTTTATTGCAATGTTTTATGTTTGCATTATTTATTCAATTTCATTTCAGTAGCCTAATTTCAGTATTGTGATTATGAATTATTTTAACTACGTTTCACTTGTTGAATTCATCTGCTACCAGCTTTTAATCGCTCTGAATGAGCCGCGGTGCGGCGGCAGATTACGCATTAGAAAGAATAAACGAACACTTTTCAGAGTCTATGATTGTAGCGCCTCTTAGCGGTAAAAGGCAGCAAATACACCCCACATTTTACCGCCGCGGTGGAACGGCTGATGTGGGCGTTGTCATGGCTTGCCTCAACATTTGCGTTTGAATAGCGCGCGTCCTCCGTGGGCGTGTCAGATTAACGCGTAATGAAGTGTAATGAGCTGGGGAAAAAAATTCTGACAGCACTCTCTTTTCATACAGATTACATAAACTGAGAATATTTGTTTTTTTATTGTATAATTACATTTTAGAAAGATATGAGACATGCCCTGATTCTTTTTTTGACATTATTGTCCTCGATCAGAGCCCTAATCTGTTTATTTTTTCAGTTACACATTCTACATTGATTAAAAAAGAAAAATCAAATGTGTTTTTATTTTATACAGAAATAAATAATCTATCATTCAGATGAGAATAAAGTTAGTGTTAGTTCAAATTTTAAGGAAAACAAATATATGATCTGAAATATAGCACATTCATTTATAATTCATTCAGGTTCAATTACCAAACATACAAATCTCAATGTAATTTAAAGCAAACAATACATTTAAAATACATGGGTTGTATGCTATTTTTTTTTATATAAAAAGATATATATCCAAAAAGACAAGGCCTAAACTTTAACAAGGGTTAAACAATCACTGTAACAGACACAATCACACACACACACACACACACACACACACACACACACACACGTCAAATCACTTACATTTTAGATGCAATATTGACTTTTTTTTCTGTTTCAGCAGCGAAAATAGTTAAACAAAGATCACAGCAGAACCATCGAGCATCTCACAGCAACGCGTTCTCATTACTGAATGATTCAGCATTTTGAACGAATCGGTTGACTCAAAGATTCAACGACCAATCCATAATCTGTCTCATTCATGAATGACTCAGCCGTTCGAACGAATCGTTTGAACGAATGAATCAATGACTCGCTCATTAAGACGGTCGCCTGGCGACACCTAATGACGGTTGTCAAACTGTAAACTCCTGTCAAACTGTAACCTACAACTGTCACCCAACTAAAATCACACGCACACACTGTCTAAAAGCAAAACATATTTATCCAACCTCATTTAAAAACAGTCTGTGGGAGCCATCTTTTGGACATTCACCATATCGCATTGATTTTCATTTATTGTCTTCGGAGCCCTAATCTGTTTATTTTTCAATTACACATTCTACATTGATTAAGAAAGAAAGTTCAAATGTGTTTTTATTTTATACAGGAATAAATTATTTATAATTCAGATGAACATACAATCTTAATTTAATTTAAAGCAAACAATACATTTAAAATATATGGGTTGTATGCATATTTTGGAATTTAAAAAAAATATATATATCCAAAAAGACAAGGCCTTAAACTTGAACAAGGGTTAAACTCTTGTCGCTGTAAGAGACACAAATGATTCAGCATTTTGAACGAATAGATTTACTCAAAGAGTCAATGACCAATCCATAAACATCCACTGTCTCATTCATGCAAGCCTATGTAAACAAAAAAAACATAGCCACTGTCCAAAGTGGCAATTATATGATAACGGACACAGCAATGCATCATGTTAAGGTCATCATGTTTGTAGCATGATCCAGGGGATTAAAACGTACAAAATATATTTCAGGCCTAGTGGAGTTGGTAACTAATAATAGTAGATGTGTAAAGTTGCATAAAATGGAAATACTCACTAATGCAAGAAAAAACTACCTCAAAAAACTGTTATCTGTGTTGTTGTTCAGTCACTCCAGTTGGAATTTTCACCCCAAAATGGCGGCCGCGCTACCGAAGCGGTTAGCTGTTACCAAAAAAGCATCAGAGCTTCGCCTCTTGTTCTTCTATACTCTTTGGTGACACTAAAAAGTATGTGGCTGCACTGGCATTCATAACGGTGCGCGTCCGACAAGCGAGCAAAACAGAGCGAACTTTTTTTCATTTCTACTTCCATAGAAATTCATTCGAGCGCACTGCGAGCGCCACCACTATAAATATCCGTGCGGACGTCCTTACTTTACTTTCACTTTTAACTTAGCGATTTAAAAGCCCCCCGGCGGTGTTACACGTCAAATAACCAGTGAGAAAATGTTCTCGGAGTCACATAGGCTACCTAATATATTTAAATACAATAGGCCTACCTGATTTTGAACACAAGAGGGCAGTATAGCCCTATGTATTACTTGATATATTTATTTTTTGACTGAATAGTGAATCCTGGCTGTTTTTAAACTTTTACATTATTCTTAAATTGAAAACAAGAATAAAATGGGTTTAGTTCTGTTATTTCTATAATTGTATCTAGAAATAAATGGTGTATAATTAAATTTTTAAAAGATATGAGGCTTTTAGTGTTTATTTTTTTTGACATGATTTGAATCCCTCGCCATAGCAAAACAATTTGAGATATTCAATAGATATTCACAATTATGCTTCTTTAATGTATTTTCATCATGTTAAAAAAGTTTGGTGGGAATAAAATAAACCACATAAGAGGAGTGGGTAAAAATGTAGAGGCTGGTTTTGCAAAACATTCACATTCAGACCAAAATCCCACTTCCTTTTGGGCTGGCTTAAAGTTGTTCGGCCCGATGAGATCTATATACCGAGTTTCATAATATTACATGCAAGTGTGTTTGATTTATGGACCAAATTTTCAGACCAAGTTTATGGACCAAGTTAATTTAATTAATAAACTAATTATATAAAACTATTTTCAATGCACTACAATTAATTTGGTTATATGCCTTTACTTATTAATAAAACCTATTTAAAAAATACAAGGCGTAAGCCATTTATTTTCCTTTTTAATGCAGGCAAAACCACACAGCAGTGAAATGGTTAATCTAGCCCCCCTCCCCCTCCCCCTCCCCCTCCCCACACTCACAGACACACACACAGAGACGTAGGCTCAGAGAGAGACACATAAAATGACAATTTTCAAACCAAAATATCTAACTTCCTGTTGGTCGTAGCTAATTACGGTAAATTAGAAAGTTGTCCGGCTCGAAGAGTACAATATACATATCGAGTTTTGTTACTGTAGATAAAACTAACCCCCCCACTTTTGTCAAAAGCATTTAGAAAGTGACACACTTCCTGCTGCCAGTTGGTGGCGCTATAACTTTGACTCACAATAGTTACATCCATCTGATTGGCCTCTTACCACGAACACACTGCTGAAGTTTCATTAAGATCAGTTAATGTATGCAGAAGTTATAACACTTCGTGTTTCTCTTTTCTCGCCATAAATTCGTTTCCTCGCCACGGCCAAACCGTTCGAGATATCAAAAATCCGTCCGCAATTTAGCATCTTCAATGTGTTGACCTCAAGCTGACCGAGTTTGTCGGTAAACGGATGCAATCTCTAGGAGAAGTACTTCAAATTCCTGAGCAAGCGTTCTCCAAACAACCCATAATAGCCGACTTCCTGTTGGGCTGGCGTAAAACTTGACCGAGGGTAGGTTGTTCGGCCCGATGAGATCTGTATGTGTATTGAGTTTCAGATTAATTCATGCAAGCGTGTTTGATCTATGGACCAAGTTTTGGGGACCCCGTTCAAGGGGGCGCTGTTGAGCCCCCTTGCCACGCCCGGATACCAGCTTCAGCCCGGGCCTGATGGCTGTGGGCGCTGACCTGTGTGCAAAGTTTCAAGAGTTTTCAAGCACGTTAAGGGCCCCAAAAGCCCCTGAAACCTTGAACACCATTAAAATAATAGTCAAATTCCCCAACCCCCCCACACACAGAGACAGAGGGAGAAAATTCTCCTGAAAATCATATTCAAACCAAAATATCTGACTTTGTGTTGTTCGGAGCTAATGACTGTCAATTAGAAAGTTGTCCGGCTCGAGGAGACGAATATCCATACCGATTTTTGTTACTGTAGGTAAAACTAATACCCCATTTTTGACTAAAGGTGGCGCTACTGAGCCCCTCACCACGCCCGTTTCTGAAACTTTGCACGTGTCTACTAGCTAATAAATGAGATGTGTCTGTCGAGTTTCATGCAATTTCAAGCATGCTAAGAGTCTCAAAAGCATCAAAAAAGAATATTAAAGTTTGATGCGTTGCCATGGCAACATTATCTTAGATATTAAACAATCCTTTCACAGGTCTACATCTGCCGTGTTTTTACATTATACAGATGAAGTTTGAAGCAAATCGGGTAAAAATAAGAGGGTGATTTCAAAGCATTTTGAAAGTGACACACTTCCTGCTGCCAGTTGGTGGCGCTATAACTTTGACTCACAATAGTCACATCCATGTGATCGGCCTCTTACAGCGAACACACTGCTGAAGTTTCATCGAGATCAGTCAATGTATGCAGAAGTTATAACACACTTCCTGTTTCACGTTTCTCGCCATAAATTCGTTTCCTCGCCACGGCCAAAGCGTTCGAGATATCAAAAATCCCCTGGCAATTTTTCATCCTCAATGTCTTGACTTCATGCTGACCGAGTTTCGTGCCGTGTGTTTGAATTCTCTAGGAGGAGTATTTCGAATTCCATTGCATGCGTTTTCCAAACAACCCTAAATAGACGACTTCCTGTTGGGCTGGGGTAAAAAGTAAAAGCATGAAGGATATATGAACCGATGAGATCTATATGTGTACCGAGTTTCATATTATTACATTCAAGCGTGTTTGATTTATGGACCAAGTTTTCGGACCCCGTTCCAGGGGGCGCTGTCGAGCCCCCCTGCCACGCCCGGGTACCAGCTTCAGCCCGGCCCTGATGGCCGCGGGTTCTGACCTGTGTGCAAAGTTTCAAGAGTTTTTGAGCACGTTAAGGGCCCCAAAAGTGCCAAAAAGGTAGTAAAATAATAATAAATATAGCTGCGAGCAGCGATTACGGGCCCAAGCCGGTGGCACCGCAACCCCGGTGCCTTTAGTTACCTAAAGGCACCGGAGTGGCGGTGCCGCCGGCTTTGGCCCTTCATCGCTGCTCGCAGCTATATTCATATATATATATATATATATATATATATATATATATAAACAAGCCGGTGGCACCGCCACCCCGGTGCCTTTATATATATATATATATGTCTACATTGTTCAATCACGCCTCACACACACACACACACTTTTGCAGAGCCCACACCAATGCAAGCTCTATAGCACACATCTTCTCAAAGGTCAAAGCGGAGTTACGATATTGCCCGTCATGCACAGTAACCCTAAAGGCACCGGGGTGGCGGTGCCACCGGCTTGTTTATATATATATATCGTATTATTCTAACTTGTAAAAAACTATTAACTTTTGTTAATATTCAACCATTTCACAACTAACTTTTTTCCATAGATCAAACACAACATAATTATATGGTGGACTGAAACAAAAATTATTAATTAAATAAAATTATTGTTTTCCTCTGAAATAGCAAAAGCATCACACACTAGCTGTACCTGCTCTAAATAAAAAATAGTAATTCAATAAAAATACAAAATCGAACTAAATAAAATAAATTATTACAAAAACAAAATCAAACCAAAGAAAATATATCTTCGAAAAAAAAAGCGAGTGTCATGAGGAAAGGCGCCTCAGGAATCGTCAGGATTAACTCCATGTGTAAGGAATTTTGATTGATTTTATTTGTCACTTGAAAATTATTGTTAAATGTGTGCCTGCATAACTTTAATAAGATTTATTTTCTTTGATTTGATTTTGTTTTATATAATTTATTTATTTCGATTTTGTA